>NW_027473331.1:0-338540 GCF_050947335.1 Megachile rotundata | reverse complement strand
TGTATGATTGTGATTGTATGATTGTGATTGTATGATTATGATTGTATGGTTGTGATTGTATGATTGTGATTGTATGATTGTGATTGTATGATTGTGATTGTATGGTTGTGATTGTATGATTGTGATAGTATGATTGTGATTGTATGATTGTGATGTATGATTGTAATTGTATGATTATGATTGTATGATTGTGATTGTGTGATTGTGATTGTATGATTGTATTTGGGAGATTGTATTTGGGATATCGTAATTGTATGATTGCGATTGTATGATTGTGATTGTATGATTGTGATTGTATGATTGAGGTTGTATGATTGTGATTGTATGATTGCGATTGTATGATCGTGATTGTATGATTGTGATTGTATGATTGTGATTGTATGATTGTGATTGTATGATTATGATTGTATGATTGTGATTGTATGATTGTGATAGTATGATTGTGATTGTATGATTGTGATTGTATGATTGTGATTGTATGATTGTGATTGTATGATTGTGATAGTATGATTGTGATTGTATGATTGTGATTGCATGATTGTGATTGTATGATTGTATTTGGGAGATTGTATTTGGGAGATTGTATTTGGGAGATTGTATTTGGGAGATTGTAATTGTATGATTGCGATTGTATGATTGTGATTGTATGATTGCGATTGTATGATTGAGATTGTATGATTGTGATTGTATGATTGCGATTGTATGATCGTGATTGTATGATTGTGATTGTATGATTGTGATTGTATGATTGTGATTGTATGATTATGATTGTATGATTGTGATTGTATGATTGTGATAGTATGATTGTGATTGTATGATTGCGATTGTATGATTGTGATTGTATGATTAAGTTTGTATTTTTGTGATTTTATGATTGTGATTGTATGGTTGTGATTGTATGATTGTGATTGTATGATTGTGATTGTATGATTGTGATTGTATGATTGTGAATGTACGATTGTGATTGTATGATTGTGATTGTATGATTTTGATAGTACGATTGTCATTGTATGACTGTGATTGTATGACTGTGATTGTATGATTGTGATTGTATGCTTGTGATTGTATGATTGTGAAAGTATGATTGTGATTGTATGATTGTGATTGTATGATTGTGATTGTATGATTATGATTGTATGATTGTGATTGTATGATTGTGATTGTATGATTGTGATTGTATGATTGTGATTGTATGATTGTGAAAGTATGATTGTGATTGTATGATTGTGATTGTATGATTGTGATTGTATGATTGTGATTGTATGATTGTGATAGTATGATTGTGATTGTATGATTGTGATTGCATGATTGTGATTGTATGATTGTATTTGGGAGATTGTATTTGGGAGATTGTATTTGGGAGATTGTAATTGTATGATTGCGATTGTATGATTGTGATTGTATGATTGCGATTGTATGATTGTGATTGTATGATTGTGATGTATGATTGTAATTGTATTATTATGATTGTATGATTGTGATTGTATGATTGAGATTGCATGATTGAGATTTTATGATTGTGATTGTATGCTTGCGCTTGTTTGTGATCGTGATTGTATGATTGTGATTGTATGATTGTGATTGTATGATTGTGATTGTATGATTATGATTGTATGATTGTGATTGTATGATTGTGATTGTATGATTGTGATTGTATGATTGTGATTGTATGGTTGTGATTGTATGATTGTGATAGTATGATTGTGATTGTATGATTGTGATGTATGATTGTAATTGTATGATTATGATTGTATGATTGTGATTGTGTGATTGTGATTGTATGATTGTATTTGGGAGATTGTATTTGGGATATCGTAATTGTATGATTGCGATTGTATGATTGTGATTGTATGATTGTGATTGTATGATTGAGATTGTATGATTGTGATTGTATAATTGCGATTGTATGATCGTGATTGTATGATTGTGATTGTATGATTGTGATTGTATGATTGTGATTGTATGATTATGATTGTATGATTGTGATTGTATGATTGTGATAGTATGATTGTGATTGTATGATTGCGATTGTATGATTGTGATTGTATGATTAAGTTTGTATTTTTGTGATTTTATGATTGTGATTGTATGATTGTGATTGTATGATTGTGATTGTATGATTGTGATTGTATGATTGTGAAAGTATGATTGTGATTGTATGATTGTGATTGTATGATTGTGATTGTATGATTGTGATTGTATGATTGTGATTGTATGATTGTGATAGTATGATTGTGATTGTATGATTGTGATTGCATGATTGTGATTGTATGATTGTATTTGGGAGATTGTATTTGGGAGATTGTATTTGGGAGATTGTATTTGGGAGATTGTATTTGGGAGATTGTAATTGTATGATTGCGATTGTATGATTGTGATTGTATGATTGCGATTGTATGATTGTGATTGTATGATTGTGATGTATGATTGTAATTGTATTATTATGATTGTATGATTGTGATTGTATGATTGAGATTGCATGATTGAGATTGTATGATTGTGATTGTATGCTTGCGATTGTATGATCGTGATTGTATGATCGTGATTGTATGATTGTGATTGTATGATTGTGATTGTATGATTGTGATTGTATGATTGTGATTGTATGATTGTGATTGTATGATTGTGATTGTATGATTGTGATTGTATGATTGTGATTGTATGATTGTGATTGTATGATTGTGAAAGTATGATTGTGATTGTATGAGTATGATTGTATGAATGTGGTTGTGCGATTGTGATTGTACGATTGTGATTGTACGATTGTGATTGTATGATTGTGATTGCATGATTATGATTGTATTATTGTGACTGCGTGATTGTGATTGTATGATTGTGATTGCATGATTTTGAATGTATGATTGTGATTGTACGATTGTGATTGTATGATTGTGATTGTATGATTGTGATTGTATGATTGTGATAGTATGATTGTGATTGTATGATTGTGATTGTATGATTGTGATTGTATGATTATGATTGTATGATTGTGATTGTATGATTGTATTTGGGTGATTGTATTTGGGAGATTGTATTTGGGAGATTGTAATTGTATGATTGCGATTGTATGATTGTGATTGTATGATTGTGATGTATGATTGTAATTGTATGATTATGATTGTATGATTGTGATTGTATGATTGTGATTGTATGATTGAGATTGTATGATTGTGATTGTATGCTAGCGATTGTATGATTGTGATTGTATGATTGTGATTGTATGATTGTGATTGTATGATTGTGAAAGTATGATTGTGATTGTATGATTATGATTGTATGATTGTGGTTGTGCGATTGTGATAGTATGATTGTGATTATATGATTGTTATTGTATGACTGTGATTGTATGACTGTGATTGTATGATTGTGATTGTATGCTTGCGATTGTATGATTGTGATTGTATGATTGTGATTGTATGATTGTGATTGTATGATTGTGATTGTATGATTGTGATTGTATGATTATGATTGTATGATTGTGATTGTATGATTGTGATTGTATGATTGTGATTGTATGATTGTGATAGTATGATTGTGATTGTATGATTGTGATTGTATGACTGTGATTGTATGATTGTGATTGTATGATTGTTAAAGTATGATTGTGATGGTATGATTGTTAAAGTATGATTGTGATGGTACGATTGTGATTGTATGATTGTGATTGTATGATTGTGATTGTATGATTGTGATTGTATGATTGTATTTGGTAGATTGTATTTGGGAGATTGTATTTGGGAGATTGTATTTGGGAGATTGTAATTGTATGATTGCGATTGTATAATTGTGATTGTATGATTGCGATTGTATGATTGTGATTGTATGATTGTGATGTATGATTGTAATTGTATGATTATGATTGTATGATTGTGATTGTATGATTGTGATTGTATGATTGTATCTGGGAGATTGTATTTGGGAGATTGTAATTGTATGATTGCGATTGTATGATTGTGATTGTATGATTGCGATTGTATGATTGTGATTGTATGATTGTGATGTATGTTTGTAATTGTATGATTATGATTGTATGATTGTGATTGTATGATTGTGATGGTATGATTGTGATTGTATGATTGCGATCGTATGATTGTGATTGTGTGATTATGATTGTATGATTGTGATTGTATGATTGCGATTGTATGATTGTGATTGTATGATTATGATTGTATTTTTGTGATTGTATGATTGTGATTGTATGATTGTGATTGTATGATTGTGATTGTATGATTGTGATTGTATGATTGTGATTGTATGATTGTGATTGTCTGATTGTGGTTGTGCGATTGTGATTGTACGATTGTGATTGTACGATTGTGATTGTATGATTGTGATTGCATGGTTATGATTGTATGATTGTGATTGCATGATTGTGATTGTATGATTGTGATTGCATGATTTTGAATGTATGATTGTGATTGTATGATTGTGATTGTATGATTGTGATTGTATGATTGTGATTGTATGATTGTGATTGTATGATTGTGATTGTATGATTGTGATTGTATGATTGTGATTGTATGATTGTGATAGTATGATTGTGATTGTATGATTGCGATTGTATGATTGTGATTGTATGATTGCGATTGTATGAATGCTATTGTATGATTGTGATTGTATGATTGTGATTGTATGATTGTGATTGTATGATTGTGATTGTATGATTGTGATTGTATGATTGTGATTGTATGATTGTGATTGTATGATTGTATTTGGGAGATTGTATTTGGGATATTGTAATTGTATGATTGCGATTGTATGATTGTGATTGTATGATTGTGATGTATGATTGTAATTGTATGATTATGATTGTATGATTGTGATTGTATGATTGAGATTGTATGATTGTTATTGTATGCTTGGGATTGTATGAATGTGATTGTATGATTGTGATTGTATGATTGTGATTGTATGATTGTGATTGTATGATTGTGATTGTATGATTGTGATTGTATGATTGTGATTGTATGATTGAGATTGTATGAATGTGATTGTATGATTGTGAATGTACGATTGTGATTGTACGATTGTGATTGTATGATTGTGATTGTATGATTGTGATTGTATGATTGTGATTGTATGATTGTATTTGGGAGATTGTATTTGGGATATTGTAATTGTATGATTGCGATTGTATGATTGTGATTACATGATTGTGTTTGTATGATTGTGATTGTATGATTGTGATTGTATGAGTGTGATTGTGTGATTGTGGTTGTGCGATTGATATTGTACGATTGTGATTGTACGATTGTGATTGAATGATTGTGATTGTATGATTAAGATTGTATGATTGTGATTGCATGATTGTGATTGTATGATTGTGATTGCATGATTTTGAATGTATGATTGTGATTGTATGATTGTGATTGTATGATTGTGATTGTATGTTTGTGATTGTATGATTGTGATTGTATGATTGTGATAGTATGATTGTGATTGTATGATTGTGATTGTATGATTGTGATTGTATGATTGTGATTGTATGATTGTATTTGGGAGATTGTATTTGGGAGATTGTATTTGGGAGATTATATTTGGGAGATTGTATTTGGGAGATTGTAATTGTATGATTGCGATTGTATGATTGTGATTGTATGATTGCGATTGTATGATTGTGATTGTATGATTGTGATGTATGATTGTAATTGTATGATTATGATTGTATGATTGTGATTGTATGATTGAGATTGTATGATTGTGATTGTATGCTTGCGATTGCATGATTGTGATTGTATGATTGTGATTGTATGATTGTGATTGTATGATTGTGATTGTATGATTGAGATTGTATGATTGTGATTGTATGCTTGCGATTGCATGATTGTGATTGTATGATTGTGATAGTATGATTGTGATTGTATGATTGTGATTGTATGATTGTGATTGTATGATTGTATTTGGGAGATTGTATTTGGGAGATTGTATTTGGGAGATTGTAATTGTATGATTGCGATTGTATGATTGTGATTGTATGATTGCGATTGTATGATTGTGATTGTATGATTGTGGTGTATGATTGTAATTGTATTATTATGATTGTATGATTGTGATTGTATGATTGAGATTGTATGATTGAGATTGTATGATTGTGACTGTATGCTTGCGATTGTATGATCGTGATTGTATGATTGTGATTGTATGATTGTGATTGTATGATTGTGATTGTATGATTGTGATTGTATGATTGTGATTGTATGATTGTGATTGTATGATTGTGATTGTATGATCGTGCTTGTATGATTGTGATTGTATGATTGTGATTGTATGATTGTGATTGTATGATTATGATTGTATGATTGTGATTGTATGATTTTGATTGTATGATTGTGACTGTATGATTGTGATTGTATGATTGTGATAGTATGATTGTGATTGTATGATTGTGATGTATGATTGTAATTGTATGATTATGATTGTATGATTGTGATTGTGTGATTGTGATTGTATGATTGTGTTTGGGCGATTGTATGTGGGATATTGTAATTGCATGATTGCGATTGTATGATTGTGATTGTATGAATGTGATTGTATGATTGTCTTTGGGAGATTGTATTTGGGAGATTGTATTTGGGAGATTGTATTTGGGAGATTGTGATTGTATGATTGTGATTGTATGATTATGATTGTATGATTGTGATTGTATGATTGTATTTGGGAGATTGTATTTGGGAGATTGTATTTGGGAGATTGTGATTGTATGATTGTGATTGTATGATTATGATTGTATGATTCCGATTGTATGATTGTGATTGTATGATTGCGATTGTATGAATGCTATTGTATGATTGTGATTGTATGATTGTGATAGTATGATTGTGATTGTATGATTGCCATTGTATGATTGTGATTGTATGATTGTGATAGTATGATTGTGATTGTATGATTGCGATTGTATGATTGTGATTGTATGATTGCGATTGTATGAATGCTATTGTATGATTGTGATTGTATGATTGTGATTGTATGATTGTGATTGTATGAGTGTGATTGTCTGATTGTGGTTGTGCGATTGTGATTGTACGATTGTGATTGTACGATTGTTATTGAATGATTGTGATTGTATGATTCTGATTGTATGATTGTGATTGCATGATTGTGATTGTATGATTGTGATTGCATGATTTTGAATGTATGATTGCGATTGTATGATTGTGATTGTATGATTGTGATTGTATGATTGTGATTGTATGATTGTGATTATATGATTGTGATAGTATGATTGTGGTAGTATGATTGTGATTGTATGATTGTGATTGTATGATCGTGATTGTATGATTGTGATTGTATGATTGTGATAGTACGATTGTGGTAGTATGATTGTGATTGTATGATTGTGATTGTATGATTGTATTTGGGAGATTGTATTTGGGAGATTGTATTTGGGAGATTGTAATTGTATGATTAAGATTGTATGATTGTGATTGCCTGATTGTGATTGTATGATTGTGATTGCATGATTTTGAATGTATGATTGTGATTGTATGATTGTGATTGTATGATTGTGATTGTATGATTGTGATTGTATGATTGTGATTGTATGATTGTGATAGTATGATTGTGATTGTATGATTGTGATTGTATGATTGTGATTGTATGATTGTGATTGTATGATTGTATTTGGGAGATTGTATTTGGGAGATTGTATTTGGGAGATTATATTTGGGAGATTGTATTTGGGAGATTGTAATTGTATGATTGCGATTGTATGATTGTGATTGTATGATTGTGATAGTATGATTGTGATTGTATGATTGTGATGTATGATTGTAATTGTATGATTATGATTGTATGATTGTGATTGTGTGATTGTGATTGTATGATTGTGTTTGGGCGTTTGTATTTGGGATATTGTAATTGTATGATTGCGATTGTATGATTGTGATTGTATGAATGTGATTGTATGATTGTGATTGTATGATTGTATTTGGGAGATTGTATTTGGGATATTGTAATTGTATGATTGCGATTGTATGATTGTGATTGTATGATTGTATTTGGGAGATTGTATTTGGGAGATTGTATTTGGGAGATTGTATTTGGGAGATTGTGATTGTATGATTGTGATTGTATGATTATGATTGTATGATTGTGATTGTATGATTGTGATTGTATGATTGTGACTGTATGATTGTGATTGTATGATTGTGATAGTATGATTGTGATTGTATGATTGTGATGTATGATTGTAATTGTATGATTATGATTGTATGATTGTGATTGTGTGATTGTGATTGTATGATTGTATTTGGGAGATTGTATTTGGGATATTGTAATTGTATGATTGCGATTGTATGATTGTGATTGTATGATTGTGATTGTATGATTGTGATTGTATGATTGTGATTGTATGATTGTATTTGGGAGATTGTATTTGGGAGATTGTATTTGGGAGATTGTAATTGTATGATTGCGATTGTATGATTGTGATTGTATGATTGCGATTGCATGATTGTGATTGTATGATTGTATATGGGAGATTGTATTTGGGAGATTGCATTTGGGAGATTGTATTTGGGATATTGTAATTGTATGATTGCGATTGTATGATTGTGATTGTATGATTGTGATTGTATGATTGTATTTGGGAGATTGTATTTGGGAGATTGTATTTGGGATATTGTATTTGGGAGATTGTGATTGTATGATTGTGATTGTATGATTATGATTGTATGATTGTGATTGTATGATTGTGATTGTATGATTGTGACTGTATGATTGTGATTGTATGATTGTGATAGTATGATTGTGATTGTATGATTGTGATGTATGATTGTAATTGTATGATTATGATTGTATGATTGTGATTGTGTGATTGTGATTGTATGATTGTATTTGGGAGATTGTATTTGGGATATTGTAATTGTATGATTGCGATTGTATGATTGTGATTGTATGATTGTGATTGTGTGATTGTGATTGTATGATTGTGATTGTATGATTGTATTTGGGAGTTTGTATTTGGGAGATTGTATTTGGGAGATTGTATTTGGGAGATTGTAATTGTACGATTGCGATTGTATGATTGTGATTGTATGATTGCGATTGTATGATTGTGATTGTATGATTGTATATGGGAGATTGTATTTGGGAGATTGCATTTGGGAGATTGTATTTGGGAGATTGTAATTGTATGATTGCGATTGTATGATTGTGATTGTATGATTGCGATTGTATGATTGTGATTGTATGATTGTGATGTATGATTGTGATTGTATGATTGTGATTGTATGATTGTGATTGTATGATTCTGATTGTATGATTGTGATTGTATGATTGTGATAGTATGATTGTGATTGTATGATTGTGATTGTATGATTGTGATTGTATGATTGTGATTGTATGATTGTGATTGTATGATTGTATTTGGGAGATTGTATTTGGGAGATTGTATTTGGGAGATTGTAATTGTATGATTGCGATTGTATGATTGTGATTGTATGATTGCGATTGTATGATTCTGATTGTATGATTGTGATGTATGATTGTAATTGTATTATTATGATTGTATGAGTGTGATTGTATGATTGAGATTGTATGATTGAGATTGTATGATTGTGACTGTATGCTTGCGATTGTATGATCGTGATTGTATGATTATGATTGTATGATTGTGATTGTATGATTGTGATTGTATGATTATGATTGTATGATTGTGATTGTATGATTGTGATTGTATGATTGTGACTGTATGATTGTGATTGTATGATTGTGATTGTATGATTGTGATTGTATGATTGTGATTGTATGATTGTGATAGTATGATTGTGATTGTATGATTGTGATGTATGATTGTAATTGTATGATAATGATTGTATGATTGTGATTGTGTGATTGTGATTGTATGATTGTGTTTGGGCGATTGTATTTGGGATATTGTAATTGTATGATTGCGATTGTATGATTGTGATTGTATGAATGTGATTGTATGATTGTGATTGTATGATTGTATTTGGGAGATTGTATTTGGGATATTGTAATTGTATGATTGCGATTGTATGATTGTGATTGTATGATTGTGATTGTATGATTGTATTTGGGAGATTGTATTTGGGAGATTGTATTTGGGAGATTGTATTTTGGAGATTGTGATTGTATGATTGTGATTGTATGATTATGATTGTATGATTGTGATTGTATGATTGTGATTGTATGATTGTGACTGTATGATTGTGATTGTATGATTGTGATAGTATGATTGTGATTGTATGATTGTGATGTATGATTGTAATTGTATGATTATGATTGTATGATTGTGATTGTGTAATTGTGATTGTATGATTGTATTTGGGAGATTGTATTTGGGATATTGTAATTGTATGATTGCGATTGTATGATTGTGATTGTATGATTGTGATTGTATGATTGTGATTGTATGATTGTGATTGTATGATTGTGATTGTATGATTGTATTTGGGAGATTGTATTTGGGAGATTGTATTTGGGAGATTGTATTTGGGAGATTGTAATTGTATGATTGCGATTGTATGATTGTGATTGTATGATTGCGATTGTATGATTGTGATTGTATGATTGTATATGGGAGATTGTATTTGGGAGATTGCATTTGGGAGATTGTATTTGGGATATTGTAATTGTATGATTGCGATTGTATGATTGTGATTGTATGATTGTGATTGTATGATTGTATTTGGGAGATTGTATTTGGGAGATTGTATTTGGGATATTGTATTTGGGAGATTGTGATTGTATGATTGTGATTGTATGATTATGATTGTATGATTGTGATTGTATGATTGTGATTGTATGATTGTGACTGTATGATTGTGATTGTATGATTGTGATAGTATGATTGTGATTGTATGATTGTGATGTATGATTGTAATTGTATGATTATGATTGTATGATTGTGATTGTGTGATTGTGATTGTATGATTGTATTTGGGAGATTGTATTTGGGATATTGTAATTGTATGATTGCGATTGTATGATTGTGATTGTATGATTGTGATTGTATGATTGTGACTGTATGATTGTGATTGTATGATTGTGATTGTATGATTGTGATTGTATGATTATGATTGTATGATTGTGATTGTATGATTGTGATTGTATGATTGTGACTGTATGATTGTGATTGTATGATTGTGATAGTATGATTGTGATTGTATGATTGTGATGTATGATTGTAATTGTATGATTATGATTGTATGATTGTGATTGTGTGATTGTGATTGTATGATTGTATTTGGGAGATTGTATTTGGGATATTGTAATTGTATGATTGCGATTGTATGATTGTGATTGTATGATTGTGATTGTATGATTGTGATTGTATGATTGTGATTGTATGATTGTGATTGTATGATTGTATTTGGGAGTTTGTATTTGGGAGATTGTATTTGGGAGATTGTATTTGGGAGATTGTAATTGTACGTTTGCGATTGTATGATTGTGATTGTATGATTGTATATGGGAGATTGTATTTGGGAGATTGCATTTGGGAGATTGTATTTGGGAGATTGTAAATGTATGATTGCGATTGTATGATTGTGATTGTACGATTGCGATTGTATGATTGTGATTGTATGATTGTGATTGTATGATTGTGATGTATGATTGTAATTGTATGATTATGATTGTATGATTGTGATTGTGTGATTGTGATTGTATGATTGTATTTGGGAGATTGTATTTGGGATATTGTAATTGTATGATCGTGATTGTATGATTGTGATTGTATGATTGTGTTTGTATGATTATGATTGTATGATTGTGATTGTATGATTGTGATTGTATGATTGTGACTGTATGATGGTGATTGTATGATTGTGATAGTATGATTGTGATTGTATGATTGTGACGTATGATTGTAATTGTATGATTATGATTGTATGATTGTGATTGTGTGATTGTGATTGTATGATTGTATTTGGGAGATTGTATTTGGGATATTGTAATTGTATGATTGCGATTGTATGATTGCGATTGTATGATTGTGATTGTATGATTGTGTATGTATGATTGTGATTGTATGATTATGATTGTATGATTGTGATTGTATGATTGCGATAGTATGATTGTGATTGTATGATTGTGATTGTATGATTGTGATGTATGATTGTAATTGTATGATTATGATTGTATGATTGTGATTGTATGATTGAGATTGTATGATTGTGATGTATGATTATGATTGTATGATTGTGATTGTATGATTGCGATTGTATGATTGTGATTGTATGATTAAGTTTGTATTTTTGTGATTTTATGATTGTGATTGTATGATTGTGATTGTATAATTGTGATTGTATAATTGTGATTGTATGATTGTGATTGTATGAATGCGATTGTATGATTGTGATTGCATAATTGTGATTGTATGATTGTGATTGTATGATCGTGATTGTCTGATTGTGGTTGTATGATTGTGATTGTATGATTGAGATTGTATGATTGTGATTGTATGATTGCGATTGTATGACTGCGATTGTATGAATGTGATTGTATGATTGTGATTGTATGATTGTGATTGTATGATTGTGATTGTATGATTGTGATTGTATGATTGTGATTGTATGATTGTGATTGTATGATTGTGAAAGTATGATTGTGATTGTATGATTATGATTGTATGATTGTGATTGTATGATTGCGATAGTATGATTGTGATTGTATGATTGTGATTGTATGATTGTGATGTATGATTATGATTGTATGATTGTGATTGTATGATTGTGATTGTATGATTGAGATTGTATGATTGTGATTGTATGCTTGCGATTGTAGGATTGTGATTGTATGATTGTGATTGTATGATTGTATTTGGGAGATTGTATTTGGGATATTGTAATTGTATGATTGCGATTGTATGATTGTGATTGTATGATTGTGATGTATGATTGTGATAGTATGATTGTGATTGTATGATTGTGATGTATGATTGTAATTGTATGATAATGATTGTATGATTGTGATTGTGTGATTGTGATTGTATGATTGTGTTTGGGCGATTGTATTTGGGATATTGTAATTGTATGATTGCGATTGTATGATTGTGATTGTATGAATGTGATTGTATGATTGTGATTGTATGATTGTATTTGGGAGATTGTATTTGGGATATTGTAATTGTATGATTGCGATTGTATGATTGTGATTGTATGATTGTGATTGTATGATTGTATTTGGGAGATTGTATTTGGGAGATTGTATTTGGGAGATTGTATTTGGGAGATTGTATTTGGGAGATTGTGATTGTATGATTGTGATTGTATGATTATGATTGTATGATTGTGATTGTATGATTGTGATTGTATGATTGTGACTGTATGATTGTGATTGTATGATTGTGATAGTATGATTGTGATTGTATGATTGTGATGTATGATTGTAATTGTATGATTATGATTGTATGATTGTGATTGTGTAATTGTGATTGTATGATTGTATTTGGGAGATTGTATTTGGGATATTGTAATTGTATGATTGCGATTGTATGATTGTGATTGTATGATTGTGATTGTATGATTGTGATTGTATGATTGTGATTGTATGATTGTGATTGTATGATTGTATTTGGGAGATTGTATTTGGGAGATTGTATTTGGGAGATTGTATTTGGGAGATTGTAATTGTATGATTGCGATTGTATGATTGTGATTGTATGATTGCGATTGTATGATTGTGATTGTATGATTGTATATGGGAGATTGTATTTGGGAGATTGCATTTGGGAGATTGTATTTGGGATATTGTAATTGTATGATTGCGATTGTATGATTGTGATTGTATGATTGTGATTGTATGATTGTATTTGGGAGATTGTATTTGGGAGATTGTATTTGGGATATTGTATTTGGGAGATTGTGATTGTATGATTGTGATTGTATGATTATGATTGTATGATTGTGATTGTATGATTGTGATTGTATGATTGTGACTGTATGATTGTGATTGTATGATTGTGATAGTATGATTGTGATTGTATGATTGTGATGTATGATTGTAATTGTATGATTATGATTGTATGATTGTGATTGTGTGATTGTGATTGTATGATTGTATTTGGGAGATTGTATTTGGGATATTGTAATTGTATGATTGCGATTGTATGATTGTGATTGTATGATTGTGATTGTATGATTGTATTTGGGAGATTGTATTTGGGAGATTGTATTTGGGAGATTGTATTTGGGAGATTGTGATTGTATGATTGTGATTGTATGATTATGATTGTATGATTGTGATTGTATGATTGTGATTGTATGATTGTGACTGTATGATTGTGATTGTATGATTGTGATAGTATGATTGTGATTGTATGATTGTGATGTATGATTGTAATTGTATGATTATGATTGTATGATTGTGATTGTGTAATTGTGATTGTATGATTGTATTTGGGAGATTGTATTTGGGATATTGTAATTGTATGATTGCGATTGTATGATTGTGATTGTATGATTGTGATTGTATGATTGTGATTGTATGATTGTGATTGTATGATTGTGATTGTATGATTGTATTTGGGAGATTGTATTTGGGAGATTGTATTTGGGAGATTGTATTTGGGAGATTGTAATTGTATGATTGCGATTGTATGATTGTGATTGTATGATTGCGATTGTATGATTGTGATTGTATGATTGTATATGGGAGATTGTATTTGGGAGATTGCATTTGGGAGATTGTATTTGGGATATTGTAATTGTATGATTGCGATTGTATGATTGTGATTGTATGATTGTGATTGTATGATTGTATTTGGGAGATTGTATTTGGGAGATTGTATTTGGGATATTGTATTTGGGAGATTGTGATTGTATGATTGTGATTGTATGATTATGATTGTATGATTGTGATTGTATGATTGTGATTGTATGATTGTGACTGTATGATTGTGATTGTATGATTGTGATAGTATGATTGTGATTGTATGATTGTGATGTATGATTGTAATTGTATGATTATGATTGTATGATTGTGATTGTGTGATTGTGATTGTATGATTGTATTTGGGAGATTGTATTTGGGATATTGTAATTGTATGATTGCGATTGTATGATTGTGATTGTATGATTGTGATTGTATGATTGTGACTGTATGATTGTGATTGTATGATTGTGATTGTATGATTGTGATTGTATGATTATGATTGTATGATTGTGATTGTATGATTGTGATTGTATGATTGTGACTGTATGATTGTGATTGTATGATTGTGATAGTATGATTGTGATTGTATGATTGTGATGTATGATTGTAATTGTATGATTATGATTGTATGATTGTGATTGTGTGATTGTGATTGTATGATTGTATTTGGGAGATTGTATTTGGGATATTGTAATTGTATGATTGCGATTGTATGATTGTGATTGTATGATTGTGATTGTATGATTGTGATTGTATGATTGTGATTGTATGATTGTGATTGTATGATTGTGATTGTATGATTGTGATTGTATGATTGTATTTGGGAGTTTGTATTTGGGAGATTGTATTTGGGAGATTGTATTTGGGAGATTGTAATTGTACGTTTGCGATTGTATGATTGTGATTGTATGATTGTATATGGGAGATTGTATTTGGGAGATTGCATTTGGGAGATTGTATTTGGGAGATTGTAAATGTATGATTGCGATTGTATGATTGTGATTGTACGATTGCGATTGTATGATTGTGATTGTATGATTGTGATTGTATGATTGTGATGTATGATTGTAATTGTATGATTATGATTGTATGATTGTGATTGTGTGATTGTGATTGTATGATTGTATTTGGGAGATTGTATTTGGGATATTGTAATTGTATGATCGTGATTGTATGATTGTGATTGTATGATTGTGTTTGTATGATTATGATTGTATGATTGTGATTGTATGATTGTGATTGTATGATTGTGACTGTATGATGGTGATTGTATGATTGTGATAGTATGATTGTGATTGTATGATTGTGACGTATGATTGTGACGTATGATTGTAATTGTATGATTATGATTGTATGATTGTGATTGTGTGATTGTGATTGTATGATTGTATTTGGGAGATTGTATTTGGGATATTGTAATTGTATGATTGCGATTGTATGATTGCGATTGTATGATTGTGATTGTATGATTGTGTATGTATGATTGTGATTGTATGATTATGATTGTATGATTGTGATTGTATGATTGCGATAGTATGATTGTGATTGTATGATTGTGATTGTATGATTGTGATGTATGATTGTAATTGTATGATTATGATTGTATGATTGTGATTGTATGATTGAGATTGTATGATTGTGATGTATGATTATGATTGTATGATTGTGATTGTATGATTGCGATTGTATGATTGTGATTGTATGATTAAGTTTGTATTTTTGTGATTTTATGATTGTGATTGTATGATTGTGATTGTATAATTGTGATTGTATAATTGTGATTGTATGATTGTGATTGTATGAATGCGATTGTATGATTGTGATTGCATAATTGTGATTGTATGATTGTGATTGTATGATCGTGATTGTCTGATTGTGGTTGTATGATTGTGATTGTATGATTGAGATTGTATGATTGTGATTGTATGATTGCGATTGTATGACTGCGATTGTATGATTGTGATTGTATGATTGTGATTGTATGATTGTGATTGTATGATTGTGATTGTATGATTGTGATTGTATGATTGTGATTGTATGATTGTGATTGTATGATTGTGAAAGTATGATTGTGATTGTATGATTATGATTGTATGATTGTGATTGTATGATTGCGATAGTATGATTGTGATTGTATGATTGTGATTGTATGATTGTGATGTATGATTGTAATTGTATGATTATGATTGTATGATTGTGATTGTATGATTGAGATTGTATGATTGTGATTGTATGCTTGCGATTGTAGGATTGTGATTGTATGATTGTGATTGTATGATTGTATTTGGGAGATTGTATTTGGGATATTGTAATTGTATGATTGCGATTGTATGATTGTGATTGTATGATTGTGATGTATGATTGTAATTGTATGATTATGATTGTATGATTGTGATTGTATGATTGTGATTGTATGATTGAGATTGTATGATTGTGATTGTATGCTTGCGATTGTATGATTGTGATTGTATGATTGTGATTCTTTGATTGTGATTGTGTGATTGTGATTGTATGATTGTGTTTGTATGATTGTGATTATATGATTGTGACTGTATGATTGTGATTGTATGATTGTGATAGTATGATTGTGATTATATGATTGTTATTGTATGATTGTGATTGTATGATTGTGATTGTTTGATTGTATTTGGGAGATTGTATTTGGGAGATTGTAATTGTATGATTGCGATTGTATGATTGCGATTGTATGATTGCGATTGTATGATTGCGATTGTATGATTGTGATTGTATGATTGTGATGTATGACTGTAATTGTATGATTATGATTGTATGATTGTGATTGTATGATTGAGATTGTATGATTGTGATTGTATGATTGTGATTGTATGATTGTGATTGTATGATTGTGATTTTATGATTGTGATTGTATGATTGTGATTGTATGATTGTGATAGTATGATTGTGATTATATGATTGTTATTGTATGACTGTGATTGTATGATTCTGATTGTATGCTTGCGATTGTATGATTGTGATTGTATGATTGTGACTGTATGATTGTGATTGTATGATTGTGATTGTATGATTGTGATTGTATGAGTGTGATTGTGTGATTGTGGTTGTGCGATTGATATTGTACGATTGTGATTGTACGATTGTGATTGAATGGTTGTGATTGTATGATTAAGATTGTATGATTGTGATTGCATGATTGTGATTGTATGATTGTGATTGCATGATTTTGAATGTATGATTGTGATTGTATGATTGTGATTGTATGATTGTGATTGTATGATTGTGATTGTATGATTGTGATAGTATGATTGTGATTGTATGATTGTGATTGTATGATTGTGATTGTATGATTGTGATTGTATGATTGTATTTGGGAGATTGTATTTGGGAGATTGTATTTGGGAGATTATATTTGGGAGATTGTATTTGGGAGATTGTAATTGTATGATTGCGATTGTATGATCGTGATTGTATGATTGTGATTGTATGATTGTGATTGTATGATTGTGATTGTATGATTGTGATTGTATGATTATGATTGTATGATCGTGCTTGTATGATTGTGATTGTATGATTGTGATTGTATGATTGTGATTGTATGATTATGATTGTATGATTGTGATTGTATGATTGTGATTGTATGATTGTGACTGCATGATTGTGATTGTATGATTGTGATAGTATGATTGTGATTGTATGATTGTGATGTATGATTGTAATTGTATGATTATGATTGTATGATTGTGATTGTGTGATTGTGATTGTATGATTGTGTTTGGGCGTTTGTATTTGGGATATTGTAATTGTATGATAGCGATTGTATGATTGTGATTGTATGAATGTGATTGTATGATTGTGATTGTATGATTGTATTTGGGAGATTGTATTTGGGATATTGTAATTGTATGATTGCGATTGTATGATTGTGATTGTATGATTGTGATTGTATGATTGTATTTGGGAGATTGTATTTGGGAGATTGTATTTGGGAGATTGTAATTGTATGATTGCGATTGTATGATTGTGATTGTATGATTGCGATTGTATGATTGTGATTGTATGATTGTATATGGGAGATTGTATTTGGGAGATTGCATTTGGGAGATTGTATTTGGGATATTGTAATTGTATGATTGCGATTGTATGATTGTGATTGTATGATTGTGATTGTATGATTGTATTTGGGAGATTGTATTTGGGAGATTGTATTTGGGATATTGTATTTGGGAGATTGTGATTGTATGATTGTGATTGTATGATTATGATTGTATGATTGTGATTGTATGATTGTGATTGTATGATTGTGACTGTATGATTGTGATTGTATGATTGTGATAGTATGATTGTGATTGTATGATTGTGATGTATGATTGTAATTGTATGATTATGATTGTATGATTGTGATTGTGTGATTGTGATTGTATGATTGTATTTGGGAGATTGTATTTGGGATATTGTAATTGTATGATTGCGATTGTATGATTGTGATTGTATGATTGTGATTGTGTGATTGTGATTGTATGATTGTGATTGTATGATTGTATTTGGGAGTTTGTATTTGGGAGATTGTATTTGGGAGATTGTATTTGGGAGATTGTAATTGTACGATTGCGATTGTATGATTGTGAATGTATGATTGCGATTGTATGATTGTGATTGTATGATTGTATATGGGAGATTGTATTTGGGAGATTGCATTTGGGAGATTGTATTTGGGAGATTGTAATTGTATGATTGCGATTGTATGATTGTGATTGTATGATTGCGATTGTATGATTGTGATTGTATGATTGTGATGTATGATTGTGATTGTATGATTGTGATTGTATGATTGTGATTGTATGATTGTGATTGTATGATTGTGATTGTATGATTGTGGTAGTATGATTGTGATTGTATGATTGTGATTGTATGATTGTGATTGTATGATTGTGATTGTATGATTGTGATTGTATGATTGTATTTGGGAGATTGTATTCGGGAGATTGTATTTGGGAGATTGTATTTGGGAGATTGTAATTGTATGATTGCGATTGTATGATTGTGATTGTATGATTGCGATTGTATGATTGTGATTGTATGATTGTGATTGTGTGATTGTGATTGTATGATTGTATTTGGGAGATTGTATTTGGGATATTGTAATTGTATGATTGCGATTGTATGATTGTGATTGTATGATTGTGATTGTATGATTGTGATTGTATGATTGTGATTGTATGATTGTATTTGGGAGATTGTATTTGGGAGATTGTATTTGGGAGATTGTATTTGGGAGATTGTAATTGTATGATTGCGATTGTATGATTGTGATTGTATGATTGCGATTGTATGATTGTGATTGTATGATTGTATATGGGAGATTGTATTTGGGAGATTGCATTTGGGAGATTGTATTTGGGATATTGTAATTGTATGATTGCGATTGTATGATTGTGATTGTATGATTGTGATTGTATGATTGTATTTGGGAGATTGTATTTGGGAGATTGTATTTGGGATATTGTATTTGGGAGATTGTGATTGTATGATTGTGATTGTATGATTATGATTGTATGATTGTGATTGTATGATTGTGATTGTATGATTGTGACTGTATGATTGTGATTGTATGATTGTGATAGTATGATTGTGATTGTATGATTGTGATGTATGATTGTAATTGTATGATTATGATTGTATGATTGTGATTGTGTGATTGTGATTGTATGATTGTATTTGGGAGATTGTATTTGGGATATTGTAATTGTATGATTGCGATTGTATGATTGTGATTGTATGATTGTGATTGTATGATTGTGATTGTATGATTGTGATTGTATGATTGTATTTGGGAGTTTGTATTTGGGAGATTGTAATTGGGAGATTGTATTTGGGAGATTGTAATTGTACGTTTGCGATTGTATGATTGTGATTGTATGATTGTATATGGGAGATTGTATTTGGGAGATTGCATTTGGGAGATTGTATTTGGGAGATTGTAAATGTATGATTGCGATTGTATGATTGTGATTGTATGATTGCGATTGTATGATTGTGACTGTATGATTGTGATGTATGATTGTGATTGTATGATTGTGATTGTATGATTGTGATTGTATGATTGTGATTGTATGATTGTGATTGTATGATTGTGATAGTATGATTGTGATTGTATGATTGTGATTGTATGATTGTGATTGTATGATTGTGATTGTATGATTGTATTTGGGAGATTGTATTTGGGAGATTGTATTTGGGAGATTGTATTTGGGAGATTGTAATTGTATGATTGCGATTGTATGATTGTGATTGTATGATTGCGATTGTATGATTGTGATTGTATGATTGTGATTGTGTGATTGTGATTGTATGATTGTATTTGGGAGATTGTATTTGGGATATTGTAATTGTATGATTGCGATTGTATGATTGTGATTGTATGATTGTGATTGTATGATTGTGATTGTATGATTGTGATTGTATGATTGTGATTGTATGATTGTGATTGTATGATTGCGATAGTATGATTGTGATTGTATGATTGTGATTGTATGATTGTGATGTATGATTGTAATTGTATGATTATGATTGTATGATTGTGATTGTTTGATTGAGATTGTATGATTGTGATTGTATGCTTGCGATTGTAGGATTGTGATTGTATGATTGTGATTGTATGATTGTATTTGGGAGATTGTATTTGGGATATTGTAATTGTATGATTGCGATTGTATGATTGTGATTGTATGATTGTGATGTATGATTGTAATTGTATGATTATGATTGTATGATTGTGATTGTATGATTGAGATTGTATGATTGTGATTGTATGCTTGCGATTGTATGATTGTGATTGTATGATTGTGATTCTTTGATTGTGATTGTATGATTGTGATTGTATGATTGTGTTTGTATGATTGTGATTATATGATTGTGACTGTATGATTGTGATTGTATGATTGTGATAGTATGATTGTGATTATATGATTGTTATTGTATGATTGTGATTGTATGATTGTGATTGTTTGATTGTATTTGGGAGATTGTATTTGGGAGATTGTATTTGGGAGATTGTAATTGTATGATTGCGATTGTATGATTGCGATTGTATGATTGCGATTGTATGATTGTGATTGTATGATTGTGATGTATGACTGTAATTGTATGATTATGATTGTATGATTGTGATTGTATGATTGAGATTGTATGATTGTGATTGTATGATTGTGATTGTATGATTGTGATTGTATGATTGTGATTTTATGATTGTGATTGTATGATTGTGATTGTATGATTGTGATAGTATGATTGTGATTATATGATTGTTATTGTATGACTGTGATTGTATGATTGTGATTGTATGCTTGCGATTGTATGATTGTGATTGTATGATTGTGACTGTATGATTGTGATTGTATGATTGTGATTGTATGATTGTGATTGTATGAGTGTGATTGTGTGATTGTGGTTGTGCGATTGATATTGTACGATTGTGATTGTACGATTGTGATTGAATGGTTGTGATTGTATGATTAAGATTGTATGATTGTGATTGCATGATTGTGATTGTATGATTGTGATTGCATGATTTTGAATGTATGATTGTGATTGTATGATTGTGATTGTATGATTGTGATTGTATGATTGTGATTGTATGATTGTGATTGTATGATTGTGATAGTATGATTGTGATTGTATGATTGTGATTGTATGATTGTGATTGTATGATTGTGATTGTATGATTGTATTTGGGAGATTGTATTTGGGAGATTGTATTTGGGAGATTATATTTGGGAGATTGTATTTGGGAGATTGTAATTGTATGATTGCGATTGTATGATTGTGATTGTATGATTGCGATTGTATGATTGTGATTGTATGATTGTGATGTATGATTGTAATTGTATGATTATGATTGTATGATTGTGATTGTATGATTGAGATTGTATGATTGTGATTGTATGCTTGCGATTGCATGATTGTGATTGTATGATTGTGATTGTATGATTGTGATTGTATGATTGAGATTGTATGATTGTGATTGTATGCTTGCGATTGCATGATTGTGATTGTATGATTGTGATAGTATGATTGTGATTGTATGATTGTGATTGTATGATTGTGATTGTATGATTGTGATTGTATGATTGTATTTGGGAGATTGTATTTGGGAGATTGTATTTGGGAGATTGTATTTGGGAGATTGTAATTGTATGATTGCGATTGTATGATTGTGATTGTATGATTGCGATTGTATGATTGTGATTGTATGATTGTGATATATGATTGTAATTGTATTATTATGATTGTATGATTGTGATTGTATGATTGAGATTGTATGATTGAGATTGTATGATTGTGATTGTATGCTTGCGATTGTATGATCGTGATTGTATGATTGTGATTGTATGATTGTGATTGTATGATTGTGATTGTATGATTGTGATTGTATGATTGTGATTGTATGATTATGATTGTATGATCGTGCTTGTATGATTGTGATTGTATGATTGTGATTGTATGATTGTGATTGTATGATTATGATTGTATGATTGTGATTGTATGATTGTGATTGTATGACTGTGACTGTATGATTGTGATTGTATGATTGTGATAGTATGATTGTGATAGTATGATTGTGATTGTATGATTGTGATGTATGATTGTAATTGTATGATTATGATTGTATGATTGTGATTGTGTGATTGTGATTGTATGATTGTGTTTGGGCGTTTGTATTTGGGATATTGTAATTGTATGATAGCGATTGTATGATTGTGATTGTATGAATGTGATTGTATGATTGTGATTGTATGATTGTATTTGGGAGATTGTATTTGGGATATTGTAATTGTATGATTGCGATTGTATGATTGTGATTGTATGATTGTGATTGTATGATTGTATTTGGGAGATTGTATTTGGGAGATTGTATTTGGGAGATTGTAATTGTATGATTGCGATTGTATGATTGTGATTGTATGATTGCGATTGTATGATTGTGATTGTATGATTGTATATGGGAGATTGTATTTGGGAGATTGCATTTGGGAGATTGTATTTGGGATATTGTAATTGTATGATTGCGATTGTATGATTGTGATTGTATGATTGTATTTGGGAGATTGTATTTGGGAGATTGTATTTGGGATATTGTATTTGGGAGATTGTGATTGTATGATTGTGATTGTATGATTATGATTGTATGATTGTGATTGTATGTTTGTGATTGTATGATTGTGACTGTATGATTGTGATTGTATGATTGTGATAGTATGATTGTGATTGTATGATTGTGATGTATGATTGTAATTGTATGATTATGATTGTATGATTGTGATTGTGTGATTGTGATTGTATGATTGTATTTGGGAGATTGTATTTGGGATATTGTAATTGTATGATTGCGATTGTATGATTGTGATTGTATGATTGTGATTGTATGATTGTGAAAGTATGATTGTGATTGTATGATTGTGATTGTATGATTGTGATTGTATGATTGTGATTGTATGATTGTGATAGTATGATTGTGATTGCATGATTTTGAATGTATGATTGAGATTGTATGATTGTGATTGTATGATTGTGATGTATGATTGTGATTGTATGATTGTGATTGCATGATTTTGAATGTATGATTGTGATTGTATGATTGTGATTGTATGATTGTGATTGTATGATTGTGATTGTATGATTGTGATTGTATGATTGTGATAGTATGATTGTGATTGTATGATTGTGATTGTATGATTGTGATTGTATGATTGTGATTGTATGATTGTATTTGGGAGATTGTATTTGGGAGATTATATTTGGGAGATTGTATTTGGGAGATTGTAATTGTATGATTGCGATTGTATGATTGTGATTGTATGATTGCGATTGTATGATTGTGATTGTATGATTGTGATGTATGATTGTAATTGTATGATTATGATTGTATGATTGTGATTGTATGATTGAGATTGTATGATTGTGATTGTATGCTTGCGATTGCATGATTGTGATTGTATGATTGTGATTGTATGATTGTGATTGTATGATTGAGATTGTATGATTGTGATTGTATGCTTGCGATTGCATGATTGTGATTGTATGATTGTGATAGTATGATTGTGATTGTATGATTGTGATTGTATGATTGTGATTGTATGATTGTGATTGTATGATTGTATTTGGGAGATTGTATTTGGGAGATTGTATTTGGGAGATTGTATTTGGGAGATTGTAATTGTATGATTGCGATTGTATGATTGTGATTGTATGATTGCGATTGTATGATTGTGATTGTATGATTGTGATATATGATTGTAATTGTATTATTATGATTGTATGATTGTGATTGTATGATTGAGATTGTATGATTGAGATTGTATGATTGTGATTGTATGCTTGCGATTGTATGATCGTGATTGTATGATTGTGATTGTATGATTGTGATTGTATGATTGTGATTGTATGATTGTGATTGTATGATTGTGATTGTATGATTATGATTGTATGATCGTGCTTGTATGATTGTGATTGTATGATTGTGATTGTATGATTGTGATTGTATGATTATGATTGTATGATTGTGATTGTATGATTGTGATTGTATGATTGTGACTGTATGATTGTGATTGTATGATTGTGATAGTATGATTGTGATAGTATGATTGTGATTGTATGATTGTGATGTATGATTGTAATTGTATGATTATGATTGTATGATTGTGATTGTGTGATTGTGATTGTATGATTGTGTTTGGGCGTTTGTATTTGGGATATTGTAATTGTATGATAGCGATTGTATGATTGTGATTGTATGAATGTGATTGTATGATTGTGATTGTATGATTGTATTTGGGAGATTGTATTTGGGATATTGTAATTGTATGATTGCGATTGTATGATTGTGATTGTATGATTGTGATTGTATGATTGTATTTGGGAGATTGTATTTGGGAGATTGTATTTGGGAGATTGTAATTGTATGATTGCGATTGTATGATTGTGATTGTATGATTGCGATTGTATGATTGTGATTGTATGATTGTATATGGGAGATTGTATTTGGGAGATTGCATTTGGGAGATTGTATTTGGGATATTGTAATTGTATGATTGCGATTGTATGATTGTGATTGTATGATTGTATTTGGGAGATTGTATTTGGGAGATTGTATTTGGGATATTGTATTTGGGAGATTGTGATTGTATGATTGTGATTGTATGATTATGATTGTATGATTGTGATTGTATGATTGTGATTGTATGATTGCGACTGTATGATTGTGATTGTATGATTGTGATAGTATGATTGTGATTGTATGATTGTGATGT
This sequence comes from Megachile rotundata, assembly GCF_050947335.1. Classification (NCBI taxonomy): domain Eukaryota; kingdom Metazoa; phylum Arthropoda; class Insecta; order Hymenoptera; family Megachilidae; genus Megachile; species Megachile rotundata. Next base: position 312,636 of record NW_027473331.1, on the reverse strand, counting down.
ATGATTGTAATTGTATGATTATGATTGTATGATTGTGATTGTGTGATTGTGATTGTATGATTGTATTTGGGAGATTGTATTTGGGATATTGCAATTGTATGATTGCGATTGTATGATTGTGATTGTATGATTGTGATTGTATGATTGTGAAAGTATGATTGTGATTGTATGATTGTGATTGTATGATTGTGATTGTATGATTGTGATTGTATGATTGTGATAGTATGATTGTGATTGCATGATTTTGAATGTATGATTGTGATTGTATGATTGTGATTGTATGATTGTGATGTATGATTGTAATTGTATGATTATGATTGTATGATTGTGATTGTATGATTGTGATGGTATGATTGTGATTGTATGATTGCGATCGTATGATTGTGATTGTATGATTATGATTGTATGATTTCGATTGTATGATTGCGATTGTATGATTGTGATTGTATGATTGAGTTTGTATTTTTGTGATTTTATGATTGTGATTGTATGATTGTGATTGTATGATTGTGATTGTATGAATGCGATTGTATGATTGTGATTGCATAATTGTGATTGTATGATTGTGATTGTATGATTGTGATTGTCTGATTGTGGTTGTATGATTGTGATTGTGTGTTTGAGATTGTATGATTGTGATTGTATGATTGCGATTGTATGATTGCGATTGTATGATTGCGATTGTATGATTGTGATTGTCTGATTGTGGTTGTATGATTGTGATTGTATGTTTGAGATTGTATGATTGTGATTGTATGATTGCGATTGTATGATTGCGATTGTATGATTGCGATTGTATGATTGTGATTGTATGATTGTGATTGTATGATTGTGATTGTATGATTGTGATTGTATGATTGTGAAAGTATGATTGTGATTGTATGATTATGATTGTATGATTGTGGTTGTGCGATTGTGATTGTACGATTGTGATTGTACGATTGTGATTGTATGATTGTGATTGCATGATTATGATTGTATGATTGTGATTGCATGATTGTGATTGTATGATTGTGATTGCATGATTTTGAATGTATGATTGTGATTGTATGATTGTGATTGTATGATTGTGATGTATGATTGTAATTGTATGATTATGATTGTATGATTGTGATTGTATGATTGTGATGGTATGATTGTGATTGTATGATTGCGATCGTATGATTGTGATTGTATGATTATGATTGTATGATTGTGATTGTATGATTGCGATTGTATGATTGTGATTGTATGATTAAGTTTGTATTTTTGTGATTTTATGATTGTGATTGTATGATTGTGATTGTATGATTGTGATTGTATGAATGCGATTGTATGATTGTGATTGCATAATTGTGATTGTATGATTGTGATTGTATGATTATGATTGTATGATTGTGATTGTATGATTGTGATTGTATGATTGTGACTGTATGATTGTGATTGTATGATTGTGATAGTATGATTGTGATTGTATGATTGTGATGTATGATTGTAATTGTATGATTATGATTGTATGATTGTGATTGTGTGATTGTGATTGTATGATTGTATTTGGGAGATTGTATTTGGGATATTGCAATTGTATGATTGCGATTGTATGATTGTGATTGTATGATTGTGATTGTATGATTGTGAAAGTATGATTGTGATTGTATGATTGTGATTGTATGATTGTGATTGTATGATTGTGATTGTATGATTGTGATAGTATGATTGTGATTGCATGATTTTGAATGTATGATTGTGATTGTATGATTGTGATTGTATGATTGTGATGTATGATTGTAATTGTATGATTATGATTGTATGATTGTGATTGTATGATTGTGATGGTATGATTGTGATTGTATGATTGCGATCGTATGATTGTGATTGTATGATTATGATTGTATGATTTCGATTGTATGATTGCGATTGTATGATTGTGATTGTATGATTGAGTTTGTATTTTTGTGATTTTATGATTGTGATTGTATGATTGTGATTGTATGATTGTGATTGTATGAATGCGATTGTATGATTGTGATTGCATAATTGTGATTGTATGATTGTGATTGTATGATTGTGATTGTCTGATTGTGGTTGTATGATTGTGATTGTGTGTTTGAGATTGTATGATTGTGATTGTATGATTGCGATTGTATGATTGCGATTGTATGATTGCGATTGTATGATTGTGATTGTCTGATTGTGGTTGTATGATTGTGATTGTATGTTTGAGATTGTATGATTGTGATTGTATGATTGCGATTGTATGATTGCGATTGTATGATTGCGATTGTATGATTGTGATTGTATGATTGTGATTGTATGATTGTGATTGTATGATTGTGATTGTATGATTGTGAAAGTATGATTGTGATTGTATGATTATGATTGTATGATTGTGGTTGTGCGATTGTGATTGTACGATTGTGATTGTACGATTGTGATTGTATGATTGTGATTGCATGATTATGATTGTATGATTGTGATTGCATGATTGTGATTGTATGATTGTGATTGCATGATTTTGAATGTATGATTGTGATTGTATGATTGTGATTGTATGATTGTGATGTATGATTGTAATTGTATGATTATGATTGTATGATTGTGATTGTATGATTGTGATGGTATGATTGTGATTGTATGATTGCGATCGTATGATTGTGATTGTATGATTATGATTGTATGATTGTGATTGTATGATTGCGATTGTATGATTGTGATTGTATGATTAAGTTTGTATTTTTGTGATTTTATGATTGTGATTGTATGATTGTGATTGTATGATTGTGATTGTATGAATGCGATTGTATGATTGTGATTGCATAATTGTGATTGTATGATTGTGATTTTATGATTGTGATTGTATGATTGCGATTGTATGATTGCGATTGTATGATTGCGATTGTATGATTGCGATTGTATGATTGTGATTGTATGATTGTGATTGTATGATTGTGATTGTATGATAGTGATTGTATGATTGTGAAAGTATGATTGTGATTGTATGATTATGATTGTATGATTGTGGTTGTGCGATTGTGATTCTACGATTGTGATTGTACGATTGTGATTGTATGATTGTGATTGCACGATTATGATTGTATGATTGTGATTGCATGATTGTGATTGTATGATTGTGATTGCATGATTTTGAATGTATGATTGCGATTGTATGATTGTGATTGTATGATTGTGATTGTATGATTGTGATTGTATGATTGTGATTGTATGATTGTGATAGTATGATTGTGATTGTATGATTGCGATTGTATGATTGTGATTGTATGATTAAGTTTGTATTTTTGTGATTTTATGATTGTGATTGTATGATTGTGATTGTATGATTGTGATTGTATGATTGTGATTGTATGATTGTGATTGTATGATTGTGAATGTACGATTGTGATTGTATGATTGTGATTGTATGATTTTGATAGTACGATTGTCATTGTATGACTGTGATTGTATGACTGTGATTGTATGATTGTGATTGTATGCTTGTGATTGTATGATTGTGAAAGTATGATTGTGATTGTATGATTGTGATTGTATGATTGTGATTGTATGATTGTGATTGTATGATTGTGATTGTATGATTGTGATTGTATGATTGTGGTTGTATGATTGCGATTGTATGATTGCGATTGTATGATTGCGATTGTATGATTGTGATTGTATGATTGTGATTGTATGATTGTGATTGTATGATTGTGATTGTATGATAGTGATTGTATGATTGTGAAAGTATGATTGTGATTGTATGATTGTGATTGTATGATTGTGATTGTATGATTGTGATTGTATGATTGTGATAGCATGATTGTGATTGTATGATTGTGATTGCATGATTGTGATTGTATGATTGTATTTGGGAGATTGTATTTGGGAGATTGTATTTGGGAGATTGTATTTGGGAGATTGTAATTGTATGATTGCGATTGTATGATTGTGATTGTATGATTGCGATTGTATGATTGTGATTGTATGATTGTGATGTATGATTGTAATTGTATTATTATGAATGTATGATTGTGATTATATGATTGAGATTGCATGATTGAGATTGTATGATTGTGATTGTATGCTTGCGATTGTATGATCGTGATTGTATGATTGTGATTGTATGATTGTGATTGTATGATTGTGATTGTATGATTGTGATTGTATGATTATGATTGTATGATTGTGATTGTATGATTGTGATTGTATGATTGTGATTGTATGATTGTGATTGTATGATTGTGATAGTATGATTGTGATTGTATGATTGTGATGTATGATTGTAATTGTATGATTATGATTGTATGATTGTGATTGTGTGATTGTGATGGTATGATTGTATTTGGGAGATTGTATTTGGGATATCGTAAATGTATGATTGCGATTGTATGATTGTGATTGTATGATTGAGATTGTATGATTGTGATTGTATGATTGCGATTGTATGATTACGATTGTATGATTGTGATTGTATGATTGTGATTGTATGATTGTGATTGTATGATTGTGATTGTATGATTGTGATTGTATGATTGTGATTGTATGATTGTGATTGTATGATTGTGAAAGTATGATTATGATTGTATGATTATGATTGTATGATTGTGGTTGTGCGATTGTGATTGTACGATTGTGATTGTACGATTCTGATTGTATGATTGTGATTGCATGATTATGATTGTATGATTGTGACTGCATGATTGTGATTGTATGATTGTGATTGCATGATTTTGAATGTATGATTGTGATTGTATGATTGTGATTGCATGATTGTGATTGTATGATTGTGATTGCATGATTTTGAATGTATGATTGCGATTGTATGATTGTGATTGTATGATTGTGATTGTATGATTGTGATTGTATGATTGTGATTGTATGATTGTGATTATATGATTGTGATAGTATGATTGTGGTAGTATGATTGAGATTGTATGATTGTGATTGTATGCTAGCGATTGTATGATTGTGATTGTATGATTTTGATAGTACGATTGTCATTGTATGACTGTGATTGTATGATTGTGATTGTATGCTTGTGATTGTATGATTGTGAAAGTATGATTGTGATTGTATGATTGTGATTGTATGATTGTGATTGTATGATTTTGATTGTATGATTGTGATTGTATGATTGTGATTGTATGATTGTGATTGTATGATTGTGATTGTATGATTGTGAAAGTATGATTGTGATTGTATGATTGTGATTGTATGATTGTGATTGTATGATTGTGATTGTATGATTGTGATTGTATGATTGTGATAGTATGATTGTGATTGTATGATTGTGATTGCATGATTGTGATTGTATGATTGTATTTGGGAGATTGTATTTGGGAGATTGTATTTGGGAGATTGTATTTGGGAGATTGTAATTGTATGATTGCGATTGTATGATTGTGATTGTATGATTGCGATTGTATGATTGTGATTGTATGATTGTGATGTATGATTGTAATTGTATTATTATGATTGTATGATTGTGATTGTATGATTGAGATTGCATGATTGAGATTGTATGATTGTGATTGTATGCTTGCGATTGTATGATCGTGATTGTATGATTGTGATTGTATGATTGTGATTGTATGATTGTGATTGTATGATTATGATTGTATGATTGTGATTGTATGATTGTGATTGTATGATTGTGATTGTATGATTGTGATTGTATGATTGTGATAGTATGATTGTGATTGTATGATTGTGATGTATGATTGTAATTGTATGATTATGATTGTATGATTGTGATTGTGTGATTGTGATTGTATGATTGTATTTGGGAGATTGTATTTGGGATATCGTAATTGTATGATTGCGATTGTATGATTGTGATTGTATGATTGTGATTGTATGATTGAGATTGTATGATTGTGATTGTATGATTGCGATTGTATGATCGTGATTGTATGATTGTGATTGTATGATTGTGATTGTATGATTGTGATTGTATGATTATGATTGTATGATTGTGATTGTATGATTGTGATAGTATGATTGTGATTGTATGATTGCGATTGTATGATTGTGATTGTTTGATTAAGTTTGTATTTTTGTGATTTTATGATTGTGATTGTATGATTGTGATTGTATGATTGTGATTGTATGATTGTGATTGTATGATTGTGATTGTATGATTGTGAATGTACGATTGTGATTGTATGATTGTGATTGTATGATTTTGATAGTACGATTGTCATTGTATGACTGTGATTGTATGACTGTGATTGTATGATTGTGATTGTATGCTTGTGATTGTATGATTGTGAAAGTATGATTGTGATTGTATGATTGTGATTGTATGATTGTGATTGTATGATTGTGATTGTATGATTGTGATTGTATGATTGTGATTGTATGATTGTGATTGTATGATTGTGATTGTATGATTGTGAAAGTATGATTGTGATTGTATGATTGTGATTGTATGATTGTGATTGTATGATTGTGATTGTATGATTGTGATAGTATGATTGTGATTGTATGATTGTGATTGCATGATTGTGATTGTATGATTGTATTTGGGAGATTGTATTTGGGAGATTGTATTTGGGAGATTGTAATTGTATGATTGCGATTGTATGATTGTGATTGTATGATTGCGATTGTATGATTGTGATTGTATGATTGTGATGTATGATTGTAATTGTATTATTATGATTGTATGATTGTGATTGTATGATTGAGATTGCATGATTGAGATTTTATGATTGTGATTGTATGCTTGCGATTGTATGATCGTGATTGTATGATTGTGATTGTATGATTGTGATTGTATGATTGTGATTGTATGATTGTGATTGTATGATTATGATTGTATGATTGTGATTGTATGATTGTGATTGTATGATTGTGATTGTATGATTGTGATTGTATGGTTGTGATTGTATGATTGTGATAGTATGATTGTGATTGTATGATTGTGATGTATGATTGTAATTGTATGATTATGATTGTATGATTGTGATTGTGTGATTGTGATTGTATGATTGTATTTGGGAGATTGTATTTGGGATATCGTAATTGTATGATTGCGATTGTATGATTGTGATTGTATGATTGTGATTGTATGATTGAGATTGTATGATTGTGATTGTATGATTGCGATTGTATGATCGTGATTGTATGATTGTGATTGTATGATTGTGATTGTATGATTGTGATTGTATGATTATGATTGTATGATTGTGATTGTATGATTGTGATAGTATGATTGTGATTGTATGATTGCGATTGTATGATTGTGATTGTATGATTAAGTTTGTATTTTTGTGATTTTATGATTGTGATTGTATGATTGTGATTGTATGATTGTGATTGTATGATTGTGATTGTATGATTGTGAAAGTATGATTGTGATTGTATGATTGTGATTGTATGATTGTGATTGTATGATTGTGATTGTATGATTGTGATAGTATGATTGTGATTGTATGATTGTGATTGCATGATTGTGATTGTATGATTGTATTTGGGAGATTGTATTTGGGAGATTGTATTTGGGAGATTGTATTTGGGAGATTGTATTTGGGAGATTGTAATTGTATGATTGCGATTGTTTGATTGTGATTGTATGATTGCGATTGTATGATTGAGATTGTATGATTGTGATTGTATGATTGCGATTGTATGATCGTGATTGTATGATTGTGATTGTATGATTGTGATTGTATGATTGTGATTGTATGATTATGATTGTATGATTGTGATTGTATGATTGTGATAGTATGATTGTGATTGTATGATTGCGATTGTATGATTGTGATTGTATGATTAAGTTTGTATTTTTGTGATTTTATGATTGTGATTGTATGGTTGTGATTGTATGATTGTGATTGTATGATTGTGATTGTATGATTGTGATTGTATGATTGTGAATGTACGATTGTGATTGTATGATTGTGATTGTATGATTTTGATAGTACGATTGTCATTGTATGACTGTGATTGTAGGACTGTGATTGTATGATTGTGATTGTATGCTTGTGATTGTATGATTGTGAAAGTATGATTGTGATTGTATGATTGTGATTGTATGATTGTGATTGTATGATTATGATTGTATGATTGTGATTGTATGATTGTGATTGTATGATTGTGATTGTATGATTGTGAAAGTATGATTGTGATTGTATGATTGTGATTGTATGATTGTGATTGTATGATTGTGATTGTATGATTGTGATAGTATGATTGTGATTGTATGATTGTGATTGCATGATTGTGATTGTATGATTGTATTTGGGAGATTGTATTTGGGAGATTGTATTTGGGAGATTGTAATTGTATGATTGCGATTGTATGATTGTGATTGTATGATTGCGATTGTATGATTGTGATTGTATGATTGTGATGTATGATTGTAATTGTATTATTATGATTGTATGATTGTGATTGTATGATTGAGATTGCATGATTGAGATTTTATGATTGTGATTGTATGCTTGCGATTGTATGATCGTGATTGTATGATTGTGATTGTATGATTGTGATTGTATGATTGTGATTGTATGATTATGATTGTATGATTGTGATTGTATGATTGTGATTGTATGATTGTGATTGTATGATTGTGATTGTATGGTTGTGATTGTATGATTGTGATAGTATGATTGTGATTGTATGATTGTGATGTATGATTGTAATTGTATGATTATGATTGTATGATTGTGATTGTGTGATTGTGATTGTATGATTGTATTTGGGAGATTGTATTTGGGATATCGTAATTGTATGATTGCGATTGTATGATTGTGATTGTATGATTGTGATTGTATGATTGAGATTGTATGATTGTGATTGTATAATTGCGATTGTATGATCGTGATTGTATGATTGTGATTGTATGATTGTGATTGTATGATTGTGATTGTATGATTATGATTGTATGATTGTGATTGTATGATTGTGATAGTATGATTGTGATTGTATGATTGCGATTGTATGATTGTGATTGTATGATTAAGTTTGTATTTTTGTGATTTTATGATTGTGATTGTATGATTGTGATTGTATGATTGTGATTGTATGATTGTGATTGTATGATTGTGAAAGTATGATTGTGATTGTATGATTGTGATTGTATGATTGTGATTGTATGATTGTGATTGTATGATTGTGATTGTATGATTGTGATAGTATGATTGTGATTGTATGATTGTGATTGCATGATTGTGATTGTATGATTGTATTTGGGAGATTGTATTTGGGAGATTGTAATTGTATGATTGCGATTGTATGATTGTGATTGTATGATTGCGATTGTATGATTGTGATTGTATGATTGTGATGTATGATTGTAATTGTATTATTATGATTGTATGATTGTGATTGTATGATTGAGATTGCATGATTGAGATTGTATGATTGTGATTGTATGCTTGCGATTGTATGATCGTGATTGTATGATCGTGATTGTATGATTGTGATTGTATGATTGTGATTGTATGATTATGATTGTATGATTGTGATTGTATGATTGTGATTGTATGATTGTGATTGTATGATTGTGATTGTATGATTGTGATTGTATGATTGTGATTGTATGATTGTGAAAGTATGATTGTGATTGTATGAGTATGATTGTATGAATGTGGTTGTGCGATTGTGATTGTACGATTGTGATTGTACGATTGTGATTGTATGATTGTGATTGCATGATTATGATTGTATTATTGTGACTGCGTGATTGTGATTGTATGATTGTGATTGCATGATTTTGAATGTATGATTGTGATTGTATGATTGTGATTGTATGATTGTGATTGTATGATTGTGATTGTATGATTGTGATAGTATGATTGTGATTGTATGATTGTGATTGTATGATTGTGATTGTATGATTATGATTGTATGATTGTGATTGTATGATTGTATTTGGGTGATTGTATTTGGGAGATTGTATTTGGGAGATTGTAATTGTATGATTGCGATTGTATGATTGTGATTGTATGATTGTGATGTATGATTGTAATTGTATGATTATGATTGTATGATTGTGATTGTATGATTGTGATTGTATGATTGAGATTGTATGATTGTGATTGTATGCTAGCGATTGTATGATTGTGATTGTATGATTGTGATTGTATGATTGTGATTGTATGATTGTGAAAGTATGATTGTGATTGTATGATTATGATTGTATGATTGTGGTTGTGCGATTGTGATAGTATGATTGTGATTATATGATTGTTATTGTATGACTGTGATTGTATGACTGTGATTGTATGATTGTGATTGTATGCTTGCGATTGTATGATTGTGATTGTATGATTGTGATTGTATGATTGTGATTGTATGATTGTGATTGTATGATTGTGATTGTATGATTATGATTGTATGATTGTGATTGTATGATTGTGATTGTATGATTGTGATTGTATGATTGTGATAGTATGATTGTGATTGTATGATTGTGATTGTATGACTGTGATTGTATGATTGTGATTGTATGATTGTTAAAGTATGATTGTGATGGTATGATTGTTAAAGTATGATTGTGATGGTACGATTGTGATTGTATGATTGTGATTGTATGATTGTGATTGTATGATTGTGATTGTATGATTGTATTTGGGAGATTGTATTTGGGAGATTGTATTTGGGAGATTGTATTTGGGAGATTGTAATTGTATGATTGCGATTGTATAATTGTGATTGTATGATTGCGATTGTATGATTGTGATTGTATGATTGTGATGTATGATTGTAATTGTATGATTATGATTGTATGATTGTGATTGTATGATTGTGATTGTATGATTGTATCTGGGAGATTGTATTTGGGAGATTGTAATTGTATGATTGCGATTGTATGATTGTGATTGTATGATTGCGATTGTATGATTGTGATTGTATGATTGTGATGTATGTTTGTAATTGTATGATTATGATTGTATGATTGTGATTGTATGATTGTGATGGTATGATTGTGATTGTATGATTGCGATCGTATGATTGTGATTGTGTGATTATGATTGTATGATTGTGATTGTATGATTGCGATTGTATGATTGTGATTGTATGATTATGATTGTATTTTTGTGATTGTATGATTGTGATTGTATGATTGTGATTGTATGATTGTGATTGTATGATTGTGATTGTATGATTGTGATTGTATGATTGTGATTGTCTGATTGTGGTTGTGCGATTGTGATTGTACGATTGTGATTGTACGATTGTGATTGTATGATTGTGATTGCATGGTTATGATTGTATGATTGTGATTGCATGATTGTGATTGTATGATTGTGATTGCATGATTTTGAATGTATGATTGTGATTGTATGATTGTGATTGTATGATTGTGATTGTATGATTGTGATTGTATGATTGTGATTGTATGATTGTGATTGTATGATTGTGATAGTATGATTGTGATTGTATGATTGCGATTGTATGATTGTGATTGTATGATTGCGATTGTATGAATGCTATTGTATGATTGTGATTGTATGATTGTGATTGTATGATTGTGATTGTATGATTGTGATTGTATGATTGTGATTGTATGATTGTGATTGTATGATTGTGATTGTATGATTGTATTTGGGAGATTGTATTTGGGATATTGTAATTGTATGATTGCGATTGTATGATTGTGATTGTATGATTGTGATGTATGATTGTAATTGTATGATTATGATTGTATGATTGTGATTGTATGATTGAGATTGTATGATTGTTATTGTATGCTTGGGATTGTATGAATGTGATTGTATGATTGTGATTGTATGATTGTGATTGTATGATTGTGATTGTATGATTGTGATTGTATGATTGTGATTGTATGATTGTGATTGTATGATTGAGATTGTATGATTGTGATTGTATGATTGTGAATGTACGATTGTGATTGTACGATTGTGATTGTATGATTGTGATTGTATGATTGTGATTGTATGATTGTGATTGTATGATTGTATTTGGGAGATTGTATTTGGGATATTGTAATTGTATGATTGCGATTGTATGATTGTGATTACATGATTGTGTTTGTATGATTGTGATTGTATGATTGTGATTGTATGAGTGTGATTGTGTGATTGTGGTTGTGCGATTGATATTGTACGATTGTGATTGTACGATTGTGATTGAATGATTGTGATTGTATGATTAAGATTGTATGATTGTGATTGCATGATTGTGATTGTATGATTGTGATTGCATGATTTTGAATGTATGATTGTGATTGTATGATTGTGATTGTATGATTGTGATTGTATGTTTGTGATTGTATGATTGTGATTGTATGATTGTGATAGTATGATTGTGATTGTATGATTGTATTTGGGAGATTGTATTTGGGAGATTGTATTTGGGAGATTATATTTGGGAGATTGTATTTGGGAGATTGTAATTGTATGATTGCGATTGTATGATTGTGATTGTATGATTGCGATTGTATGATTGTGATTGTATGATTGTGATGTATGATTGTAATTGTATGATTATGATTGTATGATTGTGATTGTATGATTGAGATTGTATGATTGTGATTGTATGCTTGCGATTGCATGATTGTGATTGTATGATTGTGATTGTATGATTGTGATTGTATGATTGTGATTGTATGATTGAGATTGTATGATTGTGATTGTATGCTTGCGATTGCATGATTGTGATTGTATGATTGTGATAGTATGATTGTGATTGTATGATTGTGATTGTATGATTGTGATTGTATGATTGTATTTGGGAGATTGTATTTGGGAGATTGTATTTGGGAGATTGTAATTGTATGATTGCGATTGTATGATTGTGATTGTATGATTGCGATTGTATGATTGTGATTGTATGATTGTGGTGTATGATTGTAATTGTATTATTATGATTGTATGATTGTGATTGTATGATTGAGATTGTATGATTGAGATTGTATGATTGTGACTGTATGCTTGCGATTGTATGATCGTGATTGTATGATTGTGATTGTATGATTGTGATTGTATGATTGTGATTGTATGATTGTGATTGTATGATTGTGATTGTATGATTGTGATTGTATGATTGTGATTGTATGATTGTGATTGTATGATCGTGCTTGTATGATTGTGATTGTATGATTGTGATTGTATGATTGTGATTGTATGATTATGATTGTATGATTGTGATTGTATGATTTTGATTGTATGATTGTGACTGTATGATTGTGATTGTATGATTGTGATAGTATGATTGTGATTGTATGATTGTGATGTATGATTGTAATTGTATGATTATGATTGTATGATTGTGATTGTGTGATTGTGATTGTATGATTGTGTTTGGGCGATTGTATGTGGGATATTGTAATTGCATGATTGCGATTGTATGATTGTGATTGTATGAATGTGATTGTATGATTGTCTTTGGGAGATTGTATTTGGGAGATTGTATTTGGGAGATTGTATTTGGGAGATTGTGATTGTATGATTGTGATTGTATGATTATGATTGTATGATTGTGATTGTATGATTGTATTTGGGAGATTGTATTTGGGAGATTGTATTTGGGAGATTGTGATTGTATGATTGTGATTGTATGATTATGATTGTATGATTGCGATTGTATGATTGTGATTGTATGATTGCGATTGTATGAATGCTATTGTATGATTGTGATTGTATGATTGTGATAGTATGATTGTGATTGTATGATTGCCATTGTATGATTGTGATTGTATGATTGTGATAGTATGATTGTGATTGTATGATTGCGATTGTATGATTGTGATTGTATGATTGCGATTGTATGAATGCTATTGTATGATTGTGATTGTATGATTGTGATTGTATGATTGTGATTGTATGAGTGTGATTGTCTGATTGTGGTTGTGCGATTGTGATTGTACGATTGTGATTGTACGATTGTTATTGAATGATTGTGATTGTATGATTGTGATTGCATGATTTTGAATGTATGATTGCGATTGTATGATTGTGATTGTATGATTGTGATTGTATGATTGTGATTGTATGATTGTGATTGTATGATTGTGATTGTATGATTGTGATTATATGATTGTGATAGTATGATTGTGGTGGTATGATTGAGATTGTATGATTGTGATTGTATGCTAGCGATTGTATGATTGTGATTGTATGATTTTGATAGTACGATTGTCATTGTATGACTGTGATTGTATGATTGTGATTGTATGCTTGTGATTGTATGATTGTGAAAGTATGATTGTGATTGTATGATTGTGATTGTATGATTGTGATTGTATGATTTTGATTGTATGATTGTGATTGTATGATTGTGATTGTATGATTGTGATTGTATGATTGTGATTGTATGATTGTGAAAGTATGATTGTGATTGTATGATTGTGATTGTATGATTGTGATTGTATGATTGTGATTGTATGATTGTGATTGTATGATTGTGATAGTATGATTGTGATTGTATGATTGTGATTGCATGATTGTGATTGTATGATTGTATTTGGGAGATTGTATTTGGGAGATTGTATTTGGGAGATTGTATTTGGGAGATTGTAATTGTATGATTGCGATTGTATGATTGTGATTGTATGATTGCGATTGTATGATTGTGATTGTATGATTGTGATGTATGATTGTAATTGTATTATTATGATTGTATGATTGTGATTGTATGATTGAGATTGCATGATTGAGATTGTATGATTGTGATTGTATGCTTGCGATTGTATGATCGTGATTGTATGATTGTGATTGTATGATTGTGATTGTATGATTGTGATTGTATGATTATGATTGTATGATTGTGATTGTATGATTGTGATTGTATGATTGTGATTGTATGATTGTGATTGTATGATTGTGATAGTATGATTGTGATTGTATGATTGTGATGTATGATTGTAATTGTATGATTATGATTGTATGATTGTGATTGTGTGATTGTGATTGTATGATTGTATTTGGGAGATTGTATTTGGGATATCGTAATTGTATGATTGCGATTGTATGATTGTGATTGTATGATTGTGATTGTATGATTGAGATTGTATGATTGTGATTGTATGATTGCGATTGTATGATCGTGATTGTATGATTGTGATTGTATGATTGTGATTGTATGATTGTGATTGTATGATTATGATTGTATGATTGTGATTGTATGATTGTGATAGTATGATTGTGATTGTATGATTGCGATTGTATGATTGTGATTGTTTGATTAAGTTTGTATTTTTGTGATTTTATGATTGTGATTGTATGATTGTGATTGTATGATTGTGATTGTATGATTGTGATTGTATGATTGTGATTGTATGATTGTGATTGTATGATTGTGAATGTACGATTGTGATTGTATGATTGTGATTGTATGATTTTGATAGTACGATTGTCATTGTATGACTGTGATTGTATGACTGTGATTGTATGATTGTGATTGTATGCTTGTGATTGTATGATTGTGAAAGTATGATTGTGATTGTATGATTGTGATTGTATGATTGTGATTGTATGATTGTGATTGTATGATTGTGATTGTATGATTGTGATTGTATGATTGTGATTGTATGATTGTGATTGTATGATTGTGAAAGTATGATTGTGATTGTATGATTGTGATTGTATGATTGTGATTGTATGATTGTGATTGTATGATTGTGATAGTATGATTGTGATTGTATGATTGTGATTGCATGATTGTGATTGTATGATTGTATTTGGGAGATTGTATTTGGGAGATTGTATTTGGGAGATTGTAATTGTATGATTGCGATTGTATGATTGTGATTGTATGATTGCGATTGTATGATTGTGATTGTATGATTGTGATGTATGATTGTAATTGTATTATTATGATTGTATGATTGTGATTGTATGATTGAGATTGCATGATTGAGATTTTATGATTGTGATTGTATGCTTGCGATTGTATGATCGTGATTGTATGATAGTGATTGTATGATTGTGATTGTATGATTGTGATTGTATGATTATGATTGTATGATTGTGATTGTATGATTGTGATTGTATGATTGTGATTGTATGATTGTGATTGTATGGTTGTGATTGTATGATTGTGATAGTATGATTGTGATTGTATGATTGTGATGTATGATTGTAATTGTATGATTATGATTGTATGATTGTGATTGTGTGATTGTGATTGTATGATTGTATTTGGGAGATTGTATTTGGGATATCGTAATTGTATGATTGCGATTGTATGATTGTGATTGTATGATTGTGATTGTATGATTGAGATTGTATGATTGTGATTGTATGATTGCGATTGTATGATCGTGATTGTATGATTGTGATTGTATGATTGTGATTGTATGATTGTGATTGTATGATTATGATTGTATGATTGTGATTGTATGATTGTGATAGTATGATTGTGATTGTATGATTGCGATTGTATGATTGTGATTGTATGATTAAGTTTGTATTTTTGTGATTTTATGATTGTGATTGTATGATTGTGATTGTATGATTGTGATTGTATGATTGTGATTGTATGATTGTGAAAGTATGATTGTGATTGTATGATTGTGATTGTATGATTGTGATTGTATGATTGTGATTGTATGATTGTGATAGTATGATTGTGATTGTATGATTGTGATTGCATGATTGTGATTGTATGATTGTATTTGGGAGATTGTATTTGGGAGATTGTATTTGGGAGATTGTATTTGGGAGATTGTAATTGTATGATTGCGATTGTTTGATTGTGATTGTATGATTGCGATTGTATGATTGAGATTGTATGATTGTGATTGTATGATTGCGATTGTATGATCGTGATTGTATGATTGTGATTGTATGATTGTGATTGTATGATTGTGATTGTATGATTATGATTGTATGATTGTGATTGTATGATTGTGATAGTATGATTGTGATTGTATGATTGCGATTGTATGATTGTGATTGTATGATTAAGTTTGTATTTTTGTGATTTTATGATTGTGATTGTATGGTTGTGATTGTATGATTGTGATTGTATGATTGTGATTGTATGATTGTGATTGTATGATTGTGAATGTACGATTGTGATTGTATGATTGTGATTGTATGATTTTGATAGTACGATTGTCATTGTATGACTGTGATTGTAGGACTGTGATTGTATGATTGTGATTGTATGCTTGTGATTGTATGATTGTGAAAGTATGATTGTGATTGTATGATTGTGATTGTATGATTGTGATTGTATGATTATGATTGTATGATTGTGATTGTATGATTGTGATTGTATGATTGTGATTGTATGATTGTGAAAGTATGATTGTGATTGTATGATTGTGATTGTATGATTGTGATTGTATGATTGTGATTGTATGATTGTGATAGTATGATTGTGATTGTATGATTGTGATTGCATGATTGTGATTGTATGATTGTATTTGGGAGATTGTATTTGGGAGATTGTATTTGGGAGATTGTAATTGTATGATTGCGATTGTATGATTGTGATTGTATGATTGCGATTGTATGATTGTGATTGTATGATTGTGATGTATGATTGTAATTGTATTATTATGATTGTATGATTGTGATTGTATGATTGAGATTGCATGATTGAGATTTTATGATTGTGATTGTATGCTTGCGATTGTATGATCGTGATTGTATGATTGTGATTGTATGATTGTGATTGTATGATTGTGATTGTATGATTATGATTGTATGATTGTGATTGTATGATTGTGATTGTATGATTGTGATTGTATGATTGTGATTGTATGGTTGTGATTGTATGATTGTGATAGTATGATTGTGATTGTATGATTGTGATGTATGATTGTAATTGTATGATTATGATTGTATGATTGTGATTGTGTGATTGTGATTGTATGATTGTATTTGGGAGATTGTATTTGGGATATCGTAATTGTATGATTGCGATTGTATGATTGTGATTGTATGATTGTGATTGTATGATTGAGATTGTATGATTGTGATTGTATAATTGCGATTGTATGATCGTGATTGTATGATTGTGATTGTATGATTGTGATTGTATGATTGTGATTGTATGATTATGATTGTATGATTGTGATTGTATGATTGTGATAGTATGATTGTGATTGTATGATTGCGATTGTATGATTGTGATTGTATGATTAAGTTTGTATTTTTGTGATTTTATGATTGTGATTGTATGATTGTGATTGTATGATTGTGATTGTATGATTGTGATTGTATGATTGTGAAAGTATGATTGTGATTGTATGATTGTGATTGTATGATTGTGATTGTATGATTGTGATTGTATGATTGTGATTGTATGATTGTGATAGTATGATTGTGATTGTATGATTGTGATTGCATGATTGTGATTGTATGATTGTATTTGGGAGATTGTATTTGGGAGATTGTAATTGTATGATTGCGATTGTATGATTGTGATTGTATGATTGCGATTGTATGATTGTGATTGTATGATTGTGATGTATGATTGTAATTGTATTATTATGATTGTATGATTGTGATTGTATGATTGAGATTGCATGATTGAGATTGTATGATTGTGATTGTATGCTTGCGATTGTATGATCGTGATTGTATGATCGTGATTGTATGATTGTGATTGTATGATTGTGATTGTATGATTATGATTGTATGATTGTGATTGTATGATTGTGATTGTATGATTGTGATTGTATGATTGTGATTGTATGATTGTGATTGTATGATTGTGATTGTATGATTGTGAAAGTATGATTGTGATTGTATGAGTATGATTGTATGAATGTGGTTGTGCGATTGTGATTGTACGATTGTGATTGTACGATTGTGATTGTATGATTGTGATTGCATGATTATGATTGTATTATTGTGACTGCGTGATTGTGATTGTATGATTGTGATTGCATGATTTTGAATGTATGATTGTGATTGTATGATTGTGATTGTATGATTGTGATTGTATGATTGTGATTGTATGATTGTGATTGTATGATTGTGATAGTATGATTGTGATTGTATGATTGTGATTGTATGATTGTGATTGTATGATTATGATTGTATGATTGTGATTGTATGATTGTATTTGGGTGATTGTATTTGGGAGATTGTATTTGGGAGATTGTAATTGTATGATTGCGATTGTATGATTGTGATTGTATGATTGTGATGTATGATTGTAATTGTATGATTATGATTGTATGATTGTGATTGTATGATTGTGATTGTATGATTGAGATTGTATGATTGTGATTGTATGCTAGCGATTGTATGATTGTGATTGTATGATTGTGATTGTATGATTGTGATTGTATGATTGTGAAAGTATGATTGTGATTGTATGATTATGATTGTATGATTGTGGTTGTGCGATTGTGATAGTATGATTGTGATTATATGATTGTTATTGTATGACTGTGATTGTATGACTGTGATTGTATGATTGTGATTGTATGCTTGCGATTGTATGATTGTGATTGTATGATTGTGATTGTATGATTGTGATTGTATGATTGTGATTGTATGATTGTGATTGTATGATTATGATTGTATGATTGTGATTGTATGATTGTGATTGTATGATTGTGATTGTATGATTGTGATAGTATGATTGTGATTGTATGATTGTGATTGTATGACTGTGATTGTATGATTGTGATTGTATGATTGTTAAAGTATGATTGTGATGGTATGATTGTTAAAGTATGATTGTGATGGTACGATTGTGATTGTATGATTGTGATTGTATGATTGTGATTGTATGATTGTGATTGTATGATTTTATTTGGGAGATTGTATTTGGGAGATTGTATTTGGGAGATTGTATTTGGGAGATTGTAATTGTATGATTGCGATTGTATAATTGTGATTGTATGATTGCGATTGTATGATTGTGATTGTATGATTGTGATGTATGATTGTAATTGTATGATTATGATTGTATGATTGTGATTGTATGATTGTGATTGTATGATTGTATCTGGGAGATTGTATTTGGGAGATTGTAATTGTATGATTGCGATTGTATGATTGTGATTGTATGATTGCGATTGTATGATTGTGATTGTATGATTGTGATGTATGTTTGTAATTGTATGATTATGATTGTATGATTGTGATTGTATGATTGTGATGGTATGATTGTGATTGTATGATTGCGATCGTATGATTGTGATTGTGTGATTATGATTGTATGATTGTGATTGTATGATTGCGATTGTATGATTGTGATTGTATGATTATGATTGTATTTTTGTGATTGTATGATTGTGATTGTATGATTGTGATTGTATGATTGTGATTGTATGATTGTGATTGTATGATTGTGATTGTATGATTGTGATTGTCTGATTGTGGTTGTGCGATTGTGATTGTACGATTGTGATTGTACGATTGTGATTGTATGATTGTGATTGCATGGTTATGATTGTATGATTGTGATTGCATGATTGTGATTGTATGATTGTGATTGCATGATTTTGAATGTATGATTGTGATTGTATGATTGTGATTGTATGATTGTGATTGTATGATTGTGATTGTATGATTGTGATTGTATGATTGTGATTGTATGATTGTGATTGTATGATTGTGATAGTATGATTGTGATTGTATGATTGCGATTGTATGATTGTGATTGTATGATTGCGATTGTATGAATGCTATTGTATGATTGTGATTGTATGATTGTGATTGTATGATTGTGATTGTATGATTGTGATTGTATGATTGTGATTGTATGATTGTGATTGTATGATTGTGATTGTATGATTGTATTTGGGAGATTGTATTTGGGATATTGTAATTGTATGATTGCGATTGTATGATTGTGATTGTATGATTGTGATGTATGATTGTAATTGTATGATTATGATTGTATGATTGTGATTGTATGATTGAGATTGTATGATTGTTATTGTATGCTTGGGATTGTATGAATGTGATTGTATGATTGTGATTGTATGATTGTGATTGTATGATTGTGATTGTATGATTGTGATTGTATGATTGTGATTGTATGATTGTGATTGTATGATTGAGATTGTATGATTGTGATTGTATGATTGTGAATGTACGATTGTGATTGTACGATTGTGATTGTATGATTGTGATTGTATGATTGTGATTGTATGATTGTGATTGTATGATTGTATTTGGGAGATTGTATTTGGGATATTGTAATTGTATGATTGCGATTGTATGATTGTGATTACATGATTGTGTTTGTATGATTGTGATTGTATGATTGTGATTGTATGAGTGTGATTGTGTGATTGTGGTTGTGCGATTGATATTGTACGATTGTGATTGTACGATTGTGATTGAATGATTGTGATTGTATGATTAAGATTGTATGATTGTGATTGCATGATTGTGATTGTATGATTGTGATTGCATGATTTTGAATGTATGATTGTGATTGTATGATTGTGATTGTATGATTGTGATTGTATGTTTGTGATTGTATGATTGTGATTGTATGATTGTGATAGTATGATTGTGATTGTATGATTGTATTTGGGAGATTGTATTTGGGAGATTGTATTTGGGATATCGTAATTGTATGATTGCGATTGTATGATTGTGATTGTATGATTGTGATTGTATGATTGAGATTGTATGATTGTGATTGTATGATTGCGATTGTATGATCGTGATTGTATGATTGTGATTGTATGATTGTGATTGTATGATTGTGATTGTATGATTATGATTGTATGATTGTGATTGTATGATTGTGATAGTATGATTGTGATTGTATGATTGCGATTGTATGATTGTGATTGTTTGATTAAGTTTGTATTTTTGTGATTTTATGATTGTGATTGTATGATTGTGATTGTATGATTGTGATTGTATGATTGTGATTGTATGATTGTGATTGTATGATTGTGATTGTATGATTGTGAATGTACGATTGTGATTGTATGATTGTGATTGTATGATTTTGATAGTACGATTGTCATTGTATGACTGTGATTGTATGACTGTGATTGTATGATTGTGATTGTATGCTTGTGATTGTATGATTGTGAAAGTATGATTGTGATTGTATGATTGTGATTGTATGATTGTGATTGTATGATTGTGATTGTATGATTGTGATTGTATGATTGTGATTGTATGATTGTGATTGTATGATTGTGATTGTATGATTGTGAAAGTATGATTGTGATTGTATGATTGTGATTGTATGATTGTGATTGTATGATTGTGATTGTATGATTGTGATAGTATGATTGTGATTGTATGATTGTGATTGCATGATTGTGATTGTATGATTGTATTTGGGAGATTGTATTTGGGAGATTGTATTTGGGAGATTGTAATTGTATGATTGCGATTGTATGATTGTGATTGTATGATTGCGATTGTATGATTGTGATTGTATGATTGTGATGTATGATTGTAATTGTATTATTATGATTGTATGATTGTGATTGTATGATTGAGATTGCATGATTGAGATTTTATGATTGTGATTGTATGCTTGCGATTGTATGATCGTGATTGTATGATTGTGATTGTATGATTGTGATTGTATGATTGTGATTGTATGATTATGATTGTATGATTGTGATTGTATGATTGTGATTGTATGATTGTGATTGTATGATTGTGATTGTATGGTTGTGATTGTATGATTGTGATAGTATGATTGTGATTGTATGATTGTGATGTATGATTGTAATTGTATGATTATGATTGTATGATTGTGATTGTGTGATTGTGATTGTATGATTGTATTTGGGAGATTGTATTTGGGATATCGTAATTGTATGATTGCGATTGTATGATTGTGATTGTATGATTGTGATTGTATGATTGAGATTGTATGATTGTGATTGTATGATTGCGATTGTATGATCGTGATTGTATGATTGTGATTGTATGATTGTGATTGTATGATTGTGATTGTATGATTATGATTGTATGATTGTGATTGTATGATTGTGATAGTATGATTGTGATTGTATGATTGCGATTGTATGATTGTGATTGTATGATTAAGTTTGTATTTTTGTGATTTTATGATTGTGATTGTATGATTGTGATTGTATGATTGTGATTGTATGATTGTGATTGTATGATTGTGAAAGTATGATTGTGATTGTATGATTGTGATTGTATGATTGTGATTGTATGATTGTGATTGTATGATTGTGATAGTATGATTGTGATTGTATGATTGTGATTGCATGATTGTGATTGTATGATTGTATTTGGGAGATTGTATTTGGGAGATTGTATTTGGGAGATTGTATTTGGGAGATTGTAATTGTATGATTGCGATTGTTTGATTGTGATTGTATGATTGCGATTGTATGATTGAGATTGTA
The DNA here is from genome assembly GCF_050947335.1 of Megachile rotundata. Taxonomy (NCBI): domain Eukaryota; kingdom Metazoa; phylum Arthropoda; class Insecta; order Hymenoptera; family Megachilidae; genus Megachile; species Megachile rotundata. The sequence goes on along the minus strand of NW_027473331.1, from coordinate 289,415 downwards.
TGATTGTGATTGTATGATTGCGATTGTATGATCGTGATTGTATGATTGTGATTGTATGATTGTGATTGTATGATTGTGATTGTATGATTATGATTGTATGATTGTGATTGTATGATTGTGATAGTATGATTGTGATTGTATGATTGCGATTGTATGATTGTGATTGTATGATTAAGTTTGTATTTTTGTGATTTTATGATTGTGATTGTATGGTTGTGATTGTATGATTGTGATTGTATGATTGTGATTGTATGATTGTGATTGTATGATTGTGAATGTACGATTGTGATTGTATGATTGTGATTGTATGATTTTGATAGTACGATTGTCATTGTATGACTGTGATTGTAGGACTGTGATTGTATGATTGTGATTGTATGCTTGTGATTGTATGATTGTGAAAGTATGATTGTGATTGTATGATTGTGATTGTATGATTGTGATTGTATGATTATGATTGTATGATTGTGATTGTATGATTGTGATTGTATGATTGTGATTGTATGATTGTGAAAGTATGATTGTGATTGTATGATTGTGATTGTATGATTGTGATTGTATGATTGTGATTGTATGATTGTGATAGTATGATTGTGATTGTATGATTGTGATTGCATGATTGTGATTGTATGATTGTATTTGGGAGATTGTATTTGGGAGATTGTATTTGGGAGATTGTAATTGTATGATTGCGATTGTATGATTGTGATTGTATGATTGCGATTGTATGATTGTGATTGTATGATTGTGATGTATGATTGTAATTGTATTATTATGATTGTATGATTGTGATTGTATGATTGAGATTGCATGATTGAGATTTTATGATTGTGATTGTATGCTTGCGATTGTATGATCGTGATTGTATGATTGTGATTGTATGATTGTGATTGTATGATTGTGATTGTATGATTATGATTGTATGATTGTGATTGTATGATTGTGATTGTATGATTGTGATTGTATGATTGTGATTGTATGGTTGTGATTGTATGATTGTGATAGTATGATTGTGATTGTATGATTGTGATGTATGATTGTAATTGTATGATTATGATTGTATGATTGTGATTGTGTGATTGTGATTGTATGATTGTATTTGGGAGATTGTATTTGGGATATCGTAATTGTATGATTGCGATTGTATGATTGTGATTGTATGATTGTGATTGTATGATTGAGATTGTATGATTGTGATTGTATAATTGCGATTGTATGATCGTGATTGTATGATTGTGATTGTATGATTGTGATTGTATGATTGTGATTGTATGATTATGATTGTATGATTGTGATTGTATGATTGTGATAGTATGATTGTGATTGTATGATTGCGATTGTATGATTGTGATTGTATGATTAAGTTTGTATTTTTGTGATTTTATGATTGTGATTGTATGATTGTGATTGTATGATTGTGATTGTATGATTGTGATTGTATGATTGTGAAAGTATGATTGTGATTGTATGATTGTGATTGTATGATTGTGATTGTATGATTGTGATTGTATGATTGTGATTGTATGATTGTGATAGTATGATTGTGATTGTATGATTGTGATTGCATGATTGTGATTGTATGATTGTATTTGGGAGATTGTATTTGGGAGATTGTAATTGTATGATTGCGATTGTATGATTGTGATTGTATGATTGCGATTGTATGATTGTGATTGTATGATTGTGATGTATGATTGTAATTGTATTATTATGATTGTATGATTGTGATTGTATGATTGAGATTGCATGATTGAGATTGTATGATTGTGATTGTATGCTTGCGATTGTATGATCGTGATTGTATGATCGTGATTGTATGATTGTGATTGTATGATTGTGATTGTATGATTATGATTGTATGATTGTGATTGTATGATTGTGATTGTATGATTGTGATTGTATGATTGTGATTGTATGATTGTGATTGTATGATTGTGATTGTATGATTGTGAAAGTATGATTGTGATTGTATGAGTATGATTGTATGAATGTGGTTGTGCGATTGTGATTGTACGATTGTGATTGTACGATTGTGATTGTATGATTGTGATTGCATGATTATGATTGTATTATTGTGACTGCGTGATTGTGATTGTATGATTGTGATTGCATGATTTTGAATGTATGATTGTGATTGTATGATTGTGATTGTATGATTGTGATTGTATGATTGTGATTGTATGATTGTGATAGTATGATTGTGATTGTATGATTGTGATTGTATGATTGTGATTGTATGATTATGATTGTATGATTGTGATTGTATGATTGTATTTGGGTGATTGTATTTGGGAGATTGTATTTGGGAGATTGTAATTGTATGATTGCGATTGTATGATTGTGATTGTATGATTGTGATGTATGATTGTAATTGTATGATTATGATTGTATGATTGTGATTGTATGATTGTGATTGTATGATTGAGATTGTATGATTGTGATTGTATGCTAGCGATTGTATGATTGTGATTGTATGATTGTGATTGTATGATTGTGATTGTATGATTGTGAAAGTATGATTGTGATTGTATGATTATGATTGTATGATTGTGGTTGTGCGATTGTGATAGTATGATTGTGATTATATGATTGTTATTGTATGACTGTGATTGTATGACTGTGATTGTATGATTGTGATTGTATGCTTGCGATTGTATGATTGTGATTGTATGATTGTGATTGTATGATTGTGATTGTATGATTGTGATTGTATGATTGTGATTGTATGATTATGATTGTATGATTGTGATTGTATGATTGTGATTGTATGATTGTGATTGTATGATTGTGATAGTATGATTGTGATTGTATGATTGTGATTGTATGACTGTGATTGTATGATTGTGATTGTATGATTGTTAAAGTATGATTGTGATGGTATGATTGTTAAAGTATGATTGTGATGGTACGATTGTGATTGTATGATTGTGATTGTATGATTGTGATTGTATGATTGTGATTGTATGATTGTATTTGGGAGATTGTATTTGGGAGATTGTATTTGGGAGATTGTATTTGGGAGATTGTAATTGTATGATTGCGATTGTATAATTGTGATTGTATGATTGCGATTGTATGATTGTGATTGTATGATTGTGATGTATGATTGTAATTGTATGATTATGATTGTATGATTGTGATTGTATGATTGTGATTGTATGATTGTATCTGGGAGATTGTATTTGGGAGATTGTAATTGTATGATTGCGATTGTATGATTGTGATTGTATGATTGCGATTGTATGATTGTGATTGTATGATTGTGATGTATGTTTGTAATTGTATGATTATGATTGTATGATTGTGATTGTATGATTGTGATGGTATGATTGTGATTGTATGATTGCGATCGTATGATTGTGATTGTGTGATTATGATTGTATGATTGTGATTGTATGATTGCGATTGTATGATTGTGATTGTATGATTATGATTGTATTTTTGTGATTGTATGATTGTGATTGTATGATTGTGATTGTATGATTGTGATTGTATGATTGTGATTGTATGATTGTGATTGTATGATTGTGATTGTCTGATTGTGGTTGTGCGATTGTGATTGTACGATTGTGATTGTACGATTGTGATTGTATGATTGTGATTGCATGGTTATGATTGTATGATTGTGATTGCATGATTGTGATTGTATGATTGTGATTGCATGATTTTGAATGTATGATTGTGATTGTATGATTGTGATTGTATGATTGTGATTGTATGATTGTGATTGTATGATTGTGATTGTATGATTGTGATTGTATGATTGTGATTGTATGATTGTGATAGTATGATTGTGATTGTATGATTGCGATTGTATGATTGTGATTGTATGATTGCGATTGTATGAATGCTATTGTATGATTGTGATTGTATGATTGTGATTGTATGATTGTGATTGTATGATTGTGATTGTATGATTGTGATTGTATGATTGTGATTGTATGATTGTGATTGTATGATTGTGATTGTATGATTGTATTTGGGAGATTGTATTTGGGATATTGTAATTGTATGATTGCGATTGTATGATTGTGATTGTATGATTGTGATGTATGATTGTAATTGTATGATTATGATTGTATGATTGTGATTGTATGATTGAGATTGTATGATTGTTATTGTATGCTTGGGATTGTATGAATGTGATTGTATGATTGTGATTGTATGATTGTGATTGTATGATTGTGATTGTATGATTGTGATTGTATGATTGTGATTGTATGATTGTGATTGTATGATTGAGATTGTATGATTGTGATTGTATGATTGTGAATGTACGATTGTGATTGTACGATTGTGATTGTATGATTGTGATTGTATGATTGTGATTGTATGATTGTGATTGTATGATTGTATTTGGGAGATTGTATTTGGGATATTGTAATTGTATGATTGCGATTGTATGATTGTGATTACATGATTGTGTTTGTATGATTGTGATTGTATGATTGTGATTGTATGAGTGTGATTGTGTGATTGTGGTTGTGCGATTGATATTGTACGATTGTGATTGTACGATTGTGATTGAATGATTGTGATTGTATGATTAAGATTGTATGATTGTGATTGCATGATTGTGATTGTATGATTGTGATTGCATGATTTTGAATGTATGATTGTGATTGTATGATTGTGATTGTATGATTGTGATTGTATGTTTGTGATTGTATGATTGTGATTGTATGATTGTGATAGTATGATTGTGATTGTATGATTGTATTTGGGAGATTGTATTTGGGAGATTGTATTTGGGAGATTATATTTGGGAGATTGTATTTGGGAGATTGTAATTGTATGATTGCGATTGTATGATTGTGATTGTATGATTGCGATTGTATGATTGTGATTGTATGATTGTGATGTATGATTGTAATTGTATGATTATGATTGTATGATTGTGATTGTATGATTGAGATTGTATGATTGTGATTGTATGCTTGCGATTGCATGATTGTGATTGTATGATTGTGATTGTATGATTGTGATTGTATGATTGTGATTGTATGATTGAGATTGTATGATTGTGATTGTATGCTTGCGATTGCATGATTGTGATTGTATGATTGTGATAGTATGATTGTGATTGTATGATTGTGATTGTATGATTGTGATTGTATGATTGTATTTGGGAGATTGTATTTGGGAGATTGTATTTGGGAGATTGTAATTGTATGATTGCGATTGTATGATTGTGATTGTATGATTGCGATTGTATGATTGTGATTGTATGATTGTGGTGTATGATTGTAATTGTATTATTATGATTGTATGATTGTGATTGTATGATTGAGATTGTATGATTGAGATTGTATGATTGTGACTGTATGCTTGCGATTGTATGATCGTGATTGTATGATTGTGATTGTATGATTGTGATTGTATGATTGTGATTGTATGATTGTGATTGTATGATTGTGATTGTATGATTGTGATTGTATGATTGTGATTGTATGATTGTGATTGTATGGTCGTGCTTGTATGATTGTGATTGTATGATTGTGATTGTATGATTGTGATTGTATGATTATGATTGTATGATTGTGATTGTATGATTTTGATTGTATGATTGTGACTGTATGATTGTGATTGTATGATTGTGATAGTATGATTGTGATTGTATGATTGTGATGTATGATTGTAATTGTATGATTATGATTGTATGATTGTGATTGTGTGATTGTGATTGTATGATTGTGTTTGGGCGATTGTATGTGGGATATTGTAATTGCATGATTGCGATTGTATGATTGTGATTGTATGAATGTGATTGTATGATTGTCTTTGGGAGATTGTATTTGGGAGATTGTATTTGGGAGATTGTATTTGGGAGATTGTGATTGTATGATTGTGATTGTATGATTATGATTGTATGATTGTGATTGTATGATTGTATTTGGGAGATTGTATTTGGGAGATTGTATTTGGGAGATTGTGATTGTATGATTGTGATTGTATGATTATGATTGTATGATTGCGATTGTATGATTGTGATTGTATGATTGCGATTGTATGAATGCTATTGTATGATTGTGATTGTATGATTGTGATAGTATGATTGTGATTGTATGATTGCCATTGTATGATTGTGATTGTATGATTGTGATAGTATGATTGTGATTGTATGATTGCGATTGTATGATTGTGATTGTATGATTGCGATTGTATGAATGCTATTGTATGATTGTGATTGTATGATTGTGATTGTATGATTGTGATTGTATGAGTGTGATTGTCTGATTGTGGTTGTGCGATTGTGATTGTACGATTGTGATTGTACGATTGTTATTGAATGATTGTGATTGTATGATTGTGATTGCATGATTTTGAATGTATGATTGCGATTGTATGATTGTGATTGTATGATTGTGATTGTATGATTGTGATTGTATGATTGTGATTGTATGATTGTGATTATATGATTGTGATAGTATGATTGTGGTAGTATGATTGAGATTGTATGATTGTGATTGTATGCTAGCGATTGTATGATTGTGATTGTATGATTTTGATAGTACGATTGTCATTGTATGACTGTGATTGTATGATTGTGATTGTATGCTTGTGATTGTATGATTGTGAAAGTATGATTGTGATTGTATGATTGTGATTGTATGATTGTGATTGTATGATTTTGATTGTATGATTGTGATTGTATGCTTGTGATTGTATGATTGTGATTGTATGATTGTGATTGTATGATTGTGAAAGTATGATTGTGATTGTATGATTGTGATTGTATGATTGTGATTGTATGATTGTGATTGTATGATTGTGATTGTATGATTGTGATAGTATGATTGTGATTGTATGATTGTGATTGCATGATTGTGATTGTATGATTGTATTTGGGAGATTGTATTTGGGAGATTGTATTTGGGAGATTGTATTTGGGAGATTGTAATTGTATGATTGCGATTGTATGATTGTGATTGTATGATTGCGATTGTATGATTGTGATTGTATGATTGTGATGTATGATTGTAATTGTATTATTATGATTGTATGATTGTGATTGTATGATTGAGATTGCATGATTGAGATTGTATGATTGTGATTGTATGCTTGCGATTGTATGATCGTGATTGTATGATTGTGATTGTATGATTGTGATTGTATGATTGTGATTGTATGATTATGATTGTATGATTGTGATTGTATGATTGTGATTGTATGATTGTGATTGTATGATTGTGATTGTATGATTGTGATAGTATGATTGTGATTGTATGATTGTGATGTATGATTGTAATTGTATGATTATGATTGTATGATTGTGATTGTGTGATTGTGATTGTATGATTGTATTTGGGAGATTGTATTTGGGATATCGTAATTGTATGATTGCGATTGTATGATTGTGATTGTATGATTGTGATTGTATGATTGAGATTGTATGATTGTGATTGTATGATTGCGATTGTATGATCGTGATTGTATGATTGTGATTGTATGATTGTGATTGTATGATTGTGATTGTATGATTATGATTGTATGATTGTGATTGTATGATTGTGATAGTATGATTGTGATTGTATGATTGCGATTGTATGATTGTGATTGTTTGATTAAGTTTGTATTTTTGTGATTTTATGATTGTGATTGTATGATTGTGATTGTATGATTGTGATTGTATGATTGTGATTGTATGATTGTGATTGTATGATTGTGATTGTATGATTGTGAATGTACGATTGTGATTGTATGATTGTGATTGTATGATTTTGATAGTACGATTGTCATTGTATGACTGTGATTGTATGACTGTGATTGTATGATTGTGATTGTATGCTTGTGATTGTATGATTGTGAAAGTATGATTGTGATTGTATGATTGTGATTGTATGATTGTGATTGTATGATTGTGATTGTATGATTGTGATTGTATGATTGTGATTGTATGATTGTGATTGTATGATTGTGATTGTATGATTGTGAAAGTATGATTGTGATTGTATGATTGTGATTGTATGATTGTGATTGTATGATTGTGATTGTATGATTGTGATAGTATGATTGTGATTGTATGATTGTGATTGCATGATTGTGATTGTATGATTGTATTTGGGAGATTGTATTTGGGAGATTGTATTTGGGAGATTGTAATTGTATGATTGCGATTGTATGATTGTGATTGTATGATTGCGATTGTATGATTGTGATTGTATGATTGTGATGTATGATTGTAATTGTATTATTATGATTGTATGATTGTGATTGTATGATTGAGATTGCATGATTGAGATTTTATGATTGTGATTGTATGCTTGCGATTGTATGATCGTGATTGTATGATAGTGATTGTATGATTGTGATTGTATGATTGTGATTGTATGATTATGATTGTATGATTGTGATTGTATGATTGTGATTGTATGATTGTGATTGTATGATTGTGATTGTATGGTTGTGATTGTATGATTGTGATAGTATGATTGTGATTGTATGATTGTGATGTATGATTGTAATTGTATGATTATGATTGTATGATTGTGATTGTGTGATTGTGATTGTATGATTGTATTTGGGAGATTGTATTTGGGATATCGTAATTGTATGATTGCGATTGTATGATTGTGATTGTATGATTGTGATTGTATGATTGAGATTGTATGATTGTGATTGTATGATTGCGATTGTATGATCGTGATTGTATGATTGTGATTGTATGATTGTGATTGTATGATTGTGATTGTATGATTATGATTGTATGATTGTGATTGTATGATTGTGATAGTATGATTGTGATTGTATGATTGCGATTGTATGATTGTGATTGTATGATTAAGTTTGTATTTTTGTGATTTTATGATTGTGATTGTATGATTGTGATTGTATGATTGTGATTGTATGATTGTGATTGTATGATTGTGAAAGTATGATTGTGATTGTATGATTGTGATTGTATGATTGTGATTGTATGATTGTGATTGTATGATTGTGATAGTATGATTGTGATTGTATGATTGTGATTGCATGATTGTGATTGTATGATTGTATTTGGGAGATTGTATTTGGGAGATTGTATTTGGGAGATTGTATTTGGGAGATTGTAATTGTATGATTGCGATTGTTTGATTGTGATTGTATGATTGCGATTGTATGATTGAGATTGTATGATTGTGATTGTATGATTGCGATTGTATGATCGTGATTGTATGATTGTGATTGTATGATTGTGATTGTATGATTGTGATTGTATGATTATGATTGTATGATTGTGATTGTATGATTGTGATAGTATGATTGTGATTGTATGATTGCGATTGTATGATTGTGATTGTATGATTAAGTTTGTATTTTTGTGATTTTATGATTGTGATTGTATGGTTGTGATTGTATGATTGTGATTGTATGATTGTGATTGTATGATTGTGATTGTATGCTTGTGATTGTATGATTGTGATTGTATGATTGTGATTGTATGATTGTGAAAGTATGATTGTGATTGTATGATTGTGATTGTATGATTGTGATTGTATGATTGTGATTGTATGATTGTGATTGTATGATTGTGATAGTATGATTGTGATTGTATGATTGTGATTGCATGATTGTGATTGTATGATTGTATTTGGGAGATTGTATTTGGGAGATTGTATTTGGGAGATTGTATTTGGGAGATTGTAATTGTATGATTGCGATTGTATGATTGTGATTGTATGATTGCGATTGTATGATTGTGATTGTATGATTGTGATGTATGATTGTAATTGTATTATTATGATTGTATGATTGTGATTGTATGATTGAGATTGCATGATTGAGATTGTATGATTGTGATTGTATGCTTGCGATTGTATGATCGTGATTGTATGATTGTGATTGTATGATTGTGATTGTATGATTGTGATTGTATGATTATGATTGTATGATTGTGATTGTATGATTGTGATTGTATGATTGTGATTGTATGATTGTGATTGTATGATTGTGATAGTATGATTGTGATTGTATGATTGTGATGTATGATTGTAATTGTATGATTATGATTGTATGATTGTGATTGTGTGATTGTGATTGTATGATTGTATTTGGGAGATTGTATTTGGGATATCGTAATTGTATGATTGCGATTGTATGATTGTGATTGTATGATTGTGATTGTATGATTGAGATTGTATGATTGTGATTGTATGATTGCGATTGTATGATCGTGATTGTATGATTGTGATTGTATGATTGTGATTGTATGATTGTGATTGTATGATTATGATTGTATGATTGTGATTGTATGATTGTGATAGTATGATTGTGATTGTATGATTGCGATTGTATGATTGTGATTGTTTGATTAAGTTTGTATTTTTGTGATTTTATGATTGTGATTGTATGATTGTGATTGTATGATTGTGATTGTATGATTGTGATTGTATGATTGTGATTGTATGATTGTGATTGTATGATTGTGAATGTACGATTGTGATTGTATGATTGTGATTGTATGATTTTGATAGTACGATTGTCATTGTATGACTGTGATTGTATGACTGTGATTGTATGATTGTGATTGTATGCTTGTGATTGTATGATTGTGAAAGTATGATTGTGATTGTATGATTGTGATTGTATGATTGTGATTGTATGATTGTGATTGTATGATTGTGATTGTATGATTGTGATTGTATGATTGTGATTGTATGATTGTGATTGTATGATTGTGAAAGTATGATTGTGATTGTATGATTGTGATTGTATGATTGTGATTGTATGATTGTGATTGTATGATTGTGATAGTATGATTGTGATTGTATGATTGTGATTGCATGATTGTGATTGTATGATTGTATTTGGGAGATTGTATTTGGGAGATTGTATTTGGGAGATTGTAATTGTATGATTGCGATTGTATGATTGTGATTGTATGATTGCGATTGTATGATTGTGATTGTATGATTGTGATGTATGATTGTAATTGTATTATTATGATTGTATGATTGTGATTGTATGATTGAGATTGCATGATTGAGATTTTATGATTGTGATTGTATGCTTGCGATTGTATGATCGTGATTGTATGATAGTGATTGTATGATTGTGATTGTATGATTGTGATTGTATGATTATGATTGTATGATTGTGATTGTATGATTGTGATTGTATGATTGTGATTGTATGATTGTGATTGTATGGTTGTGATTGTATGATTGTGATAGTATGATTGTGATTGTATGATTGTGATGTATGATTGTAATTGTATGATTATGATTGTATGATTGTGATTGTGTGATTGTGATTGTATGATTGTATTTGGGAGATTGTATTTGGGATATCGTAATTGTATGATTGCGATTGTATGATTGTGATTGTATGATTGTGATTGTATGATTGAGATTGTATGATTGTGATTGTATGATTGCGATTGTATGATCGTGATTGTATGATTGTGATTGTATGATTGTGATTGTATGATTGTGATTGTATGATTATGATTGTATGATTGTGATTGTATGATTGTGATAGTATGATTGTGATTGTATGATTGCGATTGTATGATTGTGATTGTATGATTAAGTTTGTATTTTTGTGATTTTATGATTGTGATTGTATGATTGTGATTGTATGATTGTGATTGTATGATTGTGATTGTATGATTGTGAAAGTATGATTGTGATTGTATGATTGTGATTGTATGATTGTGATTGTATGATTGTGATTGTATGATTGTGATAGTATGATTGTGATTGTATGATTGTGATTGCATGATTGTGATTGTATGATTGTATTTGGGAGATTGTATTTGGGAGATTGTATTTGGGAGATTGTATTTGGGAGATTGTAATTGTATGATTGCGATTGTTTGATTGTGATTGTATGATTGCGATTGTATGATTGAGATTGTATGATTGTGATTGTATGATTGCGATTGTATGATCGTGATTGTATGATTGTGATTGTATGATTGTGATTGTATGATTGTGATTGTATGATTATGATTGTATGATTGTGATTGTATGATTGTGATAGTATGATTGTGATTGTATGATTGCGATTGTATGATTGTGATTGTATGATTAAGTTTGTATTTTTGTGATTTTATGATTGTGATTGTATGGTTGTGATTGTATGATTGTGATTGTATGATTGTGATTGTATGATTGTGATTGTATGATTGTGAATGTACGATTGTGATTGTATGATTGTGATTGTATGATTTTGATAGTACGATTGTCATTGTATGACTGTGATTGTAGGACTGTGATTGTATGATTGTGATTGTATGCTTGTGATTGTATGATTGTGAAAGTATGATTGTGATTGTATGATTGTGATTGTATGATTGTGATTGTATGATTATGATTGTATGATTGTGATTGTATGATTGTGATTGTATGATTGTGATTGTATGATTGTGAAAGTATGATTGTGATTGTATGATTGTGATTGTATGATTGTGATTGTATGATTGTGATTGTATGATTGTGATAGTATGATTGTGATTGTATGATTGTGATTGCATGATTGTGATTGTATGATTGTATTTGGGAGATTGTATTTGGGAGATTGTATTTGGGAGATTGTAATTGTATGATTGCGATTGTATGATTGTGATTGTATGATTGCGATTGTATGATTGTGATTGTATGATTGTGATGTATGATTGTAATTGTATTATTATGATTGTATGATTGTGATTGTATGATTGAGATTGCATGATTGAGATTTTATGATTGTGATTGTATGCTTGCGATTGTATGATCGTGATTGTATGATTGTGATTGTATGATTGTGATTGTATGATTGTGATTGTATGATTATGATTGTATGATTGTGATTGTATGATTGTGATTGTATGATTGTGATTGTATGATTGTGATTGTATGGTTGTGATTGTATGATTGTGATAGTATGATTGTGATTGTATGATTGTGATGTATGATTGTAATTGTATGATTATGATTGTATGATTGTGATTGTGTGATTGTGATTGTATGATTGTATTTGGGAGATTGTATTTGGGATATCGTAATTGTATGATTGCGATTGTATGATTGTGATTGTATGATTGTGATTGTATGATTGAGATTGTATGATTGTGATTGTATAATTGCGATTGTATGATCGTGATTGTATGATTGTGATTGTATGATTGTGATTGTATGATTGTGATTGTATGATTATGATTGTATGATTGTGATTGTATGATTGTGATAGTATGATTGTGATTGTATGATTGCGATTGTATGATTGTGATTGTATGATTAAGTTTGTATTTTTGTGATTTTATGATTGTGATTGTATGATTGTGATTGTATGATTGTGATTGTATGATTGTGATTGTATGATTGTGAAAGTATGATTGTGATTGTATGATTGTGATTGTATGATTGTGATTGTATGATTGTGATTGTATGATTGTGATTGTATGATTGTGATAGTATGATTGTGATTGTATGATTGTGATTGCATGATTGTGATTGTATGATTGTATTTGGGAGATTGTATTTGGGAGATTGTAATTGTATGATTGCGATTGTATGATTGTGATTGTATGATTGCGATTGTATGATTGTGATTGTATGATTGTGATGTATGATTGTAATTGTATTATTATGATTGTATGATTGTGATTGTATGATTGAGATTGCATGATTGAGATTGTATGATTGTGATTGTATGCTTGCGATTGTATGATCGTGATTGTATGATCGTGATTGTATGATTGTGATTGTATGATTGTGATTGTATGATTATGATTGTATGATTGTGATTGTATGATTGTGATTGTATGATTGTGATTGTATGATTGTGATTGTATGATTGTGATTGTATGATTGTGATTGTATGATTGTGAAAGTATGATTGTGATTGTATGAGTATGATTGTATGAATGTGGTTGTGCGATTGTGATTGTACGATTGTGATTGTACGATTGTGATTGTATGATTGTGATTGCATGATTATGATTGTATTATTGTGACTGCGTGATTGTGATTGTATGATTGTGATTGCATGATTTTGAATGTATGATTGTGATTGTATGATTGTGATTGTATGATTGTGATTGTATGATTGTGATTGTATGATTGTGATAGTATGATTGTGATTGTATGATTGTGATTGTATGATTGTGATTGTATGATTATGATTGTATGATTGTGATTGTATGATTGTATTTGGGTGATTGTATTTGGGAGATTGTATTTGGGAGATTGTAATTGTATGATTGCGATTGTATGATTGTGATTGTATGATTGTGATGTATGATTGTAATTGTATGATTATGATTGTATGATTGTGATTGTATGATTGTGATTGTATGATTGAGATTGTATGATTGTGATTGTATGCTAGCGATTGTATGATTGTGATTGTATGATTGTGATTGTATGATTGTGATTGTATGATTGTGAAAGTATGATTGTGATTGTATGATTATGATTGTATGATTGTGGTTGTGCGATTGTGATAGTATGATTGTGATTATATGATTGTTATTGTATGACTGTGATTGTATGACTGTGATTGTATGATTGTGATTGTATGCTTGCGATTGTATGATTGTGATTGTATGATTGTGATTGTATGATTGTGATTGTATGATTGTGATTGTATGATTGTGATTGTATGATTATGATTGTATGATTGTGATTGTATGATTGTGATTGTATGATTGTGATTGTATGATTGTGATAGTATGATTGTGATTGTATGATTGTGATTGTATGACTGTGATTGTATGATTGTGATTGTATGATTGTTAAAGTATGATTGTGATGGTATGATTGTTAAAGTATGATTGTGATGGTACGATTGTGATTGTATGATTGTGATTGTATGATTGTGATTGTATGATTGTGATTGTATGATTGTATTTGGGAGATTGTATTTGGGAGATTGTATTTGGGAGATTGTATTTGGGAGATTGTAATTGTATGATTGCGATTGTATAATTGTGATTGTATGATTGCGATTGTATGATTGTGATTGTATGATTGTGATGTATGATTGTAATTGTATGATTATGATTGTATGATTGTGATTGTATGATTGTGATTGTATGATTGTATCTGGGAGATTGTATTTGGGAGATTGTAATTGTATGATTGCGATTGTATGATTGTGATTGTATGATTGCGATTGTATGATTGTGATTGTATGATTGTGATGTATGTTTGTAATTGTATGATTATGATTGTATGATTGTGATTGTATGATTGTGATGGTATGATTGTGATTGTATGATTGCGATCGTATGATTGTGATTGTGTGATTATGATTGTATGATTGTGATTGTATGATTGCGATTGTATGATTGTGATTGTATGATTATGATTGTATTTTTGTGATTGTATGATTGTGATTGTATGATTGTGATTGTATGATTGTGATTGTATGATTGTGATTGTATGATTGTGATTGTATGATTGTGATTGTCTGATTGTGGTTGTGCGATTGTGATTGTACGATTGTGATTGTACGATTGTGATTGTATGATTGTGATTGCATGGTTATGATTGTATGATTGTGATTGCATGATTGTGATTGTATGATTGTGATTGCATGATTTTGAATGTATGATTGTGATTGTATGATTGTGATTGTATGATTGTGATTGTATGATTGTGATTGTATGATTGTGATTGTATGATTGTGATTGTATGATTGTGATTGTATGATTGTGATAGTATGATTGTGATTGTATGATTGCGATTGTATGATTGTGATTGTATGATTGCGATTGTATGAATGCTATTGTATGATTGTGATTGTATGATTGTGATTGTATGATTGTGATTGTATGATTGTGATTGTATGATTGTGATTGTATGATTGTGATTGTATGATTGTGATTGTATGATTGTATTTGGGAGATTGTATTTGGGATATTGTAATTGTATGATTGCGATTGTATGATTGTGATTGTATGATTGTGATGTATGATTGTAATTGTATGATTATGATTGTATGATTGTGATTGTATGATTGAGATTGTATGATTGTTATTGTATGCTTGGGATTGTATGAATGTGATTGTATGATTGTGATTGTATGATTGTGATTGTATGATTGTGATTGTATGATTGTGATTGTATGATTGTGATTGTATGATTGTGATTGTATGATTGAGATTGTATGATTGTGATTGTATGATTGTGAATGTACGATTGTGATTGTACGATTGTGATTGTATGATTGTGATTGTATGATTGTGATTGTATGATTGTGATTGTATGATTGTATTTGGGAGATTGTATTTGGGATATTGTAATTGTATGATTGCGATTGTATGATTGTGATTACATGATTGTGTTTGTATGATTGTGATTGTATGATTGTGATTGTATGAGTGTGATTGTGTGATTGTGGTTGTGCGATTGATATTGTACGATTGTGATTGTACGATTGTGATTGAATGATTGTGATTGTATGATTAAGATTGTATGATTGTGATTGCATGATTGTGATTGTATGATTGTGATTGCATGATTTTGAATGTATGATTGTGATTGTATGATTGTGATTGTATGATTGTGATTGTATGTTTGTGATTGTATGATTGTGATTGTATGATTGTGATAGTATGATTGTGATTGTATGATTGTATTTGGGAGATTGTATTTGGGAGATTGTATTTGGGAGATTATATTTGGGAGATTGTATTTGGGAGATTGTAATTGTATGATTGCGATTGTATGATTGTGATTGTATGATTGCGATTGTATGATTGTGATTGTATGATTGTGATGTATGATTGTAATTGTATGATTATGATTGTATGATTGTGATTGTATGATTGAGATTGTATGATTGTGATTGTATGCTTGCGATTGCATGATTGTGATTGTATGATTGTGATTGTATGATTGTGATTGTATGATTGTGATTGTATGATTGAGATTGTATGATTGTGATTGTATGCTTGCGATTGCATGATTGTGATTGTATGATTGTGATAGTATGATTGTGATTGTATGATTGTGATTGTATGATTGTGATTGTATGATTGTATTTGGGAGATTGTATTTGGGAGATTGTATTTGGGAGATTGTAATTGTATGATTGCGATTGTATGATTGTGATTGTATGATTGCGATTGTATGATTGTGATTGTATGATTGTGGTGTATGATTGTAATTGTATTATTATGATTGTATGATTGTGATTGTATGATTGAGATTGTATGATTGAGATTGTATGATTGTGACTGTATGCTTGCGATTGTATGATCGTGATTGTATGATTGTGATTGTATGATTGTGATTGTATGATTGTGATTGTATGATTGTGATTGTATGATTGTGATTGTATGATTGTGATTGTATGATTGTGATTGTATGATTGTGATTGTATGATCGTGCTTGTATGATTGTGATTGTATGATTGTGATTGTATGATTGTGATTGTATGATTATGATTGTATGATTGTGATTGTATGATTTTGATTGTATGATTGTGACTGTATGATTGTGATTGTATGATTGTGATAGTATGATTGTGATTGTATGATTGTGATGTATGATTGTAATTGTATGATTATGATTGTATGATTGTGATTGTGTGATTGTGATTGTATGATTGTGTTTGGGCGATTGTATGTGGGATATTGTAATTGCATGATTGCGATTGTATGATTGTGATTGTATGAATGTGATTGTATGATTGTCTTTGGGAGATTGTATTTGGGAGATTGTATTTGGGAGATTGTATTTGGGAGATTGTGATTGTATGATTGTGATTGTATGATTATGATTGTATGATTGTGATTGTATGATTGTATTTGGGAGATTGTATTTGGGAGATTGTATTTGGGAGATTGTGATTGTATGATTGTGATTGTATGATTATGATTGTATGATTGCGATTGTATGATTGTGATTGTATGATTGCGATTGTATGAATGCTATTGTATGATTGTGATTGTATGATTGTGATAGTATGATTGTGATTGTATGATTGCCATTGTATGATTGTGATTGTATGATTGTGATAGTATGATTGTGATTGTATGATTGCGATTGTATGTTTGTGATTGTATGATTGCGATTGTATGAATGCTATTGTATGATTGTGATTGTATGATTGTGATTGTATGATTGTGATTGTATGAGTGTGATTGTCTGATTGTGGTTGTGCGATTGTGATTGTACGATTGTGATTGTACGATTGTTATTGAATGATTGTGATTGTATGATTCTGATTGTATGATTGTGATTGCATGATTGTGATTGTATGATTGTGATTGCATGATTTTGAATGTATGATTGCGATTGTATGATTGTGATTGTATGATTGTGATTGTATGATTGTGATTGTATGATTGTGATTATATGATTGTGATAGTATGATTGTGGTAGTATGATTGTGATTGTATGATTGTGATTGTATGATTGTGATTGTATGATTGTGATTGTATGATTGTGATAGTACGATTGTGGTAGTATGATTGTGATTGTATGATTGTGATTGTATGATTGTATTTGGGAGATTGTATTTGGGAGATTGTATTTGGGAGATTGTAATTGTATGATTGCGATTGTATAATTGTGATTGTATGATTGCGATTGTATGATTGTGATTGTATGATTGTGATGTATGATTGTAATTGTATGATTATGATTGTATGATTGTGATTGTATGATTGTGATGGTATGATTGTGATTGTATGATTGCGATCGTATGATTGTGATTGTATGATTATGATTGTATGATTGTGATTGTATGATTGCGATTGTATGATTGTGATTGTATGATTAAGTTTGTATTTTTGTGATTTTATGATTGTGATTGTATGATTGTGATTGTATAATTGTGATTGTATAATTGTGATTGTATGATTGTGATTGTATGAATGCGATTGTATGATTGTGATTGCATAAATGTGATTGTATGATTGTGATTGTATGATCGTGATTGTCTGATTGTGGTTGTATGATTGTGATTGTATGATTGAGATTGTATGATTGTGATTGTATGATTGCGATTGTATGACTGCGATTGTATGATTGTGATTGTATGATTGTGATTGTATGATTGTGATTGTATGATTGTGATTGTATGATTGTGATTGTATGATTGTGATTGTATGATTGTGATTGTATGATTGTGATTGTATGATTGTGATTGTATGATTGTGAAAGTATGATTGTGATTGTATGATTATGATTGTATGATTGTGATTGTATGATTGCGATAGTATGATTGTGATTGTATGATTGTGATTGTATGATTGTGATGTATGATTGTAATTGTATGATTATGATTGTATGATTGTGATTGTATGATTGAGATTGTATGATTGTGATTGTATGCTTGCGATTGTATGATTGTGATTGTATGATTGTGATTCTTTGATTGTGATTGTATGATTGTGATTGTATGATTGTGTTTGTATGATTGTGATTATATGATTGTGACTGTATGATTGTGATTGTATGATTGTGATAGTATGATTGTGATTATATGATTGTTATTGTATGATTGTGATTGTATGATTGTGATTGTTTGATTGTATTTGGGAGATTGTATTTGGGAGATTGTATTTGGGAGATTGTAATTGTATGATTGCGATTGTATGATTGCGATTGTATGATTGCGATTGTATGATTGTGATTGTATGATTGTGATGTATGACTGTAATTGTATGATTATGATTGTATGATTGTGATTGTATGATTGAGATTGTATGATTGTGATTGTATGATTGTGATTGTATGATTGTGATTGTATGATTGTGATTTTATGATTGTGATTGTGTGATTGTGATTGTATGATTGTGATAGTATGATTGTGATTATATGATTGTTATTGTATGACTGTGATTGTATGATTGTGATTGTATGCTTGCGATTGTATGATTGTGATTGTATGATTGTGACTGTATGATTGTGATTGTATGATTGTGATTGTATGATTGTGATTGTATGAGTGTGATTGTGTGATTGTGGTTGTGCGATTGATATTGTACGATTGTGATTGTACGATTGTGATTGAATGGTTGTGATTGTATGATTAAGATTGTATGATTGTGATTGCCTGATTGTGATTGTATGATTGTGATTGCATGATTTTGAATGTATGATTGTGATTGTATGATTGTGATTGTATGATTGTGATTGTATGATTGTGATTGTATGATTGTGATTGTATGATTGTGATAGTATGATTGTGATTGTATGATTGTGATTGTATGATTGTGATTGTATGATTGTGATTGTATGATTGTATTTGGGAGATTGTATTTGGGAGATTGTATTTGGGAGATTATATTTGGGAGATTGTATTTGGGAGATTGTAATTGTATGATTGCGATTGTATGATTGTGATTGTATGATTGTGATAGTATGATTGTGATTGTATGATTGTGATGTATGATTGTAATTGTATGATTATGATTGTATGATTGTGATTGTGTGATTGTGATTGTATGATTGTGTTTGGGCGTTTGTATTTGGGATATTGTAATTGTATGATTGCGATTGTATGATTGTGATTGTATGAATGTGATTGTATGATTGTGATTGTATGATTGTATTTGGGAGATTGTATTTGGGATATTGTAATTGTATGATTGCGATTGTATGATTGTGATTGTATGATTGTGATTGTATGATTGTATTTGGGAGATTGTATTTGGGAGATTGTATTTGGGAGATTGTATTTGGGAGATTGTGATTGTATGATTGTGATTGTATGATTATGATTGTATGATTGTGATTGTATGATTGTGATTGTATGATTGTGACTGTATGATTGTGATTGTATGATTGTGATAGTATGATTGTGATTGTATGATTGTGATGTATGATTGTAATTGTATGATTATGATTGTATGATTGTGATTGTGTGATTGTGATTGTATGATTGTATTTGGGAGATTGTATTTGGGATATTGTAATTGTATGATTGCGATTGTATGATTGTGATTGTATGATTGTGATTGTATGATTGTGATTGTATGATTGTGATTGTATGATTGTATTTGGGAGATTGTATTTGGGAGATTGTATTTGGGAGATTGTAATTGTATGATTGCGATTGTATGATTGTGATTGTATGATTGCGATTGCATGATTGTGATTGTATGATTGTATATGGGAGATTGTATTTGGGAGATTGCATTTGGGAGATTGTATTTGGGATATTGTAATTGTATGATTGCGATTGTATGATTGTGATTGTATGATTGTGATTGTATGATTGTATTTGGGAGATTGTATTTGGGAGATTGTATTTGGGAGATTGTATTTGGGATATTGTATTTGGGAGATTGTGATTGTATGATTGTGATTGTATGATTATGATTGTATGATTGTGATTGTATGATTGTGATTGTATGATTGTGACTGTATGATTGTATATGGGAGATTGTATTTGGGAGATTGCATTTGGGAGATTGTATTTGGGAGATTGTAATTGTATGATTGCGATTGTATGATTGTGATTGTATGATTGCGATTGTATGATTGTGATTGTATGATTGTGATGTATGATTGTGATTGTATGATTGTGATTGTATGATTGTGATTGTATGATTCTGATTGTATGATTGTGATTGTATGATTGTGATAGTATGATTGTGATTGTATGATTGTGATTGTATGATTGTGATTGTATGATTGTGATTGTATGATTGTGATTGTATGATTGTATTTGGGAGATTGTATTTGGGAGATTGTATTTGGGAGATTGTAATTGTATGATTGCGATTGTATGATTGTGATTGTATGATTGCGATTGTATGATTGTGATTGTATGATTGTGATGTATGATTGTAATTGTATTATTATGATTGTATGAGTGTGATTGTATGATTGAGATTGTATGATTGAGATTGTATGATTGTGACTGTATGCTTGCGATTGTATGATCGTGATTGTATGATTATGATTGTATGATTGTGATTGTATGATTGTGATTGTATGATTATGATTGTATGATTGTGATTGTATGATTGTGATTGTATGATTGTGACTGTATGATTGTGATTGTATGATTGTGATTGTATGATTGTGATTGTATGATTGTGATTGTATGATTGTGATAGTATGATTGTGATTGTATGATTGTGATGTATGATTGTAATTGTATGATAATGATTGTATGATTGTGATTGTGTGATTGTGATTGTATGATTGTGTTTGGGCGATTGTATTTGGGATATTGTAATTGTATGATTGCGATTGTATGATTGTGATTGTATGAATGTGATTGTATGATTGTGATTGTATGATTGTATTTGGGAGATTGTATTTGGGATATTGTAATTGTATGATTGCGATTGTATGATTGTGATTGTATGATTGTGATTGTATGATTGTATTTGGGAGATTGTATTTGGGAGATTGTATTTGGGAGATTGTATTTGGGAGATTGTGATTGTATGATTGTGATTGTATGATTATGATTGTATGATTGTGATTGTATGATTGTGATTGTATGATTGTGACTGTATGATTGTGATTGTATGATTGTGATAGTATGATTGTGATTGTATGATTGTGATGTATGATTGTAATTGTATGATTATGATTGTATGATTGTGATTGTGTGATTGTGATTGTATGATTGTATTTGGGAGATTGTATTTGGGATATTGTAATTGTATGATTGCGATTGTATGATTGTGATCGTATGATTGTGATTGTATGATTGTGATTGTATGATTGTGATTGTATGATTGTATTTGGGAGATTGTATTTGGGAGATTGTATTTGGGAGATTGTATTTGGGAGATTGTAATTGTATGATTGCGATTGTATGATTGTGATTGTATGATTGCGATTGTATGATTGTGATTGTATGATTGTATATGGGAGATTGTATTTGGGAGATTGCATTTGGGAGATTGTATTTGGGATATTGTAATTGTATGATTGCGATTGTATGATTGTGATTGTATGATTGTGATTGTATGATTGTATTTGGGAGATTGTATTTGGGAGATTGTATTTGGGATATTGTATTTGGGAGATTGTGATTGTATGATTGTGATTGTATGATTATGATTGTATGATTGCGATTGTATGATTGTGATTGTATGATTGCGATTGTATGAATGCTATTGTATGATTGTGATTGTATGATTGTGATAGTATGATTGTGATTGTATGATTGCCATTGTATGATTGTGATTGTATGATTGTGATAGTATGATTGTGATTGTATGATTGCGATTGTATGTTTGTGATTGTATGATTGCGATTGTATGAATGCTATTGTATGATTGTGATTGTATGATTGTGATTGTATGATTGTGATTGTATGAGTGTGATTGTCTGATTGTGGTTGTGCGATTGTGATTGTACGATTGTGATTGTACGATTGTTATTGAATGATTGTGATTGTATGATTCTGATTGTATGATTGTGATTGCATGATTGTGATTGTATGATTGTGATTGCATGATTTTGAATGTATGATTGCGATTGTATGATTGTGATTGTATGATTGTGATTGTATGATTGTGATTGTATGATTGTGATTATATGATTGTGATAGTATGATTGTGGTAGTATGATTGTGATTGTATGATTGTGATTGTATGATTGTGATTGTATGATTGTGATTGTATGATTGTGATAGTACGATTGTGGTAGTATGATTGTGATTGTATGATTGTGATTGTATGATTGTATTTGGGAGATTGTATTTGGGAGATTGTATTTGGGAGATTGTAATTGTATGATTGCGATTGTATAATTGTGATTGTATGATTGCGATTGTATGATTGTGATTGTATGATTGTGATGTATGATTGTAATTGTATGATTATGATTGTATGATTGTGATTGTATGATTGTGATGGTATGATTGTGATTGTATGATTGCGATCGTATGATTGTGATTGTATGATTATGATTGTATGATTGTGATTGTATGATTGCGATTGTATGATTGTGATTGTATGATTAAGTTTGTATTTTTGTGATTTTATGATTGTGATTGTATGATTGTGATTGTATAATTGTGATTGTATAATTGTGATTGTATGATTGTGATTGTATGAATGCGATTGTATGATTGTGATTGCATAAATGTGATTGTATGATTGTGATTGTATGATCGTGATTGTCTGATTGTGGTTGTATGATTGTGATTGTATGATTGAGATTGTATGATTGTGATTGTATGATTGCGATTGTATGACTGCGATTGTATGATTGTGATTGTATGATTGTGATTGTATGATTGTGATTGTATGATTGTGATTGTATGATTGTGATTGTATGATTGTGATTGTATGATTGTGATTGTATGATTGTGATTGTATGATTGTGATTGTATGATTGTGAAAGTATGATTGTGATTGTATGATTATGATTGTATGATTGTGATTGTATGATTGCGATAGTATGATTGTGATTGTATGATTGTGATTGTATGATTGTGATGTATGATTGTAATTGTATGATTATGATTGTATGATTGTGATTGTATGATTGAGATTGTATGATTGTGATTGTATGCTTGCGATTGTATGATTGTGATTGTATGATTGTGATTCTTTGATTGTGATTGTATGATTGTGATTGTATGATTGTGTTTGTATGATTGTGATTATATGATTGTGACTGTATGATTGTGATTGTATGATTGTGATAGTATGATTGTGATTATATGATTGTTATTGTATGATTGTGATTGTATGATTGTGATTGTTTGATTGTATTTGGGAGATTGTATTTGGGAGATTGTATTTGGGAGATTGTAATTGTATGATTGCGATTGTATGATTGCGATTGTATGATTGCGATTGTATGATTGTGATTGTATGATTGTGATGTATGACTGTAATTGTATGATTATGATTGTATGATTGTGATTGTATGATTGAGATTGTATGATTGTGATTGTATGATTGTGATTGTATGATTGTGATTGTATGATTGTGATTTTATGATTGTGATTGTGTGATTGTGATTGTATGATTGTGATAGTATGATTGTGATTATATGATTGTTATTGTATGACTGTGATTGTATGATTGTGATTGTATGCTTGCGATTGTATGATTGTGATTGTATGATTGTGACTGTATGATTGTGATTGTATGATTGTGATTGTATGATTGTGATTGTATGAGTGTGATTGTGTGATTGTGGTTGTGCGATTGATATTGTACGATTGTGATTGTACGATTGTGATTGAATGGTTGTGATTGTATGATTAAGATTGTATGATTGTGATTGCCTGATTGTGATTGTATGATTGTGATTGCATGATTTTGAATGTATGATTGTGATTGTATGATTGTGATTGTATGATTGTGATTGTATGATTGTGATTGTATGATTGTGATTGTATGATTGTGATAGTATGATTGTGATTGTATGATTGTGATTGTATGATTGTGATTGTATGATTGTGATTGTATGATTGTATTTGGGAGATTGTATTTGGGAGATTGTATTTGGGAGATTATATTTGGGAGATTGTATTTGGGAGATTGTAATTGTATGATTGCGATTGTATGATTGTGATTGTATGATTGTGATAGTATGATTGTGATTGTATGATTGTGATGTATGATTGTAATTGTATGATTATGATTGTATGATTGTGATTGTGTGATTGTGATTGTATGATTGTGTTTGGGCGTTTGTATTTGGGATATTGTAATTGTATGATTGCGATTGTATGATTGTGATTGTATGAATGTGATTGTATGATTGTGATTGTATGATTGTATTTGGGAGATTGTATTTGGGATATTGTAATTGTATGATTGCGATTGTATGATTGTGATTGTATGATTGTGATTGTATGATTGTATTTGGGAGATTGTATTTGGGAGATTGTATTTGGGAGATTGTATTTGGGAGATTGTGATTGTATGATTGTGATTGTATGATTATGATTGTATGATTGTGATTGTATGATTGTGATTGTATGATTGTGACTGTATGATTGTGATTGTATGATTGTGATAGTATGATTGTGATTGTATGATTGTGATGTATGATTGTAATTGTATGATTATGATTGTATGATTGTGATTGTGTGATTGTGATTGTATGATTGTATTTGGGAGATTGTATTTGGGATATTGTAATTGTATGATTGCGATTGTATGATTGTGATTGTATGATTGTGATTGTATGATTGTGATTGTATGATTGTGATTGTATGATTGTATTTGGGAGATTGTATTTGGGAGATTGTATTTGGGAGATTGTAATTGTATGATTGCGATTGTATGATTGTGATTGTATGATTGCGATTGCATGATTGTGATTGTATGATTGTATATGGGAGATTGTATTTGGGAGATTGCATTTGGGAGATTGTATTTGGGATATTGTAATTGTATGATTGCGATTGTATGATTGTGATTGTATGATTGTGATTGTATGATTGTATTTGGGAGATTGTATTTGGGAGATTGTATTTGGGAGATTGTATTTGGGATATTGTATTTGGGAGATTGTGATTGTATGATTGTGATTGTATGATTATGATTGTATGATTGTGATTGTATGATTGTGATTGTATGATTGTGACTGTATGATTGTATATGGGAGATTGTATTTGGGAGATTGCATTTGGGAGATTGTATTTGGGAGATTGTAATTGTATGATTGCGATTGTATGATTGTGATTGTATGATTGCGATTGTATGATTGTGATTGTATGATTGTGATGTATGATTGTGATTGTATGATTGTGATTGTATGATTGTGATTGTATGATTCTGATTGTATGATTGTGATTGTATGATTGTGATAGTATGATTGTGATTGTATGATTGTGATTGTATGATTGTGATTGTATGATTGTGATTGTATGATTGTGATTGTATGATTGTATTTGGGAGATTGTATTTGGGAGATTGTATTTGGGAGATTGTAATTGTATGATTGCGATTGTATGATTGTGATTGTATGATTGCGATTGTATGATTGTGATTGTATGATTGTGATGTATGATTGTAATTGTATTATTATGATTGTATGAGTGTGATTGTATGATTGAGATTGTATGATTGAGATTGTATGATTGTGACTGTATGCTTGCGATTGTATGATCGTGATTGTATGATTATGATTGTATGATTGTGATTGTATGATTGTGATTGTATGATTATGATTGTATGATTGTGATTGTATGATTGTGATTGTATGATTGTGACTGTATGATTGTGATTGTATGATTGTGATTGTATGATTGTGATTGTATGATTGTGATTGTATGATTGTGATAGTATGATTGTGATTGTATGATTGTGATGTATGATTGTAATTGTATGATAATGATTGTATGATTGTGATTGTGTGATTGTGATTGTATGATTGTGTTTGGGCGATTGTATTTGGGATATTGTAATTGTATGATTGCGATTGTATGATTGTGATTGTATGAATGTGATTGTATGATTGTGATTGTATGATTGTATTTGGGAGATTGTATTTGGGATATTGTAATTGTATGATTGCGATTGTATGATTGTGATTGTATGATTGTGATTGTATGATTGTATTTGGGAGATTGTATTTGGGAGATTGTATTTGGGAGATTGTATTTGGGAGATTGTGATTGTATGATTGTGATTGTATGATTATGATTGTATGATTGTGATTGTATGATTGTGATTGTATGATTGTGACTGTATGATTGTGATTGTATGATTGTGATAGTATGATTGTGATTGTATGATTGTGATGTATGATTGTAATTGTATGATTATGATTGTATGATTGTGATTGTGTGATTGTGATTGTATGATTGTATTTGGGAGATTGTATTTGGGATATTGTAATTGTATGATTGCGATTGTATGATTGTGATCGTATGATTGTGATTGTATGATTGTGATTGTATGATTGTGATTGTATGATTGTATTTGGGAGATTGTATTTGGGAGATTGTATTTGGGAGATTGTATTTGGGAGATTGTAATTGTATGATTGCGATTGTATGATTGTGATTGTATGATTGCGATTGTATGATTGTGATTGTATGATTGTATATGGGAGATTGTATTTGGGAGATTGCATTTGGGAGATTGTATTTGGGATATTGTAATTGTATGATTGCGATTGTATGATTGTGATTGTATGATTGTGATTGTATGATTGTATTTGGGAGATTGTATTTGGGAGATTGTATTTGGGATATTGTATTTGGGAGATTGTGATTGTATGATTGTGATTGTATGATTATGATTGTATGATTGTGATTGTATGATTGTGATTGTATGATTGTGACTGTATGATTGTGATTGTATGATTGTGATAGTATGATTGTGATTGTATGATTGTGATGTATGATTGTAATTGTATGATTATGATTGTATGATTGTGATTGTGTGATTGTGATTGTATGATTGTATTTGGGAGATTGTATTTGGGATATTGTAATTGTATGATTGCGATTGTATGATTGTGATTGTATGATTGTGATTGTATGATTGTGACTGTATGATTGTGATTGTATGATTGTGATTGTATGATTGTGATTGTATGATTATGATTGTATGATTGTGATTGTATGATTGTGATTGTATGATTGTGACTGTATGATTGTGATTGTATGATTGTGATAGTATGATTGTGATTGTATGATTGTGATGTATGATTGTAATTGTATGATTATGATTGTATGATTGTGATTGTGTGATTGTGATTGTATGATTGTATTTGGGAGATTGTATTTGGGATATTGTAATTGTATGATTGCGATTGTATGATTGTGATTGTATGATTGTGATTGTATGATTGTGATTGTATGATTGTGATTGTATGATTGTGATTGTATGATTGTGATTGTATGATTGTATTTGGGAGTTTGTATTTGGGAGATTGTATTTGGGAGATTGTATTTGGGAGATTGTAATTGTACGTTTGCGATTGTATGATTGTGATTGTATGATTGTATATGGGAGATTGTATTTGGGAGATTGCATTTGGGAGATTGTATTTGGGAGATTGTAAATGTATGATTGCGATTGTATGATTGTGATTGTACGATTGCGATTGTATGATTGTGATTGTATGATTGTGATTGTATGATTGTGATGTATGATTGTAATTGTATGATTATGATTGTATGATTGTGATTGTGTGATTGCGATTGTATGATTGTATTTGGGAGATTGTATTTGGGATATTGTAATTGTATGATCGTGATTGTATGATTGTGATTGTATGATTGTGTTTGTATGATTATGATTGTATGATTGTGATTGTATGATTGTGATTGTATGATTGTGACTGTATGATGGTGATTGTATGATTGTGATAGTATGATTGTGATTGTATGATTGTGACGTATGATTGTAATTGTATGATTATGATTGTATGATTGTGATTGTGTGATTGTGATTGTATGATTGTATTTGGGAGATTGTATTTGGGATATTGTAATTGTATGATTGCGATTGTATGATTGCGATTGTATGATTGTGATTGTATGATTGTGTATGTATGATTGTGATTGTATGATTATGATTGTATGATTGTGATTGTATGATTGCGATAGTATGATTGTGATTGTATGATTGTGATTGTATGATTGTGATGTATGATTGTAATTGTATGATTATGATTGTATGATTGTGATTGTATGATTGAGATTGTATGATTGTGATGTATGATTATGATTGTATGATTGTGATTGTATGATTGCGATTGTATGATTGTGATTGTATGATTAAGTTTGTATTTTTGTGATTTTATGATTGTGATTGTATGATTGTGATTGTATAATTGTGATTGTATAATTGTGGTTGTATGATTGTGATTGTATGAATGCGATTGTATGATTGTGATTGCATAATTGTGATTGTATGATTGTGATTGTATGATCGTGATTGTCTGATTGTGGTTGTATGATTGTGATTGTATGATTGAGATTGTATGATTGTGATTGTATGATTGCGATTGTATGACTGCGATTGTATGATTGTGATTGTATGATTGTGATTGTATGATTGTGATTGTATGATTGTGATTGTATGATTGTGATTGTATGATTGTGATTGTATGATTGTGATTGTATGATTGTGAAAGTATGATTGTGATTGTATGATTATGATTGTATGATTGTGATTGTATGATTGCGATAGTATGATTGAGATTGTATGATTGTGATTGTATGCTTGCGATTGTATGATTGTGATTGTATGATTGTGATTCTTTGATTGTGATTGTATGATTGTGATTGTATGATTGTGTTTGTATGATTGTGATTATATGATTGTGACTGTATGATTGTGATTGTATGATTGTGATAGTATGATTGTGATTATATGATTGTTATTGTATGATTGTGATTGTATGATTGTGATTGTTTGATTGTATTTGGGAGATTGTATTTGGGAGATTGTAATTGTATGATTGCGATTGTATGATTGCGATTGTATGATTGCGATTGTATGATTGTGATTGTATGATTGTGATGTATGACTGTAATTGTATGATTATGATTGTATGATTGTGATTGTATGATTGAGATTGTATGATTGTGATTGTATGATTGTGATTGTATGATTGTGATTGTATGATTGTGATTTTATGATTGTGATTGTATGATTGTGATTGTATGATTGTGATAGTATGATTGTGATTATATGATTGTTATTGTATGACTGTGATTGTATGATTGTGATTGTATGCTTGCGATTGTATGATTGTGATTGTATGATTGTGACTGTATGATTGTGATTGTATGATTGTGATTGTATGATTGTGATTGTATGAGTGTGATTGTGTGATTGTGGTTGTGCGATTGATATTGTACGATTGTGATTGTACGATTGTGATTGAATGGTTGTGATTGTATGATTAAGATTGTATGATTGTGATTGCATGATTGTGATTGTATGATTGTGATTGCATGATTTTGAATGTATGATTGTGATTGTATGATTGTGATTGTATGATTGTGATTGTATGATTGTGATTGTATGATTGTGATAGTATGATTGTGATTGTATGATTGTGATTGTATGATTGTGATTGTATGATTGTGATTGTATGATTGTATTTGGGAGATTGTATTTGGGAGATTGTATTTGGGAGATTATATTTGGGAGATTGTATTTGGGAGATTGTAATTGTATGATTGCGATTGTATGATTGTGATTGTATGATTGCGATTGTATGATTGTGATTGTATGATTGTGATGTATGATTGTAATTGTATGATTATGATTGTATGATTGTGATTGTATGATTGAGATTGTATGATTGTGATTGTATGCTTGCGATTGCATGATTGTGATTGTATGATTGTGATTGTATGATTGTGATTGTATGATTGAGATTGTATGATTGTGATTGTATGCTTGCGATTGCATGATTGTGATTGTATGATTGTGATAGTATGATTGTGATTGTATGATTGTGATTGTATGATTGTGATTGTATGATTGTGATTGTATGATTGTATGATTGTGATTGTATGATTGTATTTGGGAGATTGTATTTGGGAGATTGTATTTGGGAGATTGTATTTGGGAGATTGTAATTGTATGATTGCGATTGTATGATTGTGATTGTATGATTGCGATTGTATGATTGTGATTGTATGATTGTGATATATGATTGTAATTGTATTATTATGATTGTATGATTGTGATTGTATGATTGAGATTGTATGATTGAGATTGTATGATTGTGATTGTATGCTTGCGATTGTATGATCGTGATTGTATGATTGTGATTGTATGATTGTGATTGTATGATTGTGATTGTATGATTGTGATTGTATGATTGTGATTGTATGATTATGATTGTATGATCGTGCTTGTATGATTGTGATTGTATGATTGTGATTGTATGATTGTGATTGTATGATTATGATTGTATGATTGTGATTGTATGATTGTGATTGTATGATTGTGACTGTATGATTGTGATTGTATGATTGTGATAGTATGATTGTGATTGTATGATTGTGATGTATGATTGTAATTGTATGATTATGATTGTATGATTGTGATTGTGTGATTGTGATTGTATGATTGTGTTTGGGCGTTTGTATTTGGGATATTGTAATTGTATGATAGCGATTGTATGATTGTGATTGTATGAATGTGATTGTATGATTGTGATTGTATGATTGTATTTGGGAGATTGTATTTGGGATATTGTAATTGTATGATTGCGATTGTATGATTGTGATTGTATGATTGTGATTGTGTGATTGTGATTGTATGATTGTGATTTTATGATTGTGATTGTATGATTGTGATTGTATGATTGTGATAGTATGATTGTGATTATATGATTGTTATTGTATGACTGTGATTGTATGATTGTGATTGTATGCTTGCGATTGTATGATTGTGATTGTATGATTGTGACTGTATGATTGTGATTGTATGATTGTGATTGTATGATTGTGATTGTATGAGTGTGATTGTGTGATTGTGGTTGTGCGATTGATATTGTACGATTGTGATTGTACGATTGTGATTGAATGGTTGTGATTGTATGATTAAGATTGTATGATTGTGATTGCATGATTGTGATTGTATGATTGTGATTGCATGATTTTGAATGTATGATTGTGATTGTATGATTGTGATTGTATGATTGTGATTGTATGATTGTGATTGTATGATTGTGATTGTATGATTGTGATAGTATGATTGTGATTGTATGATTGTGATTGTATGATTGTGATTGTATGATTGTGATTGTATGATTGTATTTGGGAGATTGTATTTGGGAGATTGTATTTGGGAGATTATATTTGGGAGATTGTATTTGGGAGATTGTAATTGTATGATTGCGATTGTATGATTGTGATTGTATGATTGCGATTGTATGATTGTGATTGTATGATTGTGATGTATGATTGTAATTGTATGATTATGATTGTATGATTGTGATTGTATGATTGAGATTGTATGATTGTGATTGTATGCTTGCGATTGCATGATTGTGATTGTATGATTGTGATTGTATGATTGTGATTGTATGATTGAGATTGTATGATTGTGATTGTATGCTTGCGATTGCATGATTGTGATTGTATGATTGTGATAGTATGATTGTGATTGTATGATTGTGATTGTATGATTGTGATTGTATGATTGTGATTGTATGATTGTATTTGGGAGATTGTATTTGGGAGATTGTATTTGGGAGATTGTATTTGGGAGATTGTAATTGTATGATTGCGATTGTATGATTGTGATTGTATGATTGCGATTGTATGATTGTGATTGTATGATTGTGATATATGATTGTAATTGTATTATTATGATTGTATGATTGTGATTGTATGATTGAGATTGTATGATTGAGATTGTATGATTGTGATTGTATGCTTGCGATTGTATGATCGTGATTGTATGATTGTGATTGTATGATTGTGATTGTATGATTGTGATTGTATGATTGTGATTGTATGATTGTGATTGTATGATTATGATTGTATGATCGTGCTTGTATGATTGTGATTGTATGATTGTGATTGTATGATTGTGATTGTATGATTATGATTGTATGATTGTGATTGTATGATTGTGATTGTATGATTGTGACTGTATGATTGTGATTGTATGATTGTGATAGTATGATTGTGATAGTATGATTGTGATTGTATGATTGTGATGTATGATTGTAATTGTATGATTATGATTGTATGATTGTGATTGTGTGATTGTGATTGTATGATTGTGTTTGGGCGTTTGTATTTGGGATATTGTAATTGTATGATAGCGATTGTATGATTGTGATTGTATGAATGTGATTGTATGATTGTGATTGTATGATTGTATTTGGGAGATTGTATTTGGGATATTGTAATTGTATGATTGCGATTGTATGATTGTGATTGTATGATTGTGATTGTATGATTGTATTTGGGAGATTGTATTTGGGAGATTGTATTTGGGAGATTGTAATTGTATGATTGCGATTGTATGATTGTGATTGTATGATTGCGATTGTATGATTGTGATTGTATGATTGTATATGGGAGATTGTATTTGGGAGATTGCATTTGGGAGATTGTATTTGGGATATTGTAATTGTATGATTGCGATTGTATGATTGTGATTGTATGATTGTATTTGGGAGATTGTATTTGGGAGATTGTATTTGGGATATTGTATTTGGGAGATTGTGATTGTATGATTGTGATTGTATGATTATGATTGTATGATTGTGATTGTATGATTGTGATTGTATGATTGTGACTGTATGATTGTGATTGTATGATTGTGATAGTATGATTGTGATTGTATGATTGTGATGTATGATTGTAATTGTATGATTATGATTGTATGATTGTGATTGTGTGATTGTGATTGTATGATTGTATTTGGGAGATTGTATTTGGGATATTGTAATTGTATGATTGCGATTGTATGATTGTGATTGTATGATTGTGATTGTGTGATTGTGATTGTATGATTGTGATTGTATGATTGTATTTGGGAGTTTGTATTTGGGAGATTGTATTTGGGAGATTGTATTTGGGAGATTGTATTTGGGAGATTGTAATTGTACGATTGCGATTGTATGATTGTGATTGTATGATTGCGATTGTATGATTGTGATTGTTTGATTGTATATGGGAGATTGTATTTGGGAGATTGCATTTGGGAGATTGTATTTGGGAGATTGTAATTGTATGATTGCGATTGTATGATTGTGATTGTATGATTGCGATTGTATGATTGTGATTGTATGATTGTGATGTATGATTGTGATTGTATGATTGTGATTGTATGATTGTGATTGTATGATTGTGATTGTATGATTGTGATTGTATGATTGTGATTGTATGATTGTGATAGTATGATTGTGATTGTATGATTGTGATTGTATGATTGTGATTGTATGATTGTGATTGTATGATTGTGATTGTATGATTGTATTTGGGAGATTGTATTTGGGAGATTGTATTTGGGAGATTGTATTTGGGAGATTGTATTTGGGAGATTGTAATTGTATGATTGCGATTGTATGATTGTGATTGTATGATTGCGATTGTATGATTGTGATTGTATGATTGTGATTGTGTGATTGTGATTGTGTGATTGTGATTGTATGATTGTATTTGGGAGATTGTATTTGGGATATTGTAATTGTATGATTGCGATTGTATGATTGTGATTGTATGATTGTGATTGTATGATTGTGATTGTATGATTGTGATTGTATGATTGTATTTGGGAGTTTGTATTTGGGAGATTGTATTTGGGAGATTGTATTTGGGAGATTGTAATTGTACGTTTGCGATTGTATGATTGTGATTGTATGATTGTATATGGGAGATTGTATTTGGGAGATTGCATTTGGGAGATTGTATTTGGGAGATTGTAAATGTATGATTGCGATTGTATGATTGTGATTGTATGATTGCGATTGTATGATTGTGATTGTATGATTGTGATGTATGATTGTGATTGTATGATTGTGATTGTATGATTGTGATTGTATGATTGTGATTGTATGATTGTGATTGTATGATTGTGATAGTATGATTGTGATTGTATGATTGTGATTGTATGATTGTGATTGTATGATTGTGATTGTATGATTGTATTTGGGAGATTGTATTTGGGAGATTGTATTTGGGAGATTGTATTTGGGAGATTGTAATTGTATGATTGCGATTGTATGATTGTGATTGTATGATTGCGATTGTATGATTGTGATTGTATGATTGTGATTGTGTGATTGTGATTGTATGATTGTATTTGGGAGATTGTATTTGGGATATTGTAATTGTATGATTGCGATTGTATGATTGTGATTGTATGATTGTGATTGTATGATTGTGATTGTATGATTGTGATTGTATGATTGTATTTGGGAGATTGTATTTGGGAGATTGTATTTGGGAGATTGTATTTGGGAGATTGTAATTGTACGTTTGCGATTGTATGATTGTGATTGTATGATTGTATATGGGAGATTGTATTTGGGAGATTGCATTTGGGAGATTGTATTTGGGAGATTGTAAATGTATGATTGCGATTGTATGATTGTGATTGTATGATTGCGATTGTATGATTGTGATTGTATGATTGTGATGTATGATTGTGATTGTATGATTGTGATTGTATGATTGTGATTGTATGATTGTGACTGTATGATTGTGATTGTATGATTGTGATAGTATGATTGTGATTGTATGATTGTGATGTATGATTGTAATTGTATGATTATGATTGTATGATTGTGATTGTGTGATTGTGATTGTATGATTGTATTTGGGAGATTGTATTTGGGATATTGTAATTGTATGATTGCGATTGTATGATTGTGATTGTATGATTGTGATTGTATGATTGTGATTGTATGATTGTGATTGTATGATTGTATTTGGGAGATTGTATTTGGGAGATTGTATTTGGGAGATTGTAATTGTATGATTGCGATTGTATGATTGTGATTGTATGATTGCGATTGTATGATTGTGATTGTATGATTGTATATGGGAGATTGTATTTGGGAGATTGCATTTGGGAGATTGTATTTGGGATATTGTAATTGTATGATTGCGATTGTATGATTGTGATTTTATGATTGTGATTGTATGATTGTATTTGGGAGATTGTATTTGGGAGATTGTATTTGGGATATTGTATTTGGGAGATTGTGATTGTATGATTGTGATTGTATGATTATGATTGTATGATTGTGATTGTATGATTGTGATTGTATGATTGTGACTGTATGATTGTGATTGTATGATTGTGATAGTATGATTGTGATTGTATGATTGTGATGTATGATTGTAATTGTATGATTATGATTGTATGATTGTGATTGTGTGATTGTGATTGTATGATTGTATTTGGGAGATTGTATTTGGGATATTGTAATTGTATGATTGCGATTGTATGATTGTGATTGTATGATTGTGATTGTGTGATTGTGATTGTATGATTGTGATTGTATGATTGTATTTGGGAGTTTGTATTTGGGAGATTGTATTTGGGAGATTGTATTTGGGAGATTGTATTTGGGAGATTGTAATTGTACGATTGCGATTGTATGATTGTGATTGTATGATTGCGATTGTATGATTGTGATTGTATGATTGTATATGGGAGATTGTATTTGGGAGATTGCATTTGGGAGATTGTATTTGGGAGATTGTAATTGTATGATTGCGATTGTATGATTGTGATTGTATGATTGCGATTGTATGATTGTGATTGTATGATTGTGATGTATGATTGTGATTGTATGATTGTGATTGTATGATTGTGATTGCATGATTGTGATTGTATAATTGTGATTGTATGATTGTGATAGTATGATTGTGATTGTATGATTGTGATTGTATGATTGTGATTGTATGATTGTGATTGTATGATTGTGATTGTATGATTGTGATTGTATGATTGTATTTGGGAGATTGTATTTGGGAGATTGTATTTGGGAGATTGTATTTGGGAGATTGTATTTGGAAGATTGTAATTGTATGATTGCGATTGTATAATTGTGATTGTATGATTGCGATTGTATGATTGTGATTGTATGATTGTGATGTATGATTGTAATTGTATGATTATGATTGTATGATTGTGATTGTATGATTGTGATGGTATGATTGTGATTGTATGATTGCGATCGTATGATTGTGATTGTATGATTATGATTGTATGATTGTGATTGTATGATTGCGATTGTATGATTGTGATTGTATGATTAAGTTTGTATTTTTGTGATTTTATGATTGTGATTGTATGATTGTGATTGTATAATTGTGATTGTATAATTGTGATTGTATGATTGTGATTGTATGAATGCGATTGTATGATTGTGATTGCATAAATGTGATTGTATGATTGTGATTGTATGATCGTGATTGTCTGATTGTGGTTGTATGATTGTGATTGTATGATTGAGATTGTATGATTGTGATTGTATGATTGCGATTGTATGACTGCGATTGTATGATTGTGATTGTATGATTGTGATTGTATGATTGTGATTGTATGATTGTGATTGTATGATTGTGATTGTATGATTGTGATTGTATGATTGTGATTGTATGATTGTGATTGTATGATTGTGATTGTATGATTGTGAAAGTATGATTGTGATTGTATGATTATGATTGTATGATTGTGATTGTATGATTGCGATAGTATGATTGTGATTGTATTATTGTGATTGTATGATTGTGATGTATGATTGTAATTGTATGATTATGATTGTATGATTGTGATTGTATGATTGAGATTGTATGATTGTGATTGTATGCTTGCGATTGTAGGATTGTGATTGTATGATTGTGATTGTATGATTGTATTTGGGAGATTGTATTTGGGATATTGTAATTGTATGATTGCGATTGTATGATTGTGATTGTATGATTGTGATGTATGATTTTAATTGTATGATTATGATTGTATGATTGTGATTGTATGATTGTGATTGTATGATTGAGATTGTATGATTGTGATTGTATGCTTGCGACTGTATGATTGTGATTGTATGATTGTGATTCTTTGATTGTGATTGTATGATTGTGATTGTATGATTGTGTTTGTATGATTGTGATTATATGATTGTGACTGTATGATTGTGATTGTATGATTGTGATGGTATGATTGTGATTATATGATTGTTATTGTATGATTGTGATTGTATGATTGTGATTGTTTGATTGTATTTGGGAGATTGTATTTGGGAGATTGTATTTGGGAGATTGTAATTGTATGATTGCGATTGTATGATTGCGATTGTATGATTGCGATTGTATGATTGTGATTGTATGATTGTGATGTATGACTGTAATTGTATGATTATGATTGTATGATTGTGATTGTATGATTGAGATTGTATGATTGTGATTGTATGATTGTGATTGTATGATTGTGATTGTATGATTGTGATTTTATGATTGTGATTGTATGATTGTGATTGTATGATTGTGATAGTATGATTGTGATTATATGATTGTTATTGTATGACTGTGATTGTATGATTGTGATTGTATGCTTGCGATTGTATGATTGTGATTGTATGATTGTCACTGTATGATTGTGATTGTATGATTGTGATTGTATGATTGTGATTGTATGAGTGTGATTGTGTGATTGTGGTTGTGCGATTGATATTGTACGATTGTGATTGTACGATTGTGATTGAATGGTTGTGATTGTATGATTAAGATTGTATGATTGTGATTGCCTGATTGTGATTGTATGATTGTGATTGCATGATTTTGAATGTATGATTGTGATTGTATGATTGTGATTGTATGATTGTGATTGTATGATTGTGATTGTATGATTGTGATTGTATGATTGTGATTGTATGATTGTGCTAGTATGATTGTGATAGTATGATTGTGATTGTATGATTGTGATTGTATGATTGTGATTGTATGATTGTGATTGTATGATTGTATTTGGGAGATTGTATTTGGGAGATTGTATTTGGGAGATTATATTTGGGAGATTGTATTTGGGAGATTGTAATTGTATGATTGCGATTGTATGATTGTGATTGTATGATTGCGATTGTATGATTGTGATTGTATGATTGTGATAGTATGATTGTGATTGTATGATTGTGATGTATGATTGTAATTGTATGATTATGATTGTATGATTGTGATTGTGTGATTGTGATTGTATGATTGTGTTTGGGCGTTTGTATTTGGGATATTGTAATTGTATGATTGCGATTGTATGATTGTGATTGTATGAATGTGATTGTATGATTGTGATTGTATGATTGTATTTGGGAGATTGTATTTGGGATATTGTAATTGTATGATTGCGATTGTATGATTGTGATTGTATGATTGTGATTGTATGATTGTATTTGGGAGATTGTATTTGGGAGATTGTATTTGGGAGATTGTATTTGGGAGATTGTGATTGTATGATTGTGATTGTATGATTATGATTGTATGATTGTGATTGTATGATTGTGATTGTATGATTGTGACTGTATGATTGTGATTGTATGATTGTGATAGTATGATTGTGATTGTATGATTGTGATGTATGATTGTAATTGTATGATTATGATTGTATGATTGTGATTGTGTGATTGTGATTGTATGATTGTATTTGGGAGATTGTATTTGGGATATTGTAATTGTATGATTGCGATTGTATGATTGTGATTGTATGATTGTGATTGTATGATTGTGATTGTATGATTGTGATTGTATGATTGTGATGTATGATTGTAACTGTATGATTATGATTGTATGATTGTGATTGTGTGATTGTGATTGTATGATTGTATTTGGGAGATTGTATTTGGGATATTGTAATTGTATGATTGCGATTGTATGATTGTGATTGTATGATTGTGATTGTGTGATTGTGATTGTATGATTGTGATTGTATGATTGTATTTGGGAGTTTGTATTTGGGAGATTGTATTTGGGAGATTGTATTTGGGAGATTGTAATTGTACGATTGCGATTATATGATTGTGATTGTATGATTGCGATTGTATGATTGTGATTGTATGATTGTATATGGGAGATTGTATTTGGGAGATTGCATTTGGGAGATTGTATTTGGGAGATTGTAATTGTATGATTGCGATTGTATGATTGTGATTGTATGATTGCGATTGTATGATTGTGATTGTATGATTGTGATGTATGATTGTGATTGTATGATTGTGATTGTATGATTGTGATTGTATGATTCTGATTGTATGATTGTGATTGTATGATTGTGATAGTATGATTGTGATTGTATGATTGTGATTGTATGATTGTGATTGTATGATTGTGATTGTATGATTGTATATGGGAGATTGTATTTGGGAGATTGCATTTGGGAGATTGTATTTGGGAGATTGTAATTGTATGATTGCGATTGTATGATTGTGATTGTATGATTGCGATTGTATGATTGTGATTGTATGATTGTGATGTATGATTGTGATTGTATGATTGTGATTGTATGATTGTGATTGCATGATTGTGATTGTATAATTGTGATTGTATGATTGTGATAGTATGATTGTGATTGTATGATTGTGATTGTATGATTGTGATTGTATGATTGTGATTGTATGATTGTGATTGTATGATTGTGATTGTATGATTGTATTTGGGAGATTGTATTTGGGAGATTGTATTTGGGAGATTGTATTTGGGAGATTGTATTTGGAAGATTGTAATTGTATGATTGCGATTGTATAATTGTGATTGTATGATTGCGATTGTATGATTGTGATTGTATGATTGTGATGTATGATTGTAATTGTATGATTATGATTGTATGATTGTGATTGTATGATTGTGATGGTATGATTGTGATTGTATGATTGCGATCGTATGATTGTGATTGTATGATTATGATTGTATGATTGTGATTGTATGATTGCGATTGTATGATTGTGATTGTATGATTAAGTTTGTATTTTTGTGATTTTATGATTGTGATTGTATGATTGTGATTGTATAATTGTGATTGTATAATTGTGATTGTATGATTGTGATTGTATGAATGCGATTGTATGATTGTGATTGCATAAATGTGATTGTATGATTGTGATTGTATGATCGTGATTGTCTGATTGTGGTTGTATGATTGTGATTGTATGATTGAGATTGTATGATTGTGATTGTATGATTGCGATTGTATGACTGCGATTGTATGATTGTGATTGTATGATTGTGATTGTATGATTGTGATTGTATGATTGTGATTGTATGATTGTGATTGTATGATTGTGATTGTATGATTGTGATTGTATGATTGTGATTGTATGATTGTGATTGTATGATTGTGAAAGTATGATTGTGATTGTATGATTATGATTGTATGATTGTGATTGTATGATTGCGATAGTATGATTGTGATTGTATTATTGTGATTGTATGATTGTGATGTATGATTGTAATTGTATGATTATGATTGTATGATTGTGATTGTATGATTGAGAT
Organism: Megachile rotundata; assembly: GCF_050947335.1. NCBI lineage: Eukaryota > Metazoa > Arthropoda > Insecta > Hymenoptera > Megachilidae > Megachile > Megachile rotundata. Next base: position 247,628 of record NW_027473331.1, on the reverse strand, counting down.
TGTATGATTGTGATTGTATGCTTGCGATTGTAGGATTGTGATTGTATGATTGTGATTGTATGATTGTATTTGGGAGATTGTATTTGGGATATTGTAATTGTATGATTGCGATTGTATGATTGTGATTGTATGATTGTGATGTATGATTTTAATTGTATGATTATGATTGTATGATTGTGATTGTATGATTGTGATTGTATGATTGAGATTGTATGATTGTGATTGTATGCTTGCGATTGTATGATTGTGATTGTATGATTGTGATTCTTTGATTGTGATTGTATGATTGTGATTGTATGATTGTGTTTGTATGATTGTGATTATATGATTGTGACTGTATGATTGTGATTGTATGATTGTGATGGTATGATTGTGATTATATGATTGTTATTGTATGATTGTGATTGTATGATTGTGATTGTTTGATTGTATTTGGGAGATTGTATTTGGGAGATTGTATTTGGGAGATTGTAATTGTATGATTGCGATTGTATGATTGCGATTGTATGATTGCGATTGTATGATTGTGATTGTATGATTGTGATGTATGACTGTAATTGTATGATTATGATTGTATGATTGTGATTGTATGATTGAGATTGTATGATTGTGATTGTATGATTGTGATTGTATGATTGTGATTGTATGATTGTGATTTTATGATTGTGATTGTATGATTGTGATTGTATGATTGTGATAGTATGATTGTGATTATATGATTGTTATTGTATGACTGTGATTGTATGATTGTGATTGTATGCTTGCGATTGTATGATTGTGATTGTATGATTGTCACTGTATGATTGTGATTGTATGATTGTGATTGTATGATTGTGATTGTATGAGTGTGATTGTGTGATTGTGGTTGTGCGATTGATATTGTACGATTGTGATTGTACGATTGTGATTGAATGGTTGTGATTGTATGATTAAGATTGTATGATTGTGATTGCCTGATTGTGATTGTATGATTGTGATTGCATGATTTTGAATGTATGATTGTGATTGTATGATTGTGATTGTATGATTGTGATTGTATGATTGTGATTGTATGATTGTGATTGTATGATTGTGATTGTATGATTGTGCTAGTATGATTGTGATAGTATGATTGTGATTGTATGATTGTGATTGTATGATTGTGATTGTATGATTGTGATTGTATGATTGTATTTGGGAGATTGTATTTGGGAGATTGTATTTGGGAGATTGTATTTGGGAGATTATATTTGGGAGATTGTATTTGGGAGATTGTAATTGTATGATTGCGATTGTATGATTGTGATTGTATGATTGCGATTGTATGATTGTGATTGTATGATTGTGATAGTATGATTGTGATTGTATGATTGTGATGTATGATTGTAATTGTATGATTATGATTGTATGATTGTGATTGTGTGATTGTGATTGTATGATTGTGTTTGGGCGTTTGTATTTGGGATATTGTAATTGTATGATTGCGATTGTATGATTGTGATTGTATGAATGTGATTGTATGATTGTGATTGTATGATTGTATTTGGGAGATTGTATTTGGGATATTGTAATTGTATGATTGCGATTGTATGATTGTGATTGTATGATTGTGATTGTATGATTGTATTTGGGAGATTGTATTTGGGAGATTGTATTTGGGAGATTGTATTTGGGAGATTGTGATTGTATGATTGTGATTGTATGATTATGATTGTATGATTGTGATTGTATGATTGTGATTGTATGATTGTGACTGTATGATTGTGATTGTATGATTGTGATAGTATGATTGTGATTGTATGATTGTGATGTATGATTGTAATTGTATGATTATGATTGTATGATTGTGATTGTGTGATTGTGATTGTATGATTGTATTTGGGAGATTGTATTTGGGATATTGTAATTGTATGATTGCGATTGTATGATTGTGATTGTATGATTGTGATTGTATGATTGTGATTGTATGATTGTGATTGTATGATTGTGATGTATGATTGTAACTGTATGATTATGATTGTATGATTGTGATTGTGTGATTGTGATTGTATGATTGTATTTGGGAGATTGTATTTGGGATATTGTAATTGTATGATTGCGATTGTATGATTGTGATTGTATGATTGTGATTGTGTGATTGTGATTGTATGATTGTGATTGTATGATTGTATTTGGGAGTTTGTATTTGGGAGATTGTATTTGGGAGATTGTATTTGGGAGATTGTAATTGTACGATTGCGATTATATGATTGTGATTGTATGATTGCGATTGTATGATTGTGATTGTATGATTGTATATGGGAGATTGTATTTGGGAGATTGCATTTGGGAGATTGTATTTGGGAGATTGTAATTGTATGATTGCGATTGTATGATTGTGATTGTATGATTGCGATTGTATGATTGTGATTGTATGATTGTGATGTATGATTGTGATTGTATGATTGTGATTGTATGATTGTGATTGTATGATTCTGATTGTATGATTGTGATTGTATGATTGTGATAGTATGATTGTGATTGTATGATTGTGATTGTATGATTGTGATTGTATGATTGTGATTGTATGATTGTGATTGTATGATTGTATTTGGGAGATTGTATTTGGGAGATTGTATTTGGGAGATTGTATTTGGGAGATTGTAATTGTATGATTGCGATTGTATGATTGTGATTGTATGATTGCGATTGTATGATTGTGATTGTATGATTGTGATGTATGATTGTAATTGTATTATTATGATTGTATGAGTGTGATTGTATGATTGAGATTGTATGATTGAGATTGTATGATTGTGACTGTATGCTTGCGATTGTATGATCGTGATTGTATGATTATGATTGTATGATTGTGATTGTATGATTGTGATTGTATGATTATGATTGTATGATTGTGATTGTATGATTGTGATTGTATGATTGTGACTGTATGATTGTGATTGTATGATTGTGATTGTATGATTGTGATTGTATGATTGTGATTGTATGATTGTGATAGTATGATTGTGATTGTATGATTGTGATGTATGATTGTAATTGTATGATAATGATTGTATGATTGTGATTGTGTGATTGTGATTGTATGATTGAGTTTGGGCGATTGTATTTGGGATATTGTAATTGTATGATTGCGATTGTATGATTGTGATTGTATGAATGTGATTGTATGATTGTGATTGTATGATTGTATTTGGGAGATTGTATTTGGGATATTGTAATTGTATGATTGCGATTGTATGATTGTGATTGTATGATTGTGATTGTATGATTGTATTTGGGAGATTGTATTTGGGAGATTGTATTTGGGAGATTGTATTTGGGAGATTGTGATTGTATGATTGTGATTGTATGATTATGATTGTATGATTGTGATTGTATGATTGTGATTGTATGATTGTGACTGTATGATTGTGATTGTATGATTGTGATAGTATGATTGTGATTGTATGATTGTGATGTATGATTGTAATTGTATGATTATGATTGTATGATTGTGATTGTGTGATTGTATTTGGGAGATTGTATTTGGGAGATTGTATTTGGGAGATTATATTTGGGAGATTGTATTTGGGAGATTGTAATTGTATGATTGCGATTGTATGATTGTGATTGTATGATTGCGATTGTATGATTGTGATTGTATGATTGTGATGTATGATTGTAATTGTATGATTATGATTGTATGATTGTGATTGTATGATTGAGATTGTATGATTGTGATTGTATGCTTGCGATTGCATGATTGTGATTGTATGATTGTGATTGTATGATTGTGATTGTATGATTGTGATTGTATGATTGAGATTGTATGATTGTGATTGTATGCTTGCGATTGCATGATTGTGATTGTATGATTGTGATAGTATGATTGTGATTGTATGATTGTGATTGTATGATTGTGATTGTATGATTGTATTTGGGAGATTGTATTTGGGAGATTGTATTTGGGAGATTGTAATTGTATGATTGCGATTGTATGATTGTGATTGTATGATTGCGATTGTATGATTGTGATTGTATGATTGTGGTGTATGATTGTAATTGTATTATTATGATTGTATGATTGTGATTGTATGATTGAGATTGTATGATTGAGATTGTATGATTGTGACTGTATGCTTGCGATTGTATGATCGTGATTGTATGATTGTGATTGTATGATTGTGATTGTATGATTGTGATTGTATGATTGTGATTGTATGATTGTGATTGTATGATTGTGATTGTATGATTGTGATTGTATGATTGTGATTGTATGATCGTGCTTGTATGATTGTGATTGTATGATTGTGATTGTATGATTGTGATTGTATGATTATGATTGTATGATTGTGATTGTATGATTTTGATTGTATGATTGTGACTGTATGATTGTGATTGTATGATTGTGATAGTATGATTGTGATTGTATGATTGTGATGTATGATTGTAATTGTATGATTATGATTGTATGATTGTGATTGTGTGATTGTGATTGTATGATTGTGTTTGGGCGATTGTATGTGGGATATTGTAATTGCATGATTGCGATTGTATGATTGTGATTGTATGAATGTGATTGTATGATTGTCTTTGGGAGATTGTATTTGGGAGATTGTATTTGGGAGATTGTATTTGGGAGATTGTGATTGTATGATTGTGATTGTATGATTATGATTGTATGATTGTGATTGTATGATTGTATTTGGGAGATTGTATTTGGGAGATTGTATTTGGGAGATTGTGATTGTATGATTGTGATTGTATGATTATGATTGTATGATTGCGATTGTATGATTGTGATTGTATGATTGCGATTGTATGAATGCTATTGTATGATTGTGATTGTATGATTGTGATAGTATGATTGTGATTGTATGATTGCCATTGTATGATTGTGATTGTATGATTGTGATAGTATGATTGTGATTGTATGATTGCGATTGTATGATTGTGATTGTATGATTGCGATTGTATGAATGCTATTGTATGATTGTGATTGTATGATTGTGATTGTATGATTGTGATTGTATGAGTGTGATTGTCTGATTGTGGTTGTGCGATTGTGATTGTACGATTGTGATTGTACGATTGTTATTGAATGATTGTGATTGTATGATTCTGATTGTATGATTGTGATTGCATGATTGTGATTGTATGATTGTGATTGCATGATTTTGAATGTATGATTGCGATTGTATGATTGTGATTGTATGATTGTGATTGTATGATTGTGATTGTATGATTGTGATTATATGATTGTGATAGTATGATTGTGGTAGTATGATTGTGATTGTATGATTGTGATTGTATGATTGTGATTGTATGATTGTGATTGTATGATTGTGATAGTACGATTGTGGTAGTATGATTGTGATTGTATGATTGTGATTGTATGATTGTATTTGGGAGATTGTATTTGGGAGATTGTATTTGGGAGATTGTAATTGTATGATTGCGATTGTATAATTGTGATTGTATGATTGCGATTGTATGATTGTGATTGTATGATTGTGATGTATGATTGTAATTGTATGATTATGATTGTATGATTGTGATTGTATGATTGTGATGGTATGATTGTGATTGTATGATTGCGATCGTATGATTGTGATTGTATGATTATGATTGTATGATTGTGATTGTATGATTGCGATTGTATGATTGTGATTGTATGATTAAGTTTGTATTTTTGTGATTTTATGATTGTGATTGTATGATTGTGATTGTATAATTGTGATTGTATAATTGTGATTGTATGACTGTGATTGTATGAATGCGATTGTATGATTGTGATTGCATAAATGTGATTGTATGATTGTGATTGTATGATCGTGATTGTCTGATTGTGGTTGTATGATTGTGATTGTATGATTGAGATTGTATGATTGTGATTGTATGATTGCGATTGTATGACTGCGATTGTATGATTGTGATTGTATGATTGTGATTGTATGATTGTGATTGTATGATTGTGATTGTATGATTGTGATTGTATGATTGTGATTGTATGATTGTGATTGTATGATTGTGATTGTATGATTGTGATTGTATGATTGTGAAAGTATGATTGTGATTGTATGATTATGATTGTATGATTGTGATTGTATGATTGCGATAGTATGATTGTGATTGTATGATTGTGATTGTATGATTGTGATGTATGATTGTAATTGTATGATTATGATTGTATGATTGTGATTGTATGATTGAGATTGTATGATTGTGATTGTATGCTTGCGATTGTAGGATTGTGATTGTATGATTGTGATTGTATGATTGTATTTGGGAGATTGTATTTGGGATATTGTAATTGTATGATTGCGATTGTATGATTGTGATTGTATGATTGTGATGTATGATTTTAATTGTATGATTATGATTGTATGATTGTGATTGTATGATTGTGATTGTATGATTGAGATTGTATGATTGTGATTGTATGCTTGCGATTGTATGATTGTGATTGTATGATTGTGATTCTTTGATTGTGATTGTATGATTGTGATTGTATGATTGTGTTTGTATGATTGTGATTATATGATTGTGACTGTATGATTGTGATTGTATGATTGTGATAGTATGATTGTGATTATATGATTGTTATTGTATGATTGTGATTGTATGATTGTGATTGTTTGATTGTATTTGGGAGATTGTATTTGGGAGATTGTATTTGGGAGATTGTAATTGTATGATTGCGATTGTATGATTGCGATTGTATGATTGCGATTGTATGATTGTGATTGTATGATTGTGATGTATGACTGTAATTGTATGATTATGATTGTATGATTGTGATTGTATGATTGAGATTGTATGATTGTGATTGTATGATTGTGATTGTATGATTGTGATTGTATGATTGTGATTTTATGATTGTGATTGTGTGATTGTGATTGTATGATTGTGATAGTATGATTGTGATTATATGATTGTTATTGTATGACTGTGATTGTATGATTGTGATTGTATGCTTGCGATTGTATGATTGTGATTGTATGATTGTGACTGTATGATTGTGATTGTATGATTGTGATTGTATGATTGTGATTGTATGAGTGTGATTGTGTGATTGTGGTTGTGCGATTGATATTGTACGATTGTGATTGTACGATTGTGATTGAATGGTTGTGATTGTATGATTAAGATTGTATGATTGTGATTGCCTGATTGTGATTGTATGATTGTGATTGCATGATTTTGAATGTATGATTGTGATTGTATGATTGTGATTGTATGATTGTGATTGTATGATTGTGATTGTATGATTGTGATTGTATGATTGTGATAGTATGATTGTGATTGTATGATTGTGATTGTATGATTGTGATTGTATGATTGTGATTGTATGATTGTATTTGGGAGATTGTATTTGGGAGATTGTATTTGGGAGATTATATTTGGGAGATTGTATTTGGGAGATTGTAATTGTATGATTGCGATTGTATGATTGTGATTGTATGATTGTGATAGTATGATTGTGATTGTATGATTGTGATGTATGATTGTAATTGTATGATTATGATTGTATGATTGTGATTGTGTGATTGTGATTGTATGATTGTGTTTGGGCGTTTGTATTTGGGATATTGTAATTGTATGATTGCGATTGTATGATTGTGATTGTATGAATGTGATTGTATGATTGTGATTGTATGATTGTATTTGGGAGATTGTATTTGGGATATTGTAATTGTATGATTGCGATTGTATGATTGTGATTGTATGATTGTGATTGTATGATTGTATTTGGGAGATTGTATTTGGGAGATTGTATTTGGGAGATTGTATTTGGGAGATTGTGATTGTATGATTGTGATTGTATGATTATGATTGTATGATTGTGATTGTATGATTGTGATTGTATGATTGTGACTGTATGATTGTGATTGTATGATTGTGATAGTATGATTGTGATTGTATGATTGTGATGTATGATTGTAATTGTATGATTATGATTGTATGATTGTGATTGTGTGATTGTGATTGTATGATTGTATTTGGGAGATTGTATTTGGGATATTGTAATTGTATGATTGCGATTGTATGATTGTGATTGTATGATTGTGATTGTATGATTGTGATTGTATGATTGTGATTGTATGATTGTATTTGGGAGATTGTATTTGGGAGATTGTATTTGGGAGATTGTAATTGTATGATTGCGATTGTATGATTGTGATTGTATGATTGCGATTGCATGATTGTGATTGTATGATTGTATATGGGAGATTGTATTTGGGAGATTGCATTTGGGAGATTGTATTTGGGATATTGTAATTGTATGATTGCGATTGTATGATTGTGATTGTATGATTGTGATTGTATGATTGTATTTGGGAGATTGTATTTGGGAGATTGTATTTGGGATATTGTATTTGGGAGATTGTGATTGTATGATTGTGATTGTATGATTATGATTGTATGATTGTGATTGTATGATTGTGATTGTATGATTGTGACTGTATGATTGTATATGGGAGATTGTATTTGGGAGATTGCATTTGGGAGATTGTATTTGGGAGATTGTAATTGTATGATTGCGATTGTATGATTGTGATTGTATGATTGCGATTGTATGATTGTGATTGTATGATTGTGATGTATGATTGTGATTGTATGATTGTGATTGTATGATTGTGATTGTATGATTCTGATTGTATGATTGTGATTGTATGATTGTGATAGTATGATTGTGATTGTATGATTGTGATTGTATGATTGTGATTGTATGATTGTGATTGTATGATTGTGATTGTATGATTGTATTTGGGAGATTGTATTTGGGAGATTGTATTTGGGAGATTGTAATTGTATGATTGCGATTGTATGATTGTGATTGTATGATTGCGATTGTATGATTGTGATTGTATGATTGTGATGTATGATTGTAATTGTATTATTATGATTGTATGAGTGTGATTGTATGATTGAGATTGTATGATTGAGATTGTATGATTGTGACTGTATGCTTGCGATTGTATGATCGTGATTGTATGATTATGATTGTATGATTGTGATTGTATGATTGTGATTGTATGATTATGATTGTATGATTGTGATTGTATGATTGTGATTGTATGATTGTGACTGTATGATTGTGATTGTATGATTGTGATTGTATGATTGTGATTGTATGATTGTGATTGTATGATTGTGATAGTATGATTGTGATTGTATGATTGTGATGTATGATTGTAATTGTATGATAATGATTGTATGATTGTGATTGTGTGATTGTGATTGTATGATTGTGTTTGGGCGATTGTATTTGGGATATTGTAATTGTATGATTGCGATTGTATGATTGTGATTGTATGAATGTGATTGTATGATTGTGATTGTATGATTGTATTTGGGAGATTGTATTTGGGATATTGTAATTGTATGATTGCGATTGTATGATTGTGATTGTATGATTGTGATTGTATGATTGTATTTGGGAGATTGTATTTGGGAGATTGTATTTGGGAGATTGTATTTGGGAGATTGTGATTGTATGATTGTGATTGTATGATTATGATTGTATGATTGTGATTGTATGATTGTGATTGTATGATTGTGACTGTATGATTGTGATTGTATGATTGTGATAGTATGATTGTGATTGTATGATTGTGATGTATGATTGTAATTGTATGATTATGATTGTATGATTGTGATTGTGTGATTGTGATTGTATGATTGTATTTGGGAGATTGTATTTGGGATATTGTAATTGTATGATTGCGATTGTATGATTGTGATCGTATGATTGTGATTGTATGATTGTGATTGTATGATTGTGATTGTATGATTGTATTTGGGAGATTGTATTTGGGAGATTGTATTTGGGAGATTGTATTTGGGAGATTGTAATTGTATGATTGCGATTGTATGATTGTGATTGTATGATTGCGATTGTATGATTGTGATTGTATGATTGTATATGGGAGATTGTATTTGGGAGATTGCATTTGGGAGATTGTATTTGGGATATTGTAATTGTATGATTGCGATTGTATGATTGTGATTGTATGATTGTGATTGTATGATTGTATTTGGGAGATTGTATTTGGGAGATTGTATTTGGGATATTGTATTTGGGAGATTGTGATTGTATGATTGTGATTGTATGATTATGATTGTATGATTGTGATTGTATGATTGTGATTGTATGATTGTGACTGTATGATTGTGATTGTATGATTGTGATAGTATGATTGTGATTGTATGATTGTGATGTATGATTGTAATTGTATGATTATGATTGTATGATTGTGATTGTGTGATTGTGATTGTATGATTGTATTTGGGAGATTGTATTTGGGATATTGTAATTGTATGATTGCGATTGTATGATTGTGATTGTATGATTGTGATTGTATGATTGTGACTGTATGATTGTGATTGTATGATTGTGATTGTATGATTGTGATTGTATGATTATGATTGTATGATTGTGATTGTATGATTGTGATTGTATGATTGTGACTGTATGATTGTGATTGTATGATTGTGATAGTATGATTGTGATTGTATGATTGTGATGTATGATTGTAATTGTATGATTATGATTGTATGATTGTGATTGTGTGATTGTGATTGTATGATTGTATTTGGGAGATTGTATTTGGGATATTGTAATTGTATGATTGCGATTGTATGATTGTGATTGTATGATTGTGATTGTATGATTGTGATTGTATGATTGTGATTGTATGATTGTGATTGTATGATTGTGATTGTATGATTGTATTTGGGAGTTTGTATTTGGGAGATTGTATTTGGGAGATTGTATTTGGGAGATTGTAATTGTACGTTTGCGATTGTATGATTGTGATTGTATGATTGTATATGGGAGATTGTATTTGGGAGATTGCATTTGGGAGATTGTATTTGGGAGATTGTAAATGTATGATTGCGATTGTATGATTGTGATTGTACGATTGCGATTGTATGATTGTGATTGTATGATTGTGATTGTATGATTGTGATGTATGATTGTAATTGTATGATTATGATTGTATGATTGTGATTGTGTGATTGTGATTGTATGATTGTATTTGGGAGATTGTATTTGGGATATTGTAATTGTATGATCGTGATTGTATGATTGTGATTGTATGATTGTGTTTGTATGATTATGATTGTATGATTGTGATTGTATGATTGTGATTGTATGATTGTGACTGTATGATGGTGATTGTATGATTGTGATAGTATGATTGTGATTGTATGATTGTGACGTATGATTGTAATTGTATGATTATGATTGTATGATTGTGATTGTGTGATTGTGATTGTATGATTGTATTTGGGAGATTGTATTTGGGATATTGTAATTGTATGATTGCGATTGTATGATTGCGATTGTATGATTGTGATTGTATGATTGTGTATGTATGATTGTGATTGTATGATTATGATTGTATGATTGTGATTGTATGATTGCGATAGTATGATTGTGATTGTATGATTGTGATTGTATGATTGTGATGTATGATTGTAATTGTATGATTATGATTGTATGATTGTGATTGTATGATTGAGATTGTATGATTGTGATGTATGATTATGATTGTATGATTGCGATTGTATGATTGCGATTGTATGATTGTGATTGTATGATTAAGTTTGTATTTTTGTGATTTTATGATTGTGATTGTATGATTGTGATTGTATAATTGTGATTGTATAATTGTGATTGTATGATTGTGATTGTATGAATGCGATTGTATGATTGTGATTGCATAATTGTGATTGTATGATTGTGATTGTATGATCGTGATTGTCTGATTGTGGTTGTATGATTGTGATTGTATGATTGAGATTGTATGATTGTGATTGTATGATTGCGATTGTATGACTGCGATTGTATGATTGTGATTGTATGATTGTGATTGTATGATTGTGATTGTATGATTGTGATTGTATGATTGTGATTGTATGATTGTGATTGTATGATTGTGATTGTATGATTGTGAAAGTATGATTGTGATTGTATGATTATGATTGTATGATTGTGATTGTATGATTGCGATAGTATGATTGTGATTGTATGATTGTGATTGTATGATTGTGATGTATGATTGTAATTGTATGATTATGATTGTATGATTGTGATTGTATGATTGAGATTGTATGATTGTGATTGTATGCTTGAGATTGTAGGATTGTGATTGTATGATTGTGATTGTATGATTGTATTTGGGAGATTGTATTTGGGATATTGTAATTGTATGATTGCGATTGTATGATTGTGATTGTATGATTGTGATGTATGATTGTAATTGTATGATTATGATTGTATGATTGTGATTGTATGATTGTGATTGTATGATTGAGATTGTATGATTGTGATTGTATGCTTGCGATTGTATGATTGTGATTGTATGATTGTGATTCTTTGATTGTGATTGTATGATTGTGATTGTATGATTGTGTTTGTATGATTGTGATTATATGATTGTGACTGTATGATTGTGATTGTATGATTGTGATAGTATGATTGTGATTATATGATTGTTATTGTATGATTGTGATTGTATGATTGTGATTGTTTGATTGTATTTGGGAGATTGTATTTGGGAGATTGTAATTGTATGATTGCGATTGTATGATTGCGATTGTATGATTGCGATTGTATGATTGTGATTGTATGATTGTGATGTATGACTGTAATTGTATGATTATGATTGTATGATTGTGATTGTATGATTGAGATTGTATGATTGTGATTGTATGATTGTGATTGTATGATTGTGATTGTATGATTGTGATTTTATGATTGTGATTGTATGATTGTGATTGTATGATTGTGATAGTATGATTGTGATTATATGATTGTTATTGTATGACTGTGATTGTATGATTGTGATTGTATGCTTGCGATTGTATGATTGTGATTGTATGATTGTGACTGTATGATTGTGATTGTATGATTGTGATTGTATGATTGTGATTGTATGAGTGTGATTGTGTGATTGTGGTTGTGCGATTGATATTGTACGATTGTGATTGTACGATTGTGATTGAATGGTTGTGATTGTATGATTAAGATTGTATGATTGTGATTGCATGATTGTGATTGTATGATTGTGATTGCATGATTTTGAATGTATGATTGTGATTGTATGATTGTGATTGTATGATTGTGATTGTATGATTGTGATTGTATGATTGTGATAGTATGATTGTGATTGTATGATTGTGATTGTATGATTGTGATTGTATGATTGTGATTGTATGATTGTATTTGGGAGATTGTATTTGGGAGATTGTATTTGGGAGATTATATTTGGGAGATTGTATTTGGGAGATTGTAATTGTATGATTGCGATTGTATGATTGTGATTGTATGATTGCGATTGTATGATTGTGATTGTATGATTGTGATGTATGATTGTAATTGTATGATTATGATTGTATGATTGTGATTGTATGATTGAGATTGTATGATTGTGATTGTATGCTTGCGATTGCATGATTGTGATTGTATGATTGTGATTGTATGATTGTGATTGTATGATTGAGATTGTATGATTGTGATTGTATGCTTGCGATTGCATGATTGTGATTGTATGATTGTGATAGTATGATTGTGATTGTATGATTGTGATTGTATGATTGTGATTGTATGATTGTGATTGTATGATTGTATGATTGTGATTGTATGATTGTATTTGGGAGATTGTATTTGGGAGATTGTATTTGGGAGATTGTATTTGGGAGATTGTAATTGTATGATTGCGATTGTATGATTGTGATTGTATGATTGCGATTGTATGATTGTGATTGTATGATTGTGATATATGATTGTAATTGTATTATTATGATTGTATGATTGTGATTGTATGATTGAGATTGTATGATTGAGATTGTATGATTGTGATTGTATGCTTGCGATTGTATGATCGTGATTGTATGATTGTGATTGTATGATTGTGATTGTATGATTGTGATTGTATGATTGTGATTGTATGATTGTGATTGTATGATTATGATTGTATGATCGTGCTTGTATGATTGTGATTGTATGATTGTGATTGTATGATTGTGATTGTATGATTATGATTGTATGATTGTGATTGTATGATTGTGATTGTATGATTGTGACTGTATGATTGTGATTGTATGATTGTGATAGTATGATTGTGATTGTATGATTGTGATGTATGATTGTAATTGTATGATTATGATTGTATGATTGTGATTGTGTGATTGTGATTGTATGATTGTGTTTGGGCGTTTGTATTTGGGATATTGTAATTGTATGATAGCGATTGTATGATTGTGATTGTATGAATGTGATTGTATGATTGTGATTGTATGATTGTATTTGGGAGATTGTATTTGGGATATTGTAATTGTATGATTGCGATTGTATGATTGTGATTGTATGATTGTGATTGTATGATTGTATTTGGGAGATTGTATTTGGGAGATTGTATTTGGGAGATTGTAATTGTATGATTGCGATTGTATGATTGTGATTGTATGATTGCGATTGTATGATTGTGATTGTATGATTGTATATGGGAGATTGTATTTGGGAGATTGCATTTGGGAGATTGTATTTGGGATATTGTAATTGTATGATTGCGATTGTATGATTGTGATTGTATGATTGTGATTGTATGATTGTATTTGGGAGATTGTATTTGGGAGATTGTATTTGGGATATTGTATTTGGGAGATTGTGATTGTATGATTGTGATTGTATGATTATGATTGTATGATTGTGATTGTATGATTGTGATTGTATGATTGTGACTGTATGATTGTGATTGTATGATTGTGATAGTATGATTGTGATTGTATGATTGTGATGTATGATTGTAATTGTATGATTATGATTGTATGATTGTGATTGTGTGATTGTGATTGTATGATTGTATTTGGGAGATTGTATTTGGGATATTGTAATTGTATGATTGCGATTGTATGATTGTGATTGTATGATTGTGATTGTGTGATTGTGATTGTATGATTGTGATTGTATGATTGTATTTGGGAGTTTGTATTTGGGAGATTGTATTTGGGAGATTGTATTTGGGAGATTGTAATTGTACGATTGCGATTGTATGATTGTGAATGTATGATTGCGATTGTATGATTGTGATTGTATGATTGTATATGGGAGATTGTATTTGGGAGATTGCATTTGGGAGATTGTATTTGGGAGATTGTAATTGTATGATTGCGATTGTATGATTGTGATTGTATGATTGCGATTGTATGATTGTGATTGTATGATTGTGATGTATGATTGTGATTGTATGATTGTGATTGTATGATTGTGATTGTATGATTGTGATTGTATGATTGTGATTGTATGATTGTGGTAGTATGATTGTGATTGTATGATTGTGATTGTATGATTGTGATTGTATGATTGTGATTGTATGATTGTGATTGTATGATTGTATTTGGGAGATTGTATTTGGGAGATTGTATTTGAGAGATTGTATTTGGGAGATTGTAATTGTATGATTGCGATTGTATGATTGTGATTGTATGATTGCGATTGTATGATTGTGATTGTATGATTGTGATTGTGTGATTGTGATTGTATGATTGTATTTGGGAGATTGTATTTGGGATATTGTAATTGTATGATTGCGATTGTATGATTGTGATTGTATGATTGTGATTGTATGATTGTGATTGTATGATTGTGATTGTATGATTGTATTTGGGAGATTGTATTTGGGAGATTGTATTTGGGAGATTGTATTTGGGAGATTGTAATTGTATGATTGCGATTGTATGATTGTGATTGTATGATTGCGATTGTATGATTGTGATTGTATGATTGTATATGGGAGATTGTATTTGGGAGATTGCATTTGGGAGATTGTATTTGGGATATTGTAATTGTATGATTGCGATTGTATGATTGTGATTGTATGATTGTGATTGTATGATTGTATTTGGGAGATTGTATTTGGGAGATTGTATTTGGGATATTGTATTTGGGAGATTGTGATTGTATGATTGTGATTGTATGATTATGATTGTATGATTGTGATTGTATGATTGTGATTGTATGATTGTGACTGTATGATTGTGATTGTATGATTGTGATAGTATGATTGTGATTGTATGATTGTGATGTATGATTGTAATTGTATGATTATGATTGTATGATTGTGATTGTGTGATTGTGATTGTATGATTGTATTTGGGAGATTGTATTTGGGATATTGTAATTGTATGATTGCGATTGTATGATTGTGATTGTATGATTGTGATTGTATGATTGTGATTGTATGATTGTGATTGTATGATTGTATTTGGGAGTTTGTATTTGGGAGATTGTATTTGGGAGATTGTATTTGGGAGATTGTAATTGTACGTTTGCGATTGTATGATTGTATATGGGAGATTGTATTTGGGAGATTGCATTTGGGAGATTGTATTTGGGAGATTGTAAATGTATGATTGCGATTGTATGATTGTGATTGTATGATTGCGATTGTATGATTGTGATTGTATGATTGTGATGTATGATTGTGATTGTATGATTGTGATTGTATGATTGTGATTGTATGATTGTGATAGTATGATTGTGATTGTATGATTGTGATTGTATGATTGTGATTGTATGATTGTGATTGTATGATTGTATTTGGGAGATTGTATTTGGGAGATTGTATTTGGGAGATTGTATTTGGGAGATTGTAATTGTATGATTGCGATTGTATGATTGTGATTGTATGATTGCGATTGTATGATTGTGATTGTATGATTGTGATTGAGTGATTGTGATTGTATGATTGTATTTGGGAGATTGTATTTGGGATATTGTAATTGTATGATTGCGATTGTATGATTGTGATTGTATGATTGTGATTGTATGATTGTGATTGTATGATTGTGATTGTATGATTGTGATTGTATGATTGCGATAGTATGATTGTGATTGTATGATTGTGATTGTATGATTGTGATGTATGATTGTAATTGTATGATTATGATTGTATGATTGTGATTGTTTGATTGAGATTGTATGATTGTGATTGTATGCTTGCGATTGTAGGATTGTGATTGTATGATTGTGATTGTATGATTGTATTTGGGAGATTGTATTTGGGATATTGTAATTGTATGATTGCGATTGTATGATTGTGATTGTATGATTGTGATGTATGATTGTAATTGTATGATTATGATTGTATGATTGTGATTGTATGATTGTGATTGTATGATTGAGATTGTATGATTGTGATTGTATGCTTGCGATTGTATGATTGTGATTGTATGATTGTGATTCTTTGATTGTGATTGTATGATTGTGATTGTATGATTGTGTTTGTATGATTGTGATTATATGATTGTGACTGTATGATTGTGATTTTATGATTGTGATAGTATGATTGTGATTATATGATTGTTATTGTATGATTGTGATTGTATGATTGTGATTGTTTGATTGTATTTGGGAGATTGTATTTGGGAGATTGTATTTGGGAGATTGTAATTGTATGATTGCGATTGTATGATTGCGATTGTATGATTGCGATTGTATGATTGTGATTGTATGATTGTGATGTATGACTGTAATTGTATGATTATGATTGTATGATTGTGATTGTATGATTGAGATTGTATGATTGTGATTGTATGATTGTGATTGTATGATTGTGATTGTATGATTGTGATTTTATGATTGTGATTGTATGATTGTGATTGTATGATTGTGATAGTATGATTGTGATTATATGATTGTTATTGTATGACTGTGATTGTATGATTGTGATTGTATGCTTGCGATTGTATGATTGTGATTGTATGATTGTGACTGTATGATTGTGATTGTATGATTGTGATTGTATGATTGTGATTGTATGAGTGTGATTGTGTGATTGTGGTTGTGCGATTGATATTGTACGATTGTGATTGTACGATTGTGATTGAATGGTTGTGATTGTATGATTAAGATTGTATGATTGTGATTGCATGATTGTGATTGTATGAGTGTGATTGCATGATTTTGAATGTATGATTGTGATTGTATGATTGTGATTGTATGATTGTGATTGTATGATTGTGATTGTATGATTGTGATTGTATGATTGTGATAGTATGATTGTGATTGTATGATTGTGATTGTATGATTGTGATTGTATGATTGTGATTGTATGATTGTATTTGGGAGATTGTATTTGGGAGATTGTATTTGGGAGATTATATTTGGGAGATTGTATTTGGGAGATTGTAATTGTATGATTGCGATTGTATGATTGTGATTGTATGATTGCGATTGTATGATTGTGATTGTATGATTGTGATGTATGATTGTAATTGTATGATTATGATTGTATGATTGTGATTGTATGATTGAGATTGTATGATTGTGATTGTATGCTTGCGATTGCATGATTGTGATTGTATGATTGTGATTGTATGATTGTGATTGTATGATTGAGATTGTATGATTGTGATTGTATGCTTGCGATTGCATGATTGTGATTGTATGATTGTGATAGTATGATTGTGATTGTATGATTGTGATTGTATGATTGTGATTGTATGATTGTGATTGTATGATTGTATTTGGGAGATTGTATTTGGGAGATTGTATTTGGGAGATTGTATTTGGGAGATTGTAATTGTATGATTGCGATTGTATGATTGTGATTGTATGATTGCGATTGTATGATTGTGATTGTATGATTGTGATATATGATTGTAATTGTATTATTATGATTGTATGATTGTGATTGTATGATTGAGATTGTATGATTGAGATTGTATGATTGTGATTGTATGCTTGCGATTGTATGATCGTGATTGTATGATTGTGATTGTATGATTGTGATTGTATGATTGTGATTGTATGATTGTGATTGTATGATTGTGATTGTATGATTATGATTGTATGATCGTGCTTGTATGATTGTGATTGTATGATTGTGATTGTATGATTGTGATTGTATGATTATGATTGTATGATTGTGATTGTATGATTGTGATTGTATGATTGTGACTGTATGATTGTGATTGTATGATTGTGATAGTATGATTGTGATAGTATGATTGTGATTGTATGATTGTGATGTATGATTGTAATTGTATGATTATGATTGTATGATTGTGATTGTGTGATTGTGATTGTATGATTGTGTTTGGGCGTTTGTATTTGGGATATTGTAATTGTATGATAGCGATTGTATGATTGTGATTGTATGAATGTGATTGTATGATTGTGATTGTATGATTGTATTTGGGAGATTGTATTTGGGATATTGTAATTGTATGATTGCGATTGTATGATTGTGATTGTATGATTGTGATTGTATGATTGTATTTGGGAGATTGTATTTGGGAGATTGTATTTGGGAGATTGTAATTGTATGATTGCGATTGTATGATTGTGATTGTATGATTGCGATTGTATGATTGTGATTGTATGATTGTATATGGGAGATTGTATTTGGGAGATTGCATTTGGGAGATTGTATTTGGGATATTGTAATTGTATGATTGCGATTGTATGATTGTGATTGTATGATTGTATTTGGGAGATTGTATTTGGGAGATTGTATTTGGGATATTGTATTTGGGAGATTGTGATTGTATGATTGTGATTGTATGATTATGATTGTATGATTGTGATTGTATGATTGTGATTGTATGATTGTGACTGTATGATTGTGATTGTATGATTGTGATAGTATGATTGTGATTGTATGATTGTGATGTATGATTGTAATTGTATGATTATGATTGTATGATTGTGATTGTGTGATTGTGATTGTATGATTGTATTTGGGAGATTGTATTTGGGATATTGTAATTGTATGATTGCGATTGTATGATTGTGATTGTATGATTGTGATTGTGTGATTGTGATTGTATGATTGTGATTGTATGATTGTATTTGGGAGTTTGTATTTGGGAGATTGTATTTGGGAGATTGTATTTGGGAGATTGTATTTGGGAGATTGTAATTGTACGATTGCGATTGTATGATTGTGATTGTATGATTGCGATTGTATGATTGTGATTGTTTGATTGTATATGGGAGATTGTATTTGGGAGATTGCATTTGGGAGATTGTATTTGGGAGATTGTAATTGTATGATTGCGATTGTATGATTGTGATTGTATGATTGCGATTGTATGATTGTGATTGTATGATTGTGATGTATGATTGTGATTGTATGATTGTGATTGTATGATTGTGATTGTATGATTGTGACTGTATGATTGTGATTGTATGATTGTGATAGTATGATTGTGATTGTATGATTGTGATGTATGATTGTGATTGTATGATTGTGATTGTATGATTGTGATTGTATGATTGTGATAGTATGATTGTGATTGTATGATTGTGATTGTATGATTGTGATTGTATGATTGTGATTGTATGATTGTGATTGTATGATTGTATTTGGGAGATTGTATTTGGGAGATTGTATTTGGGAGATTGTATTTGGGAGGTTGTATTTGGGAGATTGTAATTGTACGTTTGCGATTGTATGATTGTGATTGTATGATTGTATATGGGAGATTGTATTTGGGAGATTGCATTTGGGAGATTGTATTTGGGAGATTGTAAATGTATGATTGCGATTGTATGATTGTGATTGTACGATTGCGATTGTATGATTGTGATTGTATGATTGTGATTGTATGATTGTGATGTATGATTGTAATTGTATGATTATGATTGTATGATTGTGATTGTGTGATTGTGATTGTATGATTGTATTTGGGAGATTGTATTTGGGATATTGTAATTGTATGATCGTGATTGTATGATTGTGATTGTATGATTGTGTTTGTATGATTATGATTGTATGATTGTGATTGTATGATTGTGATTGTATGATTGTGACTGTATGATGGTGATTGTATGATTGTGATAGTATGATTGTGATTGTATGATTGTGACGTATGATTGTAATTGTATGATTATGATTGTATGATTGTGATTGTGTGATTGTGATTGTATGATTGTATTTGGGAGATTGTATTTGGGATATTGTAATTGTATGATTGCGATTGTATGATTGCGATTGTATGATTGTGATTGTATGATTGTGTATGTATGATTGTGATTGTATGATTATGATTGTATGATTGTGATTGTATGATTGCGATAGTATGATTGTGATTGTATGATTGTGATTGTATGATTGTGATGTATGATTGTAATTGTATGATTATGATTGTATGATTGTGATTGTATGATTGAGATTGTATGATTGTGATGTATGATTATGATTGTATGATTGCGATTGTATGATTGCGATTGTATGATTGTGATTGTATGATTAAGTTTGTATTTTTGTGATTTTATGATTGTGATTGTATGATTGTGATTGTATAATTGTGATTGTATAATTGTGATTGTATGATTGTGATTGTATGAATGCGATTGTATGATTGTGATTGCATAATTGTGATTGTATGATTGTGATTGTATGATCGTGATTGTCTGATTGTGGTTGTATGATTGTGATTGTATGATTGAGATTGTATGATTGTGATTGTATGATTGCGATTGTATGACTGCGATTGTATGATTGTGATTGTATGATTGTGATTGTATGATTGTGATTGTATGATTGTGATTGTATGATTGTGATTGTATGATTGTGATTGTATGATTGTGATTGCATGATTTTGAATGTATGATTGTGATTGTATGATTGTGATTGTATGATTGTGATTGTATGATTGTGATTGTATGATTGTGATAGTATGATTGTGATTGTATGATTGTGATTGTATGATTGTGATTGTATGATTGTGATTGTATGATTGTATTTGGGAGATTGTATTTGGGAGATTGTATTTGGGAGATTATATTTGGGAGATTGTATTTGGGAGATTGTAATTGTATGATTGCGATTGTATGATTGTGATTGTATGATTGCGATTGTATGATTGTGATTGTATGATTGTGATGTATGATTGTAATTGTATGATTATGATTGTATGATTGTGATTGTATGATTGAGATTGTATGATTGTGATTGTATGCTTGCGATTGCATGATTGTGATTGTATGATTGTGATTGTATGATTGTGATTGTATGATTGAGATTGTATGATTGTGATTGTATGCTTGCGATTGCATGATTGTGATTGTATGATTGTGATAGTATGATTGTGATTGTATGATTGTGATTGTATGATTGTGATTGTATGATTGTGATTGTATGATTGTATGATTGTGATTGTATGATTGTATTTGGGAGATTGTATTTGGGAGATTGTATTTGGGAGATTGTATTTGGGAGATTGTAATTGTATGATTGCGATTGTATGATTGTGATTGTATGATTGCGATTGTATGATTGTGATTGTATGATTGTGATATATGATTGTAATTGTATTATTATGATTGTATGATTGTGATTGTATGATTGAGATTGTATGATTGAGATTGTATGATTGTGATTGTATGCTTGCGATTGTATGATCGTGATTGTATGATTGTGATTGTATGATTGTGATTGTATGATTGTGATTGTATGATTGTGATTGTATGATTGTGATTGTATGATTATGATTGTATGATCGTGCTTGTATGATTGTGATTGTATGATTGTGATTGTATGATTGTGATTGTATGATTATGATTGTATGATTGTGATTGTATGATTGTGATTGTATGATTGTGACTGTATGATTGTGATTGTATGATTGTGATAGTATGATTGTGATTGTATGATTGTGATGTATGATTGTAATTGTATGATTATGATTGTATGATTGTGATTGTGTGATTGTGATTGTATGATTGTGTTTGGGCGTTTGTATTTGGGATATTGTAATTGTATGATAGCGATTGTATGATTGTGATTGTATGAATGTGATTGTATGATTGTGATTGTATGATTGTATTTGGGAGATTGTATTTGGGATATTGTAATTGTATGATTGCGATTGTATGATTGTGATTGTATGATTGTGATTGTATGATTGTATTTGGGAGATTGTATTTGGGAGATTGTATTTGGGAGATTGTAATTGTATGATTGCGATTGTATGATTGTGATTGTATGATTGCGATTGTATGATTGTGATTGTATGATTGTATATGGGAGATTGTATTTGGGAGATTGCATTTGGGAGATTGTATTTGGGATATTGTAATTGTATGATTGCGATTGTATGATTGTGATTGTATGATTGTGATTGTATGATTGTATTTGGGAGATTGTATTTGGGAGATTGTATTTGGGATATTGTATTTGGGAGATTGTGATTGTATGATTGTGATTGTATGATTATGATTGTATGATTGTGATTGTATGATTGTGATTGTATGATTGTGACTGTATGATTGTGATTGTATGATTGTGATAGTATGATTGTGATTGTATGATTGTGATGTATGATTGTAATTGTATGATTATGATTGTATGATTGTGATTGTGTGATTGTGATTGTATGATTGTATTTGGGAGATTGTATTTGGGATATTGTAATTGTATGATTGCGATTGTATGATTGTGATTGTATGATTGTGATTGTGTGATTGTGATTGTATGATTGTGATTGTATGATTGTATTTGGGAGTTTGTATTTGGGAGATTGTATTTGGGAGATTGTATTTGGGAGATTGTAATTGTACGATTGCGATTGTATGATTGTGAATGTATGATTGCGATTGTATGATTGTGATTGTATGATTGTATATGGGAGATTGTATTTGGGAGATTGCATTTGGGAGATTGTATTTGGGAGATTGTAATTGTATGATTGCGATTGTATGATTGTGATTGTATGATTGCGATTGTATGATTGTGATTGTATGATTGTGATGTATGATTGTGATTGTATGATTGTGATTGTATGATTGTGATTGTATGATTGTGATTGTATGATTGTGATTGTATGATTGTGGTAGTATGATTGTGATTGTATGATTGTGATTGTATGATTGTGATTGTATGATTGTGATTGTATGATTGTGATTGTATGATTGTATTTGGGAGATTGTATTTGGGAGATTGTATTTGAGAGATTGTAATTGTACGTTTGCGATTGTATGATTGTGATTGTATGATTGTATATGGGAGATTGTATTTGGGAGATTGCATTTGGGAGATTGTATTTGGGAGATTGTAAATGTATGATTGCGATTGTATGATTGTGATTGTATGATTGCGATTGTATGATTGTGATTGTATGATTGCGATTGTATGATTGTGATTGTATGATTGTGATTGTGTGATTGTGATTGTATGATTGTATTTGGGAGATTGTATTTGGGATATTGTAATTGTATGATTGCGATTGTATGATTGTGATTGTATGATTGTGATTGTATGATTGTGATTGTATGATTGTGATTGTATGATTGTATTTGGGAGATTGTATTTGGGAGATTGTATTTGGGAGATTGTATTTGGGAGATTGTAATTGTATGATTGCGATTGTATGATTGTGATTGTATGATTGCGATTGTATGATTGTGATTGTATGATTGTATATGGGAGATTGTATTTGGGAGATTGCATTTGGGAGATTGTATTTGGGATATTGTAATTGTATGATTGCGATTGTATGATTGTGATTGTATGATTGTGATTGTATGATTGTATTTGGGAGATTGTATTTGGGAGATTGTATTTGGGATATTGTATTTGGGAGATTGTGATTGTATGATTGTGATTGTATGATTATGATTGTATGATTGTGATTGTATGATTGTGATTGTATGATTGTGACTGTATGATTGTGATTGTATGATTGTGATAGTATGATTGTGATTGTATGATTGTGATGTATGATTGTAATTGTATGATTATGATTGTATGATTGTGATTGTGTGATTGTGATTGTATGATTGTATTTGGGAGATTGTATTTGGGATATTGTAATTGTATGATTGCGATTGTATGATTGTGATTGTATGATTGTGATTGTATGATTGTGATTGTATGATTGTGATTGTATGATTGTATTTGGGAGTTTGTATTTGGGAGATTGTATTTGGGAGATTGTATTTGGGAGATTGTAATTGTACGTTTGCGATTGTATGATTGTGATTGTATGATTGTATATGGGAGATTGTATTTGGGAGATTGCATTTGGGAGATTGTATTTGGGAGATTGTAAATGTATGATTGCGATTGTATGATTGTGATTGTATGATTGCGATTGTATGATTGTGATTGTATGATTGTGATGTATGATTGTGATTGTATGATTGTGATTGTATGATTGTGATTGTATGATTGTGATAGTATGATTGTGATTGTATGATTGTGATTGTATGATTGTGATTGTATGATTGTGATTGTATGATTGTATTTGGGAGATTGTATTTGGGAGATTGTATTTGGGAGATTGTATTTGGGAGATTGTAATTGTATGATTGCGATTGTATGATTGTGATTGTATGATTGCGATTGTATGATTGTGATTGTATGATTGTGATTGAGTGATTGTGATTGTATGATTGTATTTGGGAGATTGTATTTGGGATATTGTAATTGTATGATTGCGATTGTATGATTGTGATTGTATGATTGTGATTGTATGATTGTGATTGTATGATTGTGATTGTATGATTGTGATTGTATGATTGCGATAGTATGATTGTGATTGTATGATTGTGATTGTATGATTGTGATGTATGATTGTAATTGTATGATTATGATTGTATGATTGTGATTGTTTGATTGAGATTGTATGATTGTGATTGTATGCTTGCGATTGTAGGATTGTGATTGTATGATTGTGATTGTATGATTGTATTTGGGAGATTGTATTTGGGATATTGTAATTGTATGATTGCGATTGTATGATTGTGATTGTATGATTGTGATGTATGATTGTAATTGTATGATTATGATTGTATGATTGTGATTGTATGATTGTGATTGTATGATTGAGATTGTATGATTGTGATTGTATGCTTGCGATTGTATGATTGTGATTGTATGATTGTGATTCTTTGATTGTGATTGTATGATTGTGATTGTATGATTGTGTTTGTATGATTGTGATTATATGATTGTGACTGTATGATTGTGATTGTATGATTGTGATAGTATGATTGTGATTATATGATTGTTATTGTATGATTGTGATTGTATGATTGTGATTGTTTGATTGTATTTGGGAGATTGTATTTGGGAGATTGTATTTGGGAGATTGTAATTGTATGATTGCGATTGTATGATTGCGATTGTATGATTGCGATTGTATGATTGTGATTGTATGATTGTGATGTATGACTGTAATTGTATGATTATGATTGTATGATTGTGATTGTATGATTGAGATTGTATGATTGTGATTGTATGATTGTGATTGTATGATTGTGATTGTATGATTGTGATTTTATGATTGTGATTGTATGATTGTGATTGTATGATTGTGATAGTATGATTGTGATTATATGATTGTTATTGTATGACTGTGATTGTATGATTGTGATTGTATGCTTGCGATTGTATGATTGTGATTGTATGATTGTGACTGTATGATTGTGATTGTATGATTGTGATTGTATGATTGTGATTGTATGAGTGTGATTGTGTGATTGTGGTTGTGCGATTGATATTGTACGATTGTGATTGTACGATTGTGATTGAATGGTTGTGATTGTATGATTAAGATTGTATGATTGTGATTGCATGATTGTGATTGTATGATTGTGATTGCATGATTTTGAATGTATGATTGTGATTGTATGATTGTGATTGTATGATTGTGATTGTATGATTGTGATTGTATGATTGTGATTGTATGATTGTGATAGTATGATTGTGATTGTATGATTGTGATTGTATGATTGTGATTGTATGATTGTGATTGTATGATTGTATTTGGGAGATTGTATTTGGGAGATTGTATTTGGGAGATTATATTTGGGAGATTGTATTTGGGAGATTGTAATTGTATGATTGCGATTGTATGATTGTGATTGTATGATTGCGATTGTATGATTGTGATTGTATGATTGTGATGTATGATTGTAATTGTATGATTATGATTGTATGATTGTGATTGTATGATTGAGATTGTATGATTGTGATTGTATGCTTGCGATTGCATGATTGTGATTGTATGATTGTGATTGTATGATTGTGATTGTATGATTGAGATTGTATGATTGTGATTGTATGCTTGCGATTGCATGATTGTGATTGTATGATTGTGATAGTATGATTGTGATTGTATGATTGTGATTGTATGATTGTGATTGTATGATTGTGATTGTATGATTGTATTTGGGAGATTGTATTTGGGAGATTGTATTTGGGAGATTGTATTTGGGAGATTGTAATTGTATGATTGCGATTGTATGATTGTGATTGTATGATTGCGATTGTATGATTGTGATTGTATGATTGTGATATATGATTGTAATTGTATTATTATGATTGTATGATTGTGATTGTATGATTGAGATTGTATGATTGAGATTGTATGATTGTGATTGTATGCTTGCGATTGTATGATCGTGATTGTATGATTGTGATTGTATGATTGTGATTGTATGATTGTGATTGTATGATTGTGATTGTATGATTGTGATTGTATGATTATGATTGTATGATCGTGCTTGTATGATTGTGATTGTATGATTGTGATTGTATGATTGTGATTGTATGATTATGATTGTATGATTGTGATTGTATGATTGTGATTGTATGATTGTGACTGTATGATTGTGATTGTATGATTGTGATAGTATGATTGTGATAGTATGATTGTGATTGTATGATTGTGATGTATGATTGTAATTGTATGATTATGATTGTATGATTGTGATTGTGTGATTGTGATTGTATGATTGTGTTTGGGCGTTTGTATTTGGGATATTGTAATTGTATGATAGCGATTGTATGATTGTGATTGTATGAATGTGATTGTATGATTGTGATTGTATGATTGTATTTGGGAGATTGTATTTGGGATATTGTAATTGTATGATTGCGATTGTATGATTGTGATTGTATGATTGTGATTGTATGATTGTATTTGGGAGATTGTATTTGGGAGATTGTATTTGGGAGATTGTAATTGTATGATTGCGATTGTATGATTGTGATTGTATGATTGCGATTGTATGATTGTGATTGTATGATTGTATATGGGAGATTGTAATGGGAGATTGTATTTGGGAGATTGCATTTGGGAGATTGTATTTGGGATATTGTAATTGTATGATTGCGATTGTATGATTGTGATTGTATGATTGTATTTGGGAGATTGTATTTGGGATATTGTAATTGTATGATTGCGATTGTATGATTGTGATTGTATGATTGTGATTGTGTGATTGTGATTGTATGATTGTGATTGTATGATTGTATTTGGGAGTTTGTATTTGGGAGATTGTATTTGGGAGATTGTATTTGGGAGATTGTATTTGGGAGATTGTAATTGTACGATTGCGATTGTATGATTGTGATTGTATGATTGCGATTGTATGATTGTGATTGTTTGATTGTATATGGGAGATTGTATTTGGGAGATTGCATTTGGGAGATTGTATTTGGGAGATTGTAATTGTATGATTGCGATTGTATGATTGTGATTGTATGATTGCGATTGTATGATTGTGATTGTATGATTGTGATGTATGATTGTGATTGTATGATTGTGATTGTATGATTGTGATTGTATGATTGTGACTGTATGATTGTGATTGTATGATTGTGATAGTATGATTGTGATTGTATGATTGTGATGTATGATTGTGATTGTATGATTGTGATTGTATGATTGTGATTGTATGATTGTGATAGTATGATTGTGATTGTATGATTGTGATTGTATGATTGTGATTGTATGATTGTGATTGTATGATTGTGATTGTATGATTGTATTTGGGAGATTGTATTTGGGAGATTGTATTTGGGAGATTGTATTTGGGAGGTTGTATTTGGGAGATTGTAATTGTATGATTGCGATTGTATGATTGTGATTGTATGATTGCGATTGTATGATTGTGATTGTATGATTGTGATTGTGTGATTGTGATTGTATGATTGTATTTGGGAGATTGTATTTGGGATATTGTAATTGTATGATTGCGATTGTATGATTGTGATTGTATGATTGTGATTGTATGATTGTGATTGTATGATTGTGATTGTATGATTGTATTTGGGAGATTGTATTTGGGAGATTGTATTTGGGAGATTGTATTTGGGAGATTGTAATTGTATGATTGCGATTGTATGATTGTGATTGTATGATTGCGATTGTATGATTGTGATTGTATGATTGTATATGGGAGATTGTATTTGGGAGATTGCATTTGGGAGATTGTATTTGGGATATTGTAATTGTATGATTGCGATTGTATGATTGTGATTGTATGATTGTGATTGTATGATTGTATTTGGGAGATTGTATTTGGGAGATTGTATTTGGGATATTGTATTTGGGAGATTGTGATTGTATGATTGTGATTGTATGATTATGATTGTATGATTGTGATTGTATGATTGTGATTGTATGATTGTGACTGTATGATTGTGATTGTATGATTGTGATAGTATGATTGTGATTGTATGATTGTGATGTATGATTGTAATTGTATGATTATGATTGTATGATTGTGATTGTGTGATTGTGATTGTATGATTGTATTTGGGAGATTGTATTTGGGATATTGTAATTGTATGATTGCGATTGTATGATTGTGATTGTATGATTGTGATTGTATGATTGTGATTGTATGATTGTGATTGTATGATTGTATTTGGGAGTTTGTATTTGGGAGATTGTATTTGGGAGATTGTATTTGGGAGATTGTAATTGTACGTTTGCGATTGTATGATTGTGATTGTATGATTGTATATGGGAGATTGTATTTGGGAGATTGCGTTTGGGAGATTGTATTTGGGAGATTGTAAATGTATGATTGCGATTGTATGATTGTGATTGTATGATTGCGATTGTATGATTGTGATTGTATGATTGTGATGTATGATTGTGATTGTATGATTGTGATTGTATGATTGTGATTGTATGATTGTGATTGTATGATTGTGATTGTATGATTGTGATAGTATGATTGTGATTGTATGATTGTGATTGTATGATTGTGATTGTATGATTGTGATTGTATGATTGTATTTGGGAGATTGTATTTGGGAGATTGTATTTGGGAGATTGTATTTGGGAGATTGTAATTGTATGATTGCGATTGTATGATTGTGATTGTATGATTGCGATTGTATGATTGTGATTGTATGATTGTGATTGTGTGATTGTGATTGTATGATTGTATTTGGGAGATTGTATTTGGGATATTGTAATTGTATGATTGCGATTGTATGATTGTGATTGTATGATTGTGATTGTATGATTGTGATTGTATGATTGTGATTGTATGATTGTGATGTATGATTGTGATTGTATGATTATGATTGTATGATTGTGATTGTGTGATTGTGATTGTATGATTGTATTTGGGAGATTGTATTTGGGATATTGTAATTGTATGATTGCGATTGTATGATTGTGATTGTATGATTGTGATTGTATGATTGTGATTGTATGATTGTGATTGTATGATTGTGATTGTATGATTGTATTTGGGAGATTGTATTTGGGAGATTGTATTTGGGAGATTGTAATTGTATGATTGCGATTGTATGATTGTGATTGTATGATTGCGATTGTATGATTGTGATTGTATGATTGTATATGGGAGATTGTATTTGGGAGATTGCATTTGGGAGATTGTATTTGGGATATTGTAATTGTATGATTGCGATTGTATGATTGTGATTTTATGATTGTGATTGTATGATTGTATTTGGGAGATTGTATTTGGGAGATTGTATTTGGGATATTGTATTTGGGAGATTGTGATTGTATGATTGTGATTGTATGATTATGATTGTATGATTGTGATTGTATGATTGTGATTGTATGATTGTGACTGTATGATTGTGATTGTATGATTGTGATAGTATGTTTGTGATTGTATGATTGTGATGTATGATTGTAATTGTATGATTATGATTGTATGATTGTGATTGTGTGATTGTGATTGTATGATTGTATTTGGGAGATTGTATTTGGGATATTGTAATTGTATGATTGCGATTGTATGATTGTGATTGTATGATTGTGATTGTGTGATTGTGATTGTATGATTGTGATTGTATGATTGTATTTGGGAGTTTGTATTTGGGAGATTGTATTTGGGAGATTGTATTTGGGAGATTGTATTTGGGAGATTGTAATTGTACGATTGCGATTGTATGATTGTGATTGTATGATTGCGATTGTATGATTGTGATTGTATGATTGTATATGGGAGATTGTATTTGGGAGATTGCATTTGGGAGATTGTATTTTGGAGATTGTAATTGTATGATTGCGATTGTATGATTGTGATTGTATGATTGCGATTGTATGATTGTGATTGTATGATTGTGATGTATGATTGTGATTGTATGATTGTGATTGTATGATTGTGATTGCATGATTGTGATTGTATAATTGTGATTGTATGATTGTGATAGTATGATTGTGATTGTATGATTGTGATTGTATGATTGTGATTGTATGATTGTGATTGTATGATTGTGATTGTATGATTGTGATTGTATGATTGTATTTGGGAGATTGTATTTGGGAGATTGTATTTGGGAGATTGTATTTGGGAGATTGTATTTGGAAGATTGTAATTGTATGATTGCGATTGTATAATTGTGATTGTATGATTGCGATTGTATGATTGTGATTGTATGATTGTGATGTATGATTGTAATTGTATGATTATGATTGTATGATTGTGATTGTATGATTGTGATGGTATGATTGTGATTGTATGATTGCGATCGTATGATTGTGATTGTATGATTATGATTGTATGATTGTGATTGTATGATTGCGATTGTATGATTGTGATTGTATGATTGTATATGGGAGATTGTATTTGGGAGATTGCATTTGGGAGATTGTATTTGGGATATTGTAATTGTATGATTGCGATTGTATGATTGTGATTGTATGATTGTATTTGGGAGATTGTATTTGGGAGATTGTATTTGGGATATTGTATTTGGGAGATTGTGATTGTATGATTGTGATTGTATGATTATGATTGTATGATTGTGATTGTATGATTGTGATTGTATGATTGTGACTGTATGATTGTGATTGTATGATTGTGATAGTATGATTGTGATTGTATGATTGTGATGTATGATTGTAATTGTATGATTATGATTGTATGATTGTGATTGTGTGATTGTGATTGTATGATTGTATTTGGGAGATTGTATTTGGGATATTGTAATTGTATGATTGCGATTGTATGATTGTGATTGTATGATTGTGATTGTGTGATTGTGATTGTATGATTGTGATTGTATGATTGTATTTGGGAGTTTGTATTTGGGAGATTGTATTTGGGAGATTGTATTTGGGAGATTGTATTTGGGAGATTGTAATTGTACGATTGCGATTGTATGATTGTGATTGTATGATTGCGATTGTATGATTGTGATTGTTTGATTGTATATGGGAGATTGTATTTGGGAGATTGCATTTGGGAGATTGTATTTGGGAGATTGTAATTGTATGATTGCGATTGTATGATTGTGATTGTATGATTGCGATTGTATGATTGTGATTGTATGATTGTGATGTATGATTGTGATTGTATGATTGTGATTGTATGATTGTCCGTGTATGATTGTGATTGTATGATTATGATTGTATGATTGTGATTGTATGATTGTGATTGTATGATTGTGATTGTATGATTGTGATTGTATGATTGTGATTGTATGATTGTGATCGTATGATTGTGGTTGTATAATTATGGTTGTATGATTGTTTCTGTATGATTGTGATTGTATGATTGCGATTGTATGATTGTGATTGTATCATTGTGATTGTATGATTGTGATCGTATGATTGTGATTCTTTGATTGCGATTGTATGATTGTGATTGTATGATGGTGACTGTGTGATTGTGATTGTGAGATTGTGATTGTATGATTGTGATTGTATGATTGTGATTGTATGATTGTGATTGTATGATTGTGATTGTATGATTGTGATTGTATGATTGTGATTGTATGATTGTGAAGGTATGATTGTGATTGTATGATTGTGATTGTATGATTGTGATTGTATGATTGTGATTGTATGATTGTATTTGGGAGTTTGTATTTGGGAGATTGTATTTGGGAGATTGTATTTGGGAGATTGTAATTGTACGTTTGCGATTGTATGATTGTGATTGTATGATTGTATATGGGAGATTGTATTTGGGAGATTGCATTTGGGAGATTGTATTTGGGAGATTGTAAATGTATGATTGCGATTGTATGATTGTGATTGTATGATTGCGATTGTATGATTGTGATTGTATGATTGTGATGTATGATTGTGATTGTATGATTGTGATTGTATGATTGTGATTGTATGATTGTGATTGTATGATTGTGATTGTATGATTGTGATAGTATGATTGTGATTGTATGATTGTGATTGTATGATTGTGATTGTATGATTGTGATTGTATGATTGTATTTGGGAGATTGTATTTGGGAGATTGTATTTGGGAGATTGTATTTGGGAGATTGTAATTGTATGATTGCGATTGTATGATTGTGATTGTATGATTGCGATTGTATGATTGTGATTGTATGATTGTGATTGTGTGATTGTGATTGTATGATTGTATTTGGGAGATTGTATTTGGGATATTGTAATTGTATGATTGCGATTGTATGATTGTGATTGTATGATTGTGATTGTATGATTGTGATTGTATGATTGTGATTGTATGATTGTATTTGGGAGATTGTATTTGGGAGATTGTATTTGGGAGATTGTATTTGGGAGATTGTAATTGTACGTTTGCGATTGTATGATTGTGATTGTATGATTGTATATGGGAGATTGTATTTGGGAGATTGCATTTGGGAGATTGTATTTGGGAGATTGTAAATGTATGATTGCGATTGTATGATTGTGATTGTATGATTGCGATTGTATGATTGTGATTGTATGATTGTGATGTATGATTGTGATTGTATGATTGTGATTGTATGATTGTGATTGTATGATTGTGACTGTATGATTGTGATTGTATGATTGTGATAGTATGATTGTGATTGTATGATTGTGATGTATGATTGTAATTGTATGATTATGATTGTATGATTGTGATTGTGTGATTGTGATTGTATGATTGTATTTGGGAGATTGTATTTGGGATATTGTAATTGTATGATTGCGATTGTATGATTGTGATTGTATGATTGTGATTGTATGATTGTGATTGTATGATTGTGATTGTATGATTGTATTTGGGAGATTGTATTTGGGAGATTGTATTTGGGAGATTGTAATTGTATGATTGCGATTGTATGATTGTGATTGTATGATTGCGATTGTATGATTGTGATTGTATGATTGTATATGGGAGATTGTATTTGGGAGATTGCATTTGGGAGATTGTATTTGGGATATTGTAATTGTATGATTGCGATTGTATGATTGTGATTTTATGATTGTGATTGTATGATTGTATTTGGGAGATTGTATTTGGGAGATTGTATTTGGGATATTGTATTTGGGAGATTGTGATTGTATGATTGTGATTGTATGATTATGATTGTATGATTGTGATTGTATGATTGTGATTGTATGATTGTGACTGTATGATTGTGATTGTATGATTGTGATAGTATGATTGTGATTGTATGATTGTGATGTATGATTGTAATTGTATGATTATGATTGTATGATTGTGATTGTGTGATTGTGATTGTATGATTGTATTTGGGAGATTGTATTTGGGATATTGTAATTGTATGATTGCGATTGTATGATTGTGATTGTATGATTGTGATTGTGTGATTGTGATTGTATGATTGTGATTGTATGATTGTATTTGGGAGTTTGTATTTGGGAGATTGTATTTGGGAGATTGTATTTGGGAGATTGTATTTGGGAGATTGTAATTGTACGATTGCGATTGTATGATTGTGATTGTATGATTGCGATTGTATGATTGTGATTGTATGATTGTATATGGGAGATTGTATTTGGGAGATTGCATTTGGGAGATTGTATTTGGGAGATTGTAATTGTATGATTGCGATTGTATGATTGTGATTGTATGATTGCGATTGTATGATTGTGATTGTATGATTGTGATGTATGATTGTGATTGTATGATTGTGATTGTATGATTGTGATTGCATGATTGTGATTGTATAATTGTGATTGTATGATTGTGATAGTATGATTGTGATTGTATGATTGTGATTGTATGATTGTGATTGTATGATTGTGATTGTATGATTGTGATTGTATGATTGTGATTGTATGATTGTATTTGGGAGATTGTATTTGGGAGATTGTATTTGGGAGATTGTATTTGGGAGATTGTATTTGGAAGATTGTAATTGTATGATTGCGATTGTATAATTGTGATTGTATGATTGCGATTGTATGATTGTGATTGTATGATTGTGATGTATGATTGTAATTGTATGATTATGATTGTATGATTGTGATTGTATGATTGTGATGGTATGATTGTGATTGTATGATTGCGATCGTATGATTGTGATTGTATGATTATGATTGTATGATTGTGATTGTATGATTGCGATTGTATGATTGTGATTGTATGATTAAGTTTGTATTTTTGTGATTTTATGATTGTGATTGTATGATTGTGATTGTATAATTGTGATTGTATAATTGTGATTGTATGATTGTGATTGTATGAATGCGATTGTATGATTGTGATTGCATAAATGTGATTGTATGATTGTGATTGTATGATCGTGATTGTCTGATTGTGGTTGTATGATTGTGATTGTATGATTGAGATTGTATGATTGTGATTGTATGATTGCGATTGTATGACTGCGATTGTATGATTGTGATTGTATGATTGTGATTGTATGATTGTGATTGTATGATTGTGATTGTATGATTGTGATTGTATGATTGTGATTGTATGATTGTGATTGTATGATTGTGATTGTATGATTGTGATTGTATGATTGTGATTGTATGATTGTGAAAGTATGATTGTGATTGTATGATTATGATTGTATGATTGTGATTGTATGATTGCGATAGTATGATTGTGATTGTATTATTGTGATTGTATGATTGTGATGTATGATTGTAATTGTATGATTATGATTGTATGATTGTGATTGTATGATTGAGATTGTATGATTGTGATTGTATGCTTGCGATTGTAGGATTGTGATTGTATGATTGTGATTGTATGATTGTATTTGGGAGATTGTATTTGGGATATTGTAATTGTATGATTGCGATTGTATGATTGTGATTGTATGATTGTGATGTATGATTTTAATTGTATGATTATGATTGTATGATTGTGATTGTATGATTGTGATTGTATGATTGAGATTGTATGATTGTGATTGTATGCTTGCGATTGTATGATTGTGATTGTATGATTGTGATTCTTTGATTGTGATTGTATGATTGTGATTGTATGATTGTGTTTGTATGATTGTGATTATATGATTGTGACTGTATGATTGTGATTGTATGATTGTGATGGTATGATTGTGATTATATGATTGTTATTGTATGATTGTGATTGTATGATTGTGATTGTTTGATTGTATTTGGGAGATTGTATTTGGGAGATTGTATTTGGGAGATTGTAATTGTATGATTGCGATTGTATGATTGCGATTGTATGATTGCGATTGTATGATTGTGATTGTATGATTGTGATGTATGACTGTAATTGTATGATTATGATTGTATGATTGTGATTGTATGATTGAGATTGTATGATTGTGATTGTATGATTGTGATTGTATGATTGTGATTGTATGATTGTGATTTTATGATTGTGATTGTATGATTGTGATTGTATGATTGTGATAGTATGATTGTGATTATATGATTGTTATTGTATGACTGTGATTGTATGATTGTGATTGTATGCTTGCGATTGTATGATTGTGATTGTATGATTGTGACTGTATGATTGTGATTGTATGATTGTGATTGTATGATTGTGATTGTATGAGTGTGATTGTGTGATTGTGGTTGTGCGATTGATATTGTACGATTGTGATTGTACGATTGTGATTGAATGGTTGTGATTGTATGATTAAGATTGTATGATTGTGATTGCCTGATTGTGATTGTATGATTGTGATTGCATGATTTTGAATGTATGATTGTGATTGTATGATTGTGATTGTATGATTGTGATTGTATGATTGTGATTGTATGATTGTGATTGTATGATTGTGATTGTATGATTGTGATTGTATGATTGTGATAGTATGATTGTGATTGTATGATTGTGATTGTATGATTGTGATTGTATGATTGTGATTGTATGATTGTATTTGGGAGATTGTATTTGGGAGATTGTATTTGGGAGATTATATTTGGGAGATTGTATTTGGGAGATTGTAATTGTATGATTGCGATTGTATGATTGTGATTGTATGATTGCGATTGTATGATTGTGATTGTATGATTGTGATAGTATGATTGTGATTGTATGATTGTGATGTATGATTGTAATTGTATGATTATGATTGTATGATTGTGATTGTGTGATTGTGATTGTATGATTGTGTTTGGGCGTTTGTATTTGGGATATTGTAATTGTATGATTGCGATTGTATGATTGTGATTGTATGAATGTGATTGTATGATTGTGATTGTATGATTGTATTTGGGAGATTGTATTTGGGATATTGTAATTGTATGATTGCGATTGTATGATTGTGATTGTATGATTGTGATTGTATGATTGTATTTGGGAGATTGTATTTGGGAGATTGTATTTGGGAGATTGTATTTGGGAGATTGTAATTGTATGATTGCGATTGTATGATTGTGATTGTATGATTGCGATTGTATGATTGTGATTGTATGATTGTATATGGGAGATTGTATTTGGGAGATTGCATTTGGGAGATTGTATTTGGGATATTGTAATTGTATGATTGCGATTGTATGATTGTGATTGTATGATTGTGATTGTATGATTGTATTTGGGAGATTGTATTTGGGAGATTGTATTTGGGATATTGTATTTGGGAGATTGTGATTGTATGATTGTGATTGTATGATTATGATTGTATGATTGTGATTGTATGATTGTGATTGTATGATTGTGACTGTATGATTGTGATTGTATGATTGTGATAGTATGATTGTGATTGTATGATTGTGATGTATGATTGTAATTGTATGATTATGATTGTATGATTGTGATTGTGTGATTGTGATTGTATGATTGTATTTGGGAGATTGTATTTGGGATATTGTAATTGTATGATTGCGATTGTATGATTGTGATTGTATGATTGTGATTGTATGATTGTGATTGTATGATTGTGATTGTATGATTGTATTTGGGAGTTTGTATTTGGGAGATTGTATTTGGGAGATTGTATTTGGGAGATTGTAATTGTACGTTTGCGATTGTATGATTGTGATTGTATGATTGTATATGGGAGATTGTATTTGGGAGATTGCATTTGGGAGATTGTATTTGGGAGATTGTAAATGTATGATTGCGATTGTATGATTGTGATTGTATGATTGCGATTGTATGATTGTGATTGTATGATTGTGATGTATGATTGTGATTGTATGATTGTGATTGTATGATTGTGATTGTATGATTGTGATTGTATGATTGTGATTGTATGATTGTGATAGTATGATTGTGATTGTATGATTGTGATTGTATGATTGTGATTGTATGATTGTGATTGTATGATTGTATTTGGGAGATTGTATTTGGGAGATTGTATTTGGGAGATTGTATTTGGGAGATTGTAATTGTATGATTGCGATTGTATGATTGTGATTGTATGATTGCGATTGTATGATTGTGATTGTATGATTGTGATTGAGTGATTGTGATTGTATGATTGTATTTGGGAGATTGTATTTGGGATATTGTAATTGTATGATTGCGATTGTATGATTGTGATTGTATGATTGTGATTGTATGATTGTGATTGTATGATTGTGATTGTATGATTGTGATTGTATGATTGCGATAGTATGATTGTGATTGTATGATTGTGATTGTATGATTGTGATGTATGATTGTAATTGTATGATTATGATTGTATGATTGTGATTGTTTGATTGAGATTGTATGATTGTGATTGTATGCTTGCGATTGTAGGATTGTGATTGTATGATTGTGATTGTATGATTGTATTTGGGAGATTGTATTTGGGATATTGTAATTGTATGATTGCGATTGTATGATTGTGATTGTATGATTGTGATGTATGATTGTAATTGTATGATTATGATTGTATGATTGTGATTGTATGATTGTGATTGTATGATTGAGATTGTATGATTGTGATTGTATGCTTGCGATTGTATGATTGTGATTGTATGATTGTGATTCTTTGATTGTGATTGTATGATTGTGATTGTATGATTGTGTTTGTATGATTGTGATTATATGATTGTGACTGTATGATTGTGATTGTATGATTGTGATAGTATGATTGTGATTATATGATTGTTATTGTATGATTGTGATTGTATGATTGTGATTGTTTGATTGTATTTGGGAGATTGTATTTGGGAGATTGTATTTGGGAGATTGTAATTGTATGATTGCGATTGTATGATTGCGATTGTATGATTGCGATTGTATGATTGTGATTGTATGATTGTGATGTATGACTGTAATTGTATGATTATGATTGTATGATTGTGATTGTATGATTGAGATTGTATGATTGTGATTGTATGATTGTGATTGTATGATTGTGATTGTATGATTGTGATTTTATGATTGTGATTGTATGATTGTGATTGTATGATTGTGATAGTATGATTGTGATTATATGATTGTTATTGTATGACTGTGATTGTATGATTGTGATTGTATGCTTGCGATTGTATGATTGTGATTGTATGATTGTGACTGTATGATTGTGATTGTATGATTGTGATTGTATGATTGTGATTGTATGAGTGTGATTGTGTGATTGTGGTTGTGCGATTGATATTGTACGATTGTGATTGTACGATTGTGATTGAATGGTTGTGATTGTATGATTAAGATTGTATGATTGTGATTGCATGATTGTGATTGTATGATTGTGATTGCATGATTTTGAATGTATGATTGTGATTGTATGATTGTGATTGTATGATTGTGATTGTATGATTGTGATTGTATGATTGTGATTGTATGATTGTGATAGTATGATTGTGATTGTATGATTGTGATTGTATGATTGTGATTGTATGATTGTGATTGTATGATTGTATTTGGGAGATTGTATTTGGGAGATTGTATTTGGGAGATTATATTTGGGAGATTGTATTTGGGAGATTGTAATTGTATGATTGCGATTGTATGATTGTGATTGTATGATTGCGATTGTATGATTGTGATTGTATGATTGTGATGTATGATTGTAATTGTATG
The DNA here is from genome assembly GCF_050947335.1 of Megachile rotundata. Lineage (NCBI taxonomy): Eukaryota > Metazoa > Arthropoda > Insecta > Hymenoptera > Megachilidae > Megachile > Megachile rotundata. The sequence goes on along the minus strand of NW_027473331.1, from coordinate 207,265 downwards.
ATTATGATTGTATGATTGTGATTGTATGATTGAGATTGTATGATTGTGATTGTATGCTTGCGATTGCATGATTGTGATTGTATGATTGTGATTGTATGATTGTGATTGTATGATTGAGATTGTATGATTGTGATTGTATGCTTGCGATTGCATGATTGTGATTGTATGATTGTGATAGTATGATTGTGATTGTATGATTGTGATTGTATGATTGTGATTGTATGATTGTGATTGTATGATTGTGATTGTATGATTGTATTTGGGAGATTGTATTTGGGAGATTGTATTTGGGAGATTGTATTTGGGAGATTGTAATTGTATGATTGCGATTGTATGATTGTGATTGTATGATTGCGATTGTATGATTGTGATTGTATGATTGTGATATATGATTGTAATTGTATTATTATGATTGTATGATTGTGATTGTATGATTGAGATTGTATGATTGAGATTGTATGATTGTGATTGTATGCTTGCGATTGTATGATCGTGATTGTATGATTGTGATTGTATGATTGTGATTGTATGATTGTGATTGTATGATTGTGATTGTATGATTGTGATTGTATGATTATGATTGTATGATCGTGCTTGTATGATTGTGATTGTATGATTGTGATTGTATGATTGTGATTGTATGATTATGATTGTATGATTGTGATTGTATGATTGTGATTGTATGATTGTGACTGTATGATTGTGATTGTATGATTGTGATAGTATGATTGTGATAGTATGATTGTGATTGTATGATTGTGATGTATGATTGTAATTGTATGATTATGATTGTATGATTGTGATTGTGTGATTGTGATTGTATGATTGTGTTTGGGCGTTTGTATTTGGGATATTGTAATTGTATGATAGCGATTGTATGATTGTGATTGTATGAATGTGATTGTATGATTGTGATTGTATGATTGTATTTGGGAGATTGTATTTGGGATATTGTAATTGTATGATTGCGATTGTATGATTGTGATTGTATGATTGTGATTGTATGATTGTATTTGGGAGATTGTATTTGGGAGATTGTATTTGGGAGATTGTAATTGTATGATTGCGATTGTATGATTGTGATTGTATGATTGCGATTGTATGATTGTGATTGTATGATTGTATATGGGAGATTGTATTTGGGAGATTGCATTTGGGAGATTGTATTTGGGATATTGTAATTGTATGATTGCGATTGTATGATTGTGATTGTATGATTGTATTTGGGAGATTGTATTTGGGAGATTGTATTTGGGATATTGTATTTGGGAGATTGTGATTGTATGATTGTGATTGTATGATTATGATTGTATGATTGTGATTGTATGATTGTGATTGTATGATTGTGACTGTATGATTGTGATTGTATGATTGTGATAGTATGATTGTGATTGTATGATTGTGATGTATGATTGTAATTGTATGATTATGATTGTATGATTGTGATTGTGTGATTGTGATTGTATGATTGTATTTGGGAGATTGTATTTGGGATATTGTAATTGTATGATTGCGATTGTATGATTGTGATTGTATGATTGTGATTGTGTGATTGTGATTGTATGATTGTGATTGTATGATTGTATTTGGGAGTTTGTATTTGGGAGATTGTATTTGGGAGATTGTATTTGGGAGATTGTATTTGGGAGATTGTAATTGTACGATTGCGATTGTATGATTGTGATTGTATGATTGCGATTGTATGATTGTGATTGTTTGATTGTATATGGGAGATTGTATTTGGGAGATTGCATTTGGGAGATTGTATTTGGGAGATTGTAATTGTATGATTGCGATTGTATGATTGTGATTGTATGATTGCGATTGTATGATTGTGATTGTATGATTGTGATGTATGATTGTGATTGTATGATTGTGATTGTATGATTGTGACTGTATGATTGTGATTGTATGATTGTGATAGTATGATTGTGATCGTATGATTGTGATGTATGATTGTGATTGTATGATTGTGATTGTATGATTGTGATTGTATGATTGTGATAGTATGATTGTGATTGTATGATTGTGATTGTATGATTGTGATTGTATGATTGTGATTGTATGATTGTGATTGTATGATTGTATTTGGGAGATTGTATTTGGGAGATTGTATTTGGGAGATTGTATTTGGGAGATTGTATTTGGGAGATTGTAATTGTATGATTGCGATTGTATGATTGTGATTGTATGATTGCGATTGTATGATTGTGATTGTATGATTGTGATTGTGTGATTGTGATTGTATGATTGTATTTGGGAGATTGTATTTGGGATATTGTAATTGTATGATTGCGATTGTATGATTGTGATTGTATGATTGTGATTGTATGATTGTGATTGTATGATTGTGATTGTATGATTGTATTTGGGAGATTGTATTTGGGAGATTGTATTTGGGAGATTGTATTTGGGAGATTGTAATTGTATGATTGCGATTGTATGATTGTGATTGTATGATTGCGATTGTATGATTGTGATTGTATGATTGTATATGGGAGATTGTATTTGGGAGATTGCATTTGGGAGATTGTATTTGGGATATTGTAATTGTATGATTGCGATTGTATGATTGTGATTGTATGATTGTGATTGTATGATTGTATTTGGGAGATTGTATTTGGGAGATTGTATTTGGGATATTGTATTTGGGAGATTGTGATTGTATGATTGTGATTGTATGATTATGATTGTATGATTGTGATTGTATGATTGTGATTGTATGATTGTGACTGTATGATTGTGATTGTATGATTGTGATAGTATGATTGTGATTGTATGATTGTGATGTATGATTGTAATTGTATGATTATGATTGTATGATTGTGATTGTGTGATTGTGATTGTATGATTGTATTTGGGAGATTGTATTTGGGATATTGTAATTGTATGATTGCGATTGTATGATTGTGATTGTATGATTGTGATTGTATGATTGTGATTGTATGATTGTGATTGTATGATTGTATTTGGGAGTTTGTATTTGGGAGATTGTATTTGGGAGATTGTATTTGGGAGATTGTAATTGTACGTTTGCGATTGTATGATTGTGATTGTATGATTGTATATGGGAGATTGTATTTGGGAGATTGCATTTGGGAGATTGTATTTGGGAGATTGTAAATGTATGATTGCGATTGTATGATTGTGATTGTATGATTGCGATTGTATGATTGTGATTGTATGATTGTGATGTATGATTGTGATTGTATGATTGTGATTGTATGATTGTGATTGTATGATTGTGATTGTATGATTGTGATTGTATGATTGTGATAGTATGATTGTGATTGTATGATTGTGATTGTATGATTGTGATTGTATGATTGTGATTGTATGATTGTATTTGGGAGATTGTATTTGGGAGATTGTATTTGGGAGATTGTATTTGGGAGATTGTAATTGTATGATTGCGATTGTATGATTGTGATTGTATGATTGCGATTGTATGATTGTGATTGTATGATTGTGATTGTGTGATTGTGATTGTATGATTGTATTTGGGAGATTGTATTTGGGATATTGTAATTGTATGATTGCGATTGTATGATTGTGATTGTATGATTGTGATTGTATGATTGTGATTGTATGATTGTGATTGTATGATTGTATTTGGGAGATTGTATTTGGGAGATTGTATTTGGGAGATTGTATTTGGGAGATTGTAATTGTACGTTTGCGATTGTATGATTGTGATTGTATGATTGTATATGGGAGATTGTATTTGGGAGATTGCATTTGGGAGATTGTATTTGGGAGATTGTAAATGTATGATTGCGATTGTATGATTGTGATTGTATGATTGCGATTGTATGATTGTGATTGTATGATTGTGATGTATGATTGTGATTGTATGATTGTGATTGTATGATTGTGATTGTATGATTGTGACTGTATGATTGTGATTGTATGATTGTGATAGTATGATTGTGATTGTATGATTGTGATGTATGATTGTAATTGTATGATTATGATTGTATGATTGTGATTGTGTGATTGTGATTGTATGATTGTATTTGGGAGATTGTATTTGGGATATTGTAATTGTATGATTGCGATTGTATGATTGTGATTGTATGATTGTGATTGTATGATTGTGATTGTATGATTGTGATTGTATGATTGTATTTGGGAGATTGTATTTGGGAGATTGTATTTGGGAGATTGTAATTGTATGATTGCGATTGTATGATTGTGATTGTATGATTGCGATTGTATGATTGTGATTGTATGATTGTATATGGGAGATTGTATTTGGGAGATTGCATTTGGGAGATTGTATTTGGGATATTGTAATTGTATGATTGCGATTGTATGATTGTGATTTTATGATTGTGATTGTATGATTGTATTTGGGAGATTGTATTTGGGAGATTGTATTTGGGATATTGTATTTGGGAGATTGTGATTGTATGATTGTGATTGTATGATTATGATTGTATGATTGTGATTGTATGATTGTGATTGTATGATTGTGACTGTATGATTGTGATTGTATGATTGTGATAGTATGATTGTGATTGTATGATTGTGATGTATGATTGTAATTGTATGATTATGATTGTATGATTGTGATTGTGTGATTGTGATTGTATGATTGTATTTGGGAGATTGTATTTGGGATATTGTAATTGTATGATTGCGATTGTATGATTGTGATTGTATGATTGTGATTGTGTGATTGTGATTGTATGATTGTGATTGTATGATTGTATTTGGGAGTTTGTATTTGGGAGATTGTATTTGGGAGATTGTATTTGGGAGATTGTAATTGGGAGATTGTAATTGTACGATTGCGATTGTATGATTGTGATTGTATGATTGCGATTGTATGATTGTGATTGTATGATTGTATATGGGAGATTGTATTTGGGAGATTGCATTTGGGAGATTGTATTTGGGAGATTGTAATTGTATGATTGCGATTGTATGATTGTGATTGTATGATTGCGATTGTATGATTGTGATTGTATGATTGTGATGTATGATTGTGATTGTATGATTGTGATTGTATGATTGTGATTGCATGATTGTGATTGTATAATTGTGATTGTATGATTGTGATAGTATGATTGTGATTGTATGATTGTGATTGTATGATTGTGATTGTATGATTGTGATTGTATGATTGTGATTGTATGATTGTGATTGTATGATTGTATTTGGGAGATTGTATTTGGGAGATTGTATTTGGGAGATTGTATTTGGGAGATTGTATTTGGAAGATTGTAATTGTATGATTGCGATTGTATAATTGTGATTGTATGATCGCGATTGTATGATTGTGATTGTATGATTGTGATGTATGATTGTAATTGTATGATTATGATTGTATGATTGTGATTGTATGATTGTGATGGTATGATTGTGATTGTATGATTGCGATCGTATGATTGTGATTGTATGATTATGATTGTATGATTGTGATTGTATGATTGCGATTGTATGATTGTGATTGTATGATTAAGTTTGTATTTTTGTGATTTTATGATTGTGATTGTATGATTGTGATTGTATAATTGTGATTGTATAATTGTGATTGTATGATTGTGATTGTATGAATGCGATTGTATGATTGTGATTGCATAAATGTGATTGTATGATTGTGATTGTATGATCGTGATTGTCTGATTGTGGTTGTATGATTGTGATTGTATGATTGAGATTGTATGATTGTGATTGTATGATTGCGATTGTATGACTGCGATTGTATGATTGTGATTGTATGATTGTGATTGTATGATTGTGATTGTATGATTGTGATTGTATGATTGTGATTGTATGATTGTGATTGTATGATTGTGATTGTATGATTGTGATTGTATGATTGTGATTGTATGATTGTGAAAGTATGATTGTGATTGTATGATTATGATTGTATGATTGTGATTGTATGATTGCGATAGTATGATTGTGATTGTATTATTGTGATTGTATGATTGTGATGTATGATTGTAATTGTATGATTATGATTGTATGATTGTGATTGTATGATTGAGATTGTATGATTGTGATTGTATGCTTGCGATTGTAGGATTGTGATTGTATGATTGTGATTGTATGATTGTATTTGGGAGATTGTATTTGGGATATTGTAATTGTATGATTGCGATTGTATGATTGTGATTGTATGATTGTGATGTATGATTTTAATTGTATGATTATGATTGTATGATTGTGATTGTATGATTGTGATTGTATGATTGAGATTGTATGATTGTGATTGTATGCTTGCGATTGTATGATTGTGATTGTATGATTGTGATTCTTTGATTGTGATTGTATGATTGTGTTTGTATGATTGTGATTATATGATTGTGACTGTATGATTGTGATTGTATGATTGTGATGGTATGATTGTGATTATATGATTGTTATTGTATGATTGTGATTGTATGATTGTGATTGTTTGATTGTATTTGGGAGATTGTATTTGGGAGATTGTAATTGTATGATTGCGATTGTATGATTGCGATTGTATGATTGCGATTGTATGATTGTGATTGTATGATTGTGATGTATGACTGTAATTGTATGATTATGATTGTATGATTGTGATTGTATGATTGAGATTGTATGATTGTGATTGTATGATTGTGATTGTATGATTGTGATTGTATGATTGTGATTTTATGATTGTGATTGTATGATTGTGATTGTATGATTGTGATAGTATGATTGTGATTATATGATTGTTATTGTATGACTGTGATTGTATGATTGTGATTGTATGCTTGCGATTGTATGATTGTGATTGTATGATTGTGACTGTATGATTGTGATTGTATGATTGTGATTGTATGATTGTGATTGTATGAGTGTGATTGTGTGATTGTGGTTGTGCGATTGATATTGTACGATTGTGATTGTACGATTGTGATTGAATGGTTGTGATTGTATGATTAAGATTGTATGATTGTGATTGCCTGATTGTGATTGTATGATTGTGATTGCATGATTTTGAATGTATGATTGTGATTGTATGATTGTGATTGTATGATTGTGATTGTATGATTGTGATTGTATGATTGTGATTGTATGATTGTGATTGTATGATTGTGATTGTATGATTGTGATAGTATGATTGTGATTGTATGATTGTGATTGTATGATTGTGATTGTATGATTGTGATTGTATGATTGTATTTGGGAGATTGTATTTGGGAGATTGTATTTGGGAGATTATATTTGGGAGATTGTATTTGGGAGATTGTAATTGTATGATTGCGATTGTATGATTGTGATTGTATGATTGCGATTGTATGATTGTGATTGTATGATTGTGATAGTATGATTGTGATTGTATGATTGTGATGTATGATTGTAATTGTATGATTATGATTGTATGATTGTGATTGTGTGATTGTGATTGTATGATTGTGTTTGGGCGTTTGTATTTGGGATATTGTAATTGTATGATTGCGATTGTATGATTGTGATTGTATGAATGTGATTGTATGATTGTGATTGTATGATTGTATTTGGGAGATTGTATTTGGGATATTGTAATTGTATGATTGCGATTGTATGATTGTGATTGTATGATTGTGATTGTATGATTGTATTTGGGAGATTGTATTTGGGAGATTGTATTTGGGAGATTGTATTTGGGAGATTGTGATTGTATGATTGTGATTGTATGATTATGATTGTATGATTGTGATTGTATGATTGTGATTGTATGATTGTGACTGTATGATTGTGATTGTATGATTGTGATAGTATGATTGTGATTGTATGATTGTGATGTATGATTGTAATTGTATGATTATGATTGTATGATTGTGATTGTGTGATTGTGATTGTATGATTGTATTTGGGAGATTGTATTTGGGATATTGTAATTGTATGATTGCGATTGTATGATTGTGATTGTATGATTGTGATTGTATGATTGTGATTGTATGATTGTGATTGTATGATTGTGATGTATGATTGTAACTGTATGATTATGATTGTATGATTGTGATTGTGTGATTGTGATTGTATGATTGTATTTGGGAGATTGTATTTGGGATATTGTAATTGTATGATTGCGATTGTATGATTGTGATTGTATGATTGTGATTGTGTGATTGTGATTGTATGATTGTGATTGTATGATTGTATTTGGGAGTTTGTATTTGGGAGATTGTATTTGGGAGATTGTATTTGGGAGATTGTAATTGTACGATTGCGATTGTATGATTGTGATTGTATGATTGCGATTGTATGATTGTGATTGTATGATTGTATATGGGAGATTGTATTTGGGAGATTGCATTTGGGAGATTGTATTTGGGAGATTGTAATTGTATGATTGCGATTGTATGATTGTGATTGTATGATTGCGATTGTATGATTGTGATTGTATGATTGTGATGTATGATTGTGATTGTATGATTGTGATTGTATGATTGTGATTGTATGATTCTGATTGTATGATTGTGATTGTATGATTGTGATAGTATGATTGTGATTGTATGATTGTGATTGTATGATTGTGATTGTATGATTGTGATTGTATGATTGTGATTGTATGATTGTATTTGGGAGATTGTATTTGGGAGATTGTATTTGGGAGATTGTATTTGGGAGATTGTAATTGTATGATTGCGATTGTATGATTGTGATTGTATGATTGCGATTGTATGATTGTGATTGTATGATTGTGATGTATGATTGTAATTGTATTATTATGATTGTATGAGTGTGATTGTATGATTGAGATTGTATGATTGAGATTGTATGATTGTGACTGTATGCTTGCGATTGTATGATCGTGATTGTATGATTATGATTGTATGATTGTGATTGTATGATTGTGATTGTATGATTATGATTGTATGATTGTGATTGTATGATTGTGATTGTATGATTGTGACTGTATGATTGTGATTGTATGATTGTGATTGTATGATTGTGATTGTATGATTGTGATTGTATGATTGTGATAGTATGATTGTGATTGTATGATTGTGATGTATGATTGTAATTGTATGATAATGATTGTATGATTGTGATTGTGTGATTGTGATTGTATGATTGAGTTTGGGCGATTGTATTTGGGATATTGTAATTGTATGATTGCGATTGTATGATTGTGATTGTATGAATGTGATTGTATGATTGTGATTGTATGATTGTATTTGGGAGATTGTATTTGGGATATTGTAATTGTATGATTGCGATTGTATGATTGTGATTGTATGATTGTGATTGTATGATTGTATTTGGGAGATTGTATTTGGGAGATTGTATTTGGGAGATTGTATTTGGGAGATTGTGATTGTATGATTGTGATTGTATGATTATGATTGTATGATTGTGATTGTATGATTGTGATTGTATGATTGTGACTGTATGATTGTGATTGTATGATTGTGATAGTATGATTGTGATTGTATGATTGTGATGTATGATTGTAATTGTATGATTATGATTGTATAATTGTGATTGTGTGATTGTGATTGTATGATTGTATTTGGGAGATTGTATTTGGGAGATTGCATTTGGGAGATTGTATTTGGGAGATTGTAAATGTATGATTGCGATTGTATGATTGTGATTGTACGATTGCGATTGTATGATTGTGATTGTATGATTGTGACTGTATGATTGTGATTGTATGATTGTGATAGTATGATTGTGATTGTATGATTATGATTGTATGATTGTGATTGTATGATTGCGATAGTATGATTGTGATTGTATGATTGTGATTGTATGATTGTGATGTATGATTGTAATTGTATGATTATGATTGTATGATTGTGATTGTATGATTGAGATTGTATGATTGTGATGTATGATTATGATTGTATGATTGTGATTGTATGATTGCGATTGTATGATTGTGATTGTATGATTAAGTTTGTATTTTTGTGATTTTATGATTGTGATTGTATGATTGTGATTGTATAATTGTGATTGTATAATTGTGATTGTATGATTGTGATTGTATGAATGCGATTGTATGATTGTGATTGCATAATTGTGATTGTATGATTGTGATTGTATGATCGTGATTGTCTGATTGTGGTTGTATGATTGTGATTGTATGATTGAGATTGTATGATTGTGATTGTATGATTGCGATTGTATGACTGCGATTGTATGATTGTGATTGTATGATTGTGATTGTATGATTGTGATTGTATGATTGTGATTGTATGATTGTGATTGTATGATTGTGATTGTATGATTGTGATTGTATGATTGTGAAAGTATGATTGTGATTGTATGATTATGATTGTATGATTGTGATTGTATGATTGCGATAGTATGATTGTGATTGTATGATTGTGATTGTATGATGGTGATGTATGATTGTAATTGTATGATTATGATTGTATGATTGTGATTGTATGATTGAGATTGTATGATTGTGATTGTATGCTTGCGATTGTAGGATTGTGATTGTATGATTGTGATTGTATGATTGTATTTGGGAGATTGTATTTGGGATATTGTAATTGTATGATTGCGATTGTATGATTGTGATTGTATGATTGTGATGTATGATTGTAATTGTATGATTATGATTGTATGATTGTGATTGTATGATTGTGATTGTATGATTGAGATTGTATGATTGTGATTGTATGCTTGCGATTGTATGATTGTGATTGTATGATTGTGATTCTTTGATTGTGATTGTATGATTGTGATTGTATGATTGTGTTTGTATGATTGTGATTATATGATTGTGACTGTATGATTGTGATTGTATGATTGTGATAGTATGATTGTGATTATATGATTGTTATTGTATGATTGTGATTGTATGATTGTGATTGTTTGATTGTATTTGGGAGATTGTATTTGGGAGATTGTAATTGTATGATTGCGATTGTATGATTGCGATTGTATGATTGCGATTGTATGATTGCGATTGTATGATTGTGATTGTATGATTGTGATGTATGACTGTAATTATATGATTATGATTGTATGATTGTGATTGTATGATTGAGATTGTATGATTGTGATTGTATGATTGTGATTGTATGATTGTGATTGTATGATTGTGATTTTATGATTGTGATTGTATGATTGTGATTGTATGATTGTGATAGTATGATTGTGATTATATGATTGTTATTGTATGACTGTGATTGTATGATTGTGATTGTATGCTTGCGATTGTATGATTGTGATTGTATGATTGTGACTGTATGATTGTGATTGTATGATTGTGATTGTATGATTGTGATTGTATGAGTGTGATTGTGTGATTGTGGTTGTGCGATTGATATTGTACGATTGTGATTGTACGATTGTGATTGAATGGTTGTGATTGTATGATTAAGATTGTATGATTGTGATTGCATGATTGTGATTGTATGATTGTGATTGCATGATTTTGAATGTATGATTGTGATTGTATGATTATGATTGTATGATTGTGATTGTATGATTGTGATTGTATGATTGTGACTGTATGATTGTGATTGTATGATTGTGATAGTATGATTGTGATTGTATGATTGTGATGTATGATTGTAATTGTATGATTATGATTGTATGATTGTGATTGTGTGATTGTGATTGTATGATTGTATTTGGGAGATTGTATTTGGGATATTGTAATTGTATGATTGCGATTGTATGATTGTGATTGTACGATTGTGATTGTATGATTGTGACTGTATGATTGTGATTGTATGATTGTGATTGTATGATTGTGATTGTATGATTATGATTGTATGATTGTGATTGTATGATTGTGATTGTATGATTGTGACTGTATGATTGTGATTGTATGATTGTGATAGTATGATTGTGATTGTATGATTGTGATGTATGATTGTAATTGTATGATTATGATTGTATGATTGTGATTGTGTGATTGTGATTGTATGATTGTATTTGGGAGATTGTATTTGGGATATTGTAATTGTATGATTGCGATTGTATGATTGTGATTGTATGATTGTGATTATATGATTGTGATTGTATGATTGTGATTGTATGATTGTGATTGTATGATTGTGATTGTATGATTGTATTTGGGAGTTTGTATTTGGGAGATTGTATTTGGGAGATTGTATTTGGGAGATTGTAATTGTACGTTTGCGATTGTATGATTGTGATTGTATGATTGTATATGGGAGATTGTATTTGGGAGATTGCATTTGGGAGATTGTATTTGGGAGATTGTAAATGTATGATTGCGATTGTATGATTGTGATTGTACGATTGCGATTGTATGATTGTGATTGTCTGATTGTGATTGTATGATTGTGATGTATGATTGTAATTGTATGATTATGATTGTATGATTGTGATTGTGTGATTGTGATTGTATGATTGTATTTGGGAGATTGTATTTGGGATATTGTAATTGTATGATCGTGATTGTATGATTGTGATTGTATGATTGTGTTTGTATGATTATGATTGTATGATTGTGATTGTATGATTGTGATTGTATGATTGTGACTGTATGATGGTGATTGTATGATTGTGATAGTATGATTGTGATTGTATGATTGTGACGTATGATTGTAATTGTATGATTATGATTGTATGATTGTGATTGTGTGATTGTGATTGTATGATTGTATTTGGGAGATTGTATTTGGGATATTGTAATTGTATGATTGCGATTGTATGATTGCGATTGTATGATTGTGATTGTATGATTGTGTATGTATGATTGTGATTGTATGATTATGATTGTATGATTGTGATTGTATGATTGCGATAGTATGATTGTGATTGTATGATTGTGATTGTATGATTGTGATGTATGATTGTAATTGTATGATTATGATTGTATGATTGTGATTGTATGATTGAGATTGTATGATTGTGATGTATGATTATGATTGTATGATTGTGATTGTATGATTGCGATTGTATGATTGTGATTGTATGATTAAGTTTGTATTTTTGTGATTTTATGATTGTGATTGTATGATTGTGATTGTATAATTGTGATTGTATAATTGTGATTGTATGATTGTGATTGTATGAATGCGATTGTATGATTGTGATTGCATAATTGTGATTGTATGATTGTGATTGTATGATCGTGATTGTCTGATTGTGGTTGTATGATTGTGATTGTATGATTGAGATTGTATGATTGTGATTGTATGATTGCGATTGTATGACTGCGATTGTATGATTGTGATTGTATGATTGTGATTGTATGATTGTGATTGTATGATTGTGATTGTATGATTGTGATTGTATGATTGTGATTGTATGATTGTGATTGTATGATTGTGATTGTATGATTGTGAAAGTATGATTGTGATTGTATGATTATGATTGTATGATTGTGATTGTATGATTGCGATAGTATGATTGTGATTGTATGATTGTGATTGTATGATGGTGATGTATGATTGTAATTGTATGATTATGATTGTATGATTGTGATTGTATGATTGAGATTGTATGATTGTGATTGTATGCTTGCGATTGTAGGATTGTGATTGTATGATTGTGATTGTATGATTGTATTTGGGAGATTGTATTTGGGATATTGTAATTGTATGATTGCGATTGTATGATTGTGATTGTATGATTGTGATGTATGATTGTAATTGTATGATTATGATTGTATGATTGTGATTGTATGATTGTGATTGTATGATTGAGATTGTATGATTGTGATTGTATGCTTGCGATTGTATGATTGTGATTGTATGATTGTGATTCTTTGATTGTGATTGTATGATTGTGATTGTATGATTGTGTTTGTATGATTGTGATTATATGATTGTGACTGTATGATTGTGATTGTATGATTGTGATAGTATGATTGTGATTATATGATTGTTATTGTATGATTGTGATTGTATGATTGTGATTGTTTGATTGTATTTGGGAGATTGTATTTGGGAGATTGTAATTGTATGATTGCGATTGTATGATTGCGATTGTATGATTGCGATTGTATGATTGTGATTGTATGATTGTGATTTATGACTGTAATTGTATGATTATGATTGTATGATTGTGATTGTATGATTGAGATTGTATGATTGTGATTGTATGATTGTGATTGTATGATTGTGATTGTATGATTGTGATTTTATGATTGTGATTGTATGATTGTGATTGTATGATTGTGATAGTATGATTGTGATTATATGATTGTTATTGTATGACTGTGATTGTATGATTGTGATTGTATGCTTGCGATTGTATGATTGTGATTGTATGATTGTGACTGTATGATTGTGATTGTATGATTGTGATTGTATGATTGTGATTGTATGAGTGTGATTGTGTGATTGTGGTTGTGCGATTGATATTGTACGATTGTGATTGTACGATTGTGATTGAATGGTTGTGATTGTATGATTAAGATTGTATGATTGTGATTGCATGATTGTGATTGTATGATTGTGATTGCATGATTTTGAATGTATGATTGTGATTGTATGATTGTGATTGTATGATTGTGATTGTATGATTGTGATTGTATGATTGTGATTGTATGATTGTGATAGTATGATTGTGATTGTATGATTGTGATTGTATGATTGTGATTGTATGATTGTGATTGTATGATTGTATTTGGGAGATTGTATTTGGGAGATTGTATTTGGGAGATTATATTTGGGAGATTGTATTTGGGAGATTGTAATTGTATGATTGCGATTGTATGATTGTGATTGTGTGATTGCGATTGTATGATTGTGATTGTATGATTGTGATGTATGATTGTAATTGTATGATTATGATTGTATGATTGTGATTGTATGATTGAGATTGTATGATTGTGATTGTATGCTTGCGATTGCATGATTGTGATTGTATGATTGTGATTGTATGATTGTGATTGTATGATTGAGATTGTATGATTGTGATTGTATGCTTGAGATTGCATGATTGTGATTGTATGATTGTGATAGTATGATTGTGATTGTATGATTGTGATTGTATGATTGTGATTGTATGATTGTGATTGTATGATTGTATTTGGGAGATTGTATTTGGGAGATTGTATTTGGGAGATTGTATTTGGGAGATTGTAATTGTATGATTGCGATTGTATGATTGTGATTGTATGATTGCGATTGTATGATTGTGATTGTATGATTGTGATATATGATTGTAATTGTATTATTATGATTGTATGATTGTGATTGTATGATTGAGATTGTATGATTGAGATTGTATGATTGTGATTGTATGCTTGCGATTGTATGATCGTGATTGTATGATTGTGATTGTATGATTGTGATTGTATGATTGTGATTGTATGATTGTGATTGTATGATTGTGATTGTATGATTATGATTGTATGATCGTGCTTGTATGATTGTGATTGTATGATTGTGATTGTATGATTGTGATTGTATGATTATGATTGTATGATTGTGATTGTATGATTGTGATTGTATGATTGTGACTGTATGATTGTGATTGTATGATTGTGATAGTATGATTGTGATTGTATGATTGTGATGTATGATTGTAATTGTATGATTATGATTGTATGATTGTGATTGTGTGATTGTGATTGTATGATTGTGTTTGGGCGTTTGTATTTGGGATATTGTAATTGTATGATAGCGATTGTATGATTGTGATTGTATGAATGTGATTGTATGATTGTGATTGTATGATTGTATTTGGGAGATTGTATTTGGGATATTGTAATTGTATGATTGCGATTGTATGATTGTGATTGTATGATTGTGATTGTATGATTGTATTTGGGAGATTGTATTTGGGAGATTGTATTTGGGAGATTGTAATTGTATGATTGCGATTGTATGATTGTGATTGTATGATTGCGATTGTATGATTGTGATTGTATGATTGTATATGGGAGATTGTATTTGGGAGATTGCATTTGGGAGATTGTATTTGGGATATTGTAATTGTATGATTGCGATTGTATGATTGTGATTGTATGATTGTGATTGTATGATTGTATTTGGGAGATTGTATTTGGGAGATTGTATTTGGGATATTGTATTTGGGAGATTGTGATTGTATGATTGTGATTGTATGATTATGATTGTATGATTGTGATTGTATGATTGTGATTGTATGATTGTGACTGTATGATTGTGATTGTATGATTGTGATAGTATGATTGTGATTGTATGATTGTGATGTATGATTGTAATTGTATGATTATGATTGTATGATTGTGATTGTGTGATTGTGATTGTATGATTGTATTTGGGAGATTGTATTTGGGATATTGTAATTGTATGATTGCGATTGTATGATTGTGATTGTATGATTGTGATTGTGTGATTGTGATTGTATGATTGTGATTGTATGATTGTATTTGGGAGTTTGTATTTGGGAGATTGTATTTGGGAGATTGTATTTGGGAGATTGTAATTGTACGATTGCGATTGTATGATTGTGATTGTATGATTGCGATTGTATGATTGTGATTGTATGATTGTATATGGGAGATTGTATTTGGGAGATTGCATTTGGGAGATTGTATTTGGGAGATTGTAATTGTATGATTGCGATTGTATGATTGTGATTGTATGATTGCGATTGTAAGATTCTGATTGTATGATTGTGATGTATGATTGTGATTGTATGATTGTGATTGTATGATTGTGATTGTATGATTGTGATTGTATGATTGTGATTGTATGATTGTGATAGTATGATTGTGATTGTATGATTGTGATTGTATGATTGTGATTGTATGATTGTGATTGTATGATTGTGATTGTATGATTGTATTTGGGAGATTGTATTTGGGAGATTGTATTTGGGAGATTGTATTTGGGAGATTGTAATTGTATGATTGCGATTGTATGATTGTGATTGTATGATTGCGATTGTATGATTGTGATTGTATGATTGTGATTGTGTGATTGTGATTGTATGATTGTATTTGGGAGATTGTATTTGGGATATTGTAATTGTATGATTGCGATTGTATGATTGTGATTGTATGATTGTGATTGTATGATTGTGATTGTATGATTGTGATTGTATGATTGTATTTGGGAGATTGTATTTGGGAGATTGTATTTGGGAGATTGTATTTGGGAGATTGTAATTGTATGATTGCGATTGTATGATTGTGATTGTATGATTGCGATTGTATGATTGTGATTGTATGATTGTGATTGTGTGATTGTGATTGTATGATTGTATTTGGGAGATTGTATTTGGGATATTGTAATTGTATGATTGCGATTGTATGATTGTGATTGTATGATTGTGATTGTATGATTGTGATTGTATGATTGTGATTGTATGATTGTATTTGGGAGATTGTATTTGGGAGATTGTATTTGGGAGATTGTATTTGGGAGATTGTATTTGGGAGATTGTAATTGTATGATTGCGATTGTATGATTGTGATTGTATGATTGCGATTGTATGATTGTGATTGTATGATTGTATTTGGGAGATTGTATTTGGGAGATTGTATTTGGGATATTGTATTTGGGAGATTGTGATTGTATGATTGTGATTGTATGATTATGATTGTATGATTGTGATTGTATGATTGTGATTGTATGATTGTGACTGTATGATTGTGATTGTATGATTGTGATAGTATGATTGTGATTGTATGATTGTGATGTATGATTGTAATTGTATGATTATGATTGTATGATTGTGATTGTGTGATTGTGATTGTATGATTGTATTTGGGAGATTGTATTTGGGATATTGTAATTGTATGATTGCGATTGTATGATTGTGATTGTATGATTGTGATTGTATGATTGTGATTGTATGATTGTGATTGTATGATTGTATTTGGGAGTTTGTATTTGGGAGATTGTATTTGGGAGATTGTATTTGGGAGATTGTAATTGTACGTTTGCGATTGTATGATTGTGATTGTATGATTGTATATGGGAGATTGTATTTGGGAGATTGCATTTGGGAGATTGTATTTGGGAGATTGTAAATGTATGATTGCGATTGTATGATTGTGATTGTATGATTGCGATTGTATGATTGTGATTGTATGATTGTGATGTATGATTGTGATCGTATGATTGTGATTGTATGATTGTGATTGTATGATTGTGATTGTATGATTGTGATTGTATGATTGTGATAGTATGATTGTGATTGTATGATTGTGATTGTATGATTGTGATTGTATGATTGTGATTGTATGATTGTATTTGGGAGATTGTATTTGGGAGATTGTATTTGGGAGATTGTATTTGGGAGATTGTAATTGTATGATTGCGATTGTATGATTGTGATTGTATGATTGCGATTGTATGATTGTGATTGTATGATTGTGATTGTGTGATTGTGATTGTATGATTGTATTTGGGAGATTGTGTTTGGGATATTGTAATTGTATGATTGCGATTGTATGATTGTGATTGTATGATTGTGATTGTATGATTGTGATTGTATGATTGTGATTGTATGATTGTGATTGTATGATTGCGATAGTATGATTGTGATTGTATGATTGTGATTGTATGATTGTGATGTATGATTGTAATTGTATGATTATGATTGTATGATTGTGATTGTATGATTGAGATTGTATGATTGTGATTGTATGCTTGCGATTGTAGGATTGTGATTGTATGATTGTGATTGTATGATTGTATTTGGGAGATTGTATTTGGGATATTGTAATTGTATGATTGCGATTGTATGATTGTGATTGTATGATTGTGATGTATGATTGTAATTGTATGATTATGATTGTATGACTGTGATTGTATGATTGTGATTGTATGATTGAGATTGTATGATTGTGATTGTATGCTTGCGATTGTATGATTGTGATTGTATGATTGTGATTCTTTGATTGTGATTGTATGATTGTGATTGTATGATTGTGATTTTATGATTGTGATTGTATGATTGTGATTGTATGATTGTGATAGTATGATTGTGATTATATGATTGTTATTGTATGACTGTGATTGTATGATTGTGATTGTATGCTTGCGATTGTATGATTGTGATTGTATGATTGTGACTGTATGATTGTGATTGTATGATTGTGATTGTATGATTGTGATTGTATGAGTGTGATTGTGTGATTGTGGTTGTGCGATTGATATTGTACGATTGTGATTGTACGATTGTGATTGAATGGTTGTGATTGTATGATTAAGATTGTATGATTGTGATTGCATGATTGTGATTGTATGATTGTGATTGCATGATTTTGAATGTATGATTGTGATTGTATGATTGTGATTGTATGATTGTGATTGTATGATTGTGATTGTATGATTGTGATTGTATGATTGTGATAGTATGATTGTGATTGTATGATTGTGATTGTATGATTGTGATTGTATGATTGTGATTGTATGATTGTATTTGGGAGATTGTATTTGGGAGATTGTATTTGGGAGATTATATTTGGGAGATTGTATTTGGGAGATTGTAATTGTATGATTGCGATTGTATGATTGTGATTGTATGATTGCGATTGTATGATTGTGATTGTATGATTGTGATGTATGATTGTAATTGTATGATTATGATTGTATGATTGTGATTGTATGATTGAGATTGTATGATTGTGATTGTATGCTTGCGATTGCATGATTGTGATTGTATGATTGTGATTGTATGATTGTGATTGTATGATTGAGATTGTATGATTGTGATTGTATGCTTGCGATTGCATGATTGTGATTGTATGATTGTGATAGTATGATTGTGATTGTATGATTGTGATTGTATGATTGTGATTGTATGATTGTGATTGTATGATTGTATTTGGGAGATTGTATTTGGGAGATTGTATTTGGGAGATTGTATTTGGGAGATTGTAATTGTATGATTGCGATTGTATGATTGTGATTGTATGATTGCGATTGTATGATTGTGATTGTATGATTGTGATATATGATTGTAATTGTATTATTATGATTGTATGATTGTGATTGTATGATTGAGATTGTATGATTGAGATTGTATGATTGTGATTGTATGCTTGCGATTGTATGATCGTGATTGTATGATTGTGATTGTATGATTGTGATAGTATGATTGTGATTGTATGATTGTGATTGTATGATTGTGATTGTATGATTGTGATTGTATGATTGTATTTGGGAGATTGTATTTGGGATATTGTAATTGTATGATTGCGATTGTATGATTGTGATTGTATGATTGTGATTGTATGATTGTATTTGGGAGATTGTATTTGGGAGATTGTATTTGGGAGATTGTAATTGTATGATTGCGATTGTATGATTGTGATTGTATGATTGCGATTGTATGATTGTGATTGTATGATTGTATATGGGAGATTGTATTTGGGAGATTGCATTTGGGAGATTGTATTTGGGATATTGTAATTGTATGATTGCGATTGTATGATTGTGATTGTATGATTGTGATTGTATGATTGTATTTGGGAGATTGTATTTGGGAGATTGTATTTGGGATATTGTATTTGGGAGATTGTGATTGTATGATTGTGATTGTATGATTATGATTGTATGATTGTGATTGTATGATTGTGATTGTATGATTGTGACTGTATGATTGTGATTGTATGATTGTGATAGTATGATTGTGATTGTATGATTGTGATGTATGATTGTAATTGTATGATTATGATTGTATGATTGTGATTGTGTGATTGTGATTGTATGATTGTATTTGGGAGATTGTATTTGGGATATTGTAATTGTATGATTGCGATTGTATGATTGTGATTGTATGATTGTGATTGTGTGATTGTGATTGTATGATTGTGATTGTATGATTGTATTTGGGAGTTTGTATTTGGGAGATTGTATTTGGGAGATTGTATTTGGGAGATTGTAATTGTACGATTGCGATTGTATGATTGTGATTGTATGATTGCGATTGTATGATTGTGATTGTATGATTGTATATGGGAGATTGTATTTGGGAGATTGCATTTGGGAGATTGTATTTGGGAGATTGTAATTGTATGATTGCGATTGTATGATTGTGATTGTATGATTGCGATTGTATGATTGTGATTGTATGATTGTGATGTATGATTGTGATTGTATGATTGTGATTGTATGATTGTGATTGTATGATTGTGATTGTATGATTGTGATTGTATGATTGTGATTGTATGATTGTGATAGTATGATTGTGATTGTATGATTGTGATTGTATGATTGTGATTGTATGATTGTGATTGTATGATTGTGATTGTATGATTGTATTTGGGAGATTGTATTTGGGAGATTGTATTTGGGAGATTGTATTTGGGAGATTGTATTTGGGAGATTGTAATTGTATGATTGCGATTGTATGATTGTGATTGTATGATTGCGATTGTATGATTGTGATTGTATGATTGTGATTGTGTGATTGTGATTGTATGATTGTATTTGGGAGATTGTATTTGGGATATTGTAATTGTATGATTGCGATTGTATGATTGTGATTGTATGATTGTGATTGTATGATTGTGATTGTATGATTGTGATTGTATGATTGTATTTGGGAGATTGTATTTGGGAGATTGTATTTGGGAGATTGTATTTGGGAGATTGTAATTGTATGATTGCGATTGTATGATTGTGATTGTATGATTGCGATTGTATGATTGTGATTGTATGATTGTATATGGGAGATTGTATTTGGGAGATTGCATTTGGGAGATTGTATTTGGGATATTGTAATTGTATGATTGCGATTGTATGATTGTGATTGTATGATTGTGATTGTATGATTGTATTTGGGAGATTGTATTTGGGAGATTGTATTTGGGATATTGTATTTGGGATATTGTGATTGTATGATTGTGATTGTATGATTATGATTGTATGATTGTGATTGTATGATTGTGATTGTATGATTGTGACTGTATGATTGTGATTGTATGATTGTGATAGTATGATTGTGATTGTATGATTGTGATGTATGATTGTAATTGTATGATTATGATTGTATGATTGTGATTGTGTGATTGTGATTGTATGATTGTATTTGGGAGATTGTATTTGGGATATTGTAATTGTATGATTGCGATTGTATGATTGTGATTGTATGATTGTGATTGTATGATTGTGATTGTATGATTGTGATTGTATGATTGTATTTGGGAGTTTGTATTTGGGAGATTGTATTTGGGAGATTGTATTTGGGAGATTGTAATTGTACGTTTGCGATTGTATGATTGTGATTGTATGATTGTATATGGGAGATTGTATTTGGGAGATTGCATTTGGGAGATTGTATTTGGGAGATTGTAAATGTATGATTGCGATTGTATGATTGTGATTGTATGATTGCGATTGTATGATTGTGATTGTATGATTGTGATGTATGATTGTGATTGTATGATTGTGATTGTATGATTGTGATTGTATGATTGTGATTGTATGATTGTGATTGTATGATTGTGATAGTATGATTGTGATTGTATGATTGTGATTGTATGATTGTGATTGTATGATTGTGATTGTATGATTGTATTTGGGAGATTGTATTTGGGAGATTGTATTTGGGAGATTGTATTTGGGAGATTGTAATTGTATGATTGCGATTGTATGATTGTGATTGTATGATTGCGATTGTATGATTGTGATTGTATGATTGTGATTGTGTGATTGTGATTGTATGATTGTATTTGGGAGATTGTATTTGGGATATTGTAATTGTATGATTGCGATTGTATGATTGTGATTGTATGATTGTGATTGTATGATTGTGATTGTATGATTGTGATTGTATGATTGTGATTGTATGATTGTATTTGGGAGATTGTATTTGGGAGATTGTATTTGGGAGATTGTATTTGGGAGATTGTATTTGGGAGATTGTAATTGTACGTTTGCGATTGTATGATTGTGATTGTATGATTGTATATGGGAGATTGTATTTGGGAGATTGCATTTGGGAGATTGTATTTGGGAGATTGTAAATGTATGATTGCGATTGTATGATTGTGATTGTATGATTGCGATTGTATGATTGTGATTGTATGATTGTGATGTATGATTGTGATTGTATGATTGTGATTGTATGATTGTGATTGTATGATTGTGACTGTATGATTGTGATTGTATGATTGTGATAGTATGATTGTGATTGTATGATTGTGATGTATGATTGTAATTGTATGATTATGATTGTATGATTGTGATTGTGTGATTGTGATTGTATGATTGTATTTGGGAGATTGTATTTGGGATATTGTAATTGTATGATTGCGATTGTATGATTGTGATTGTATGATTGTGATTGTATGATTGTGATTGTATGATTGTGATCGTATGATTGTATTTGGGAGATTGTATTTGGGAGATTGTATTTGGGAGATTGTAATTGTATGATTGCGATTGTATGATTGTGATTGTATGATTGCGATTGTATGATTGTGATTGTATGATTGTATATGGGAGATTGTATTTGGGAGATTGCATTTGGGAGATTGTATTTGGGATATTGTAATTGTATGATTGCGATTGTATGATTGTGATTGTATGATTGTGATTGTATGATTGTATTTGGGAGATTGTATTTGGGAGATTGTATTTGGGATATTGTATTTGGGAGATTGTGATTGTATGATTGTGATTGTATGATTATGATTGTATGATTGTGATTGTATGATTGTGATTGTATGATTGTGACTGTATGATTGTGATTGTATGATTGTGATAGTATGATTGTGATTGTATGATTGTGATGTATGATTGTAATTGTATGATTATGATTGTATGATTGTGATTGTGTGATTGTGATTGTATGATTGTATTTGGGAGATTGTATTTGGGATATTGTAATTGTATGATTGCGATTGTATGATTGTGATTGTATGATTGTGATTGTGTGATTGTGATTGTATGATTGTGATTGTATGATTGTATTTGGGAGTTTGTATTTGGGAGATTGTATTTGGGAGATTGTATTTGGGAGATTGTATTTGGGAGATTGTAATTGTACGATTGCGATTGTATGATTGTGATTGTATGATTGCGATTGTATGATTGTGATTGTATGATTGTATATGGGAGATTGTATTTGGGAGATTGCATTTGGGAGATTGTATTTGGGAGATTGTAATTGTATGATTGCGATTGTATGATTGTGATTGTATGATTGCGATTGTATGATTGTGATTGTATGATTGTGATGTATGATTGTGATTGTATGATTGTGATTGTATGATTGTGATTGCATGATTGTGATTGTATAATTGTGATTGTATGATTGTGATAGTATGATTGTGATTGTATGATTGTGATTGTATGATTGTGATTGTATGATTGTGATTGTATGATTGTGATTGTATGATTGTATTTGGGAGATTGTATTTGGGAGATTGTATTTGGGAGATTGTATTTGGGAGATTGTATTTGGGAGATTGTAATTGTATGATTGCGATTGTATGATTGTGATTGTATGATTGCGATTGTATGATTGTGATTGTATGATTGTGATTGTGTGATTGTGATTGTATGATTGTATTTGGGAGATTGTATTTGGGATATTGTAATTGTATGATTGCGATTGTATGATTGTGATTGTATGATTGTGATTGTATGATTGTGATTGTATGATTGTGATTGTATGATTGTATTTGGGAGATTGTATTTGGGAGATTGTATTTGGGAGATTGTATTTGGGAGATTGTATTTGGGAGATTGTAATTGTATGATTGCGATTGTATGATTGTGATTGTATGATTGCGATTGTATGATTGTGATTGTATGATTGTATATGGGAGATTGTATTTGGGAGATTGCATTTGGGAGATTGTATTTGGGATATTGTAATTGTATGATTGCGATTGTATGATTGTGATTGTATGATTGTGATTGTATGATTGTATTTGGGAGATTGTATTTGGGAGATTGTATTTGGGATATTGTATTTGTGAGATTGTGATTGTATGATTGTGATTGTATGATTATGATTGTATGATTGTGATTGTATGATTGTGATTGTATGATTGTGACTGTATGATTGTGATTGTATGATTGTGATAGTATGATTGTGATTGTATGATTGTGATGTATGATTGTAATTGTATGATTATGATTGTATGATTGTGATTGTGTGATTGTGATTGTATGATTGTATTTGGGAGATTGTATTTGGGATATTGTAATTGTATGATTGCGATTGTATGATTGTGATTGTATGATTGTGATTGTATGATTGTGATTGTATGATTGTGATTGTATGATTGTATTTGGGAGTTTGTATTTGGGAGATTGTATTTGGGAGATTGTATTTGGGAGATTGTAATTGTACGTTTGCGATTGTATGATTGTGATTGTATGATTGTATATGGGAGATTGTATTTGGGAGATTGCATTTGGGAGATTGTATTTGGGAGATTGTAAATGTATGATTGCGATTGTATGATTGTGATTGTATGATTGCGATTGTATGATTGTGATTGTATGATTGTGATGTATGATTGTGATTGTATGATTGTGATTGTATGATTGTGATTGTATGATTGTGATTGTATGATTGTGATTGTATGATTGTGATAGTATGATTGTGATTGTATGATTGTGATTGTATGATTGTGATTGTATGATTGTGATTGTATGATTGTGATAGTATGATTGTGATTGTATGATTGCGATTGTATGATTGTGATTGTATGATTGTGATGTATGATTGTAATTGTATTATTATGATTGTATGATTGTGATTGTATGATTGAGATTGTATGATTGAGATTGTATGATTGTGACTGTATGCTTGCGATTGTATGATCGTGATTGTATGATTGTGATTGTATGATTGTGATTGTATGATTGTGATTGTATGATTATGATTGTATGATTGTGATTGTATGATTGTGATTGTATGATTGCGATTGTATGATTACGATTGTATGATTGTGATTGTATGATTGTGATTGTATGATTGTGATTGTATGATTATGATTGTATGATTGTGATTGTATGATTGCGATTGTATGATTGTGATTGTATGATTAAGTTTGTATTTTTGTGATTTTATGATTGTGATTGTATGATTGTGATTGTATGATTGTGATTGTATGATTGCGATTGTATGAATGCGATTGTATGATTGTGATTGCATAATTGTGATTGTATGATTGTGATTGTATGATTGTGATTGTCTGATTGTGGTTGTATGATTGTGATTGTATGTTTGAGATTGTATGATTGTGATTGTATGATTGCGATTGTATGATTGCGATTGTATGGTTGCGATTGTATGATTGTGATTGTATGATTGTGATTGTATGATTGTGATTGTATGATTGTGATTGTATGATTGCGATTGTATGATTGTGAAAGTATGATTGTGATTGTATGATTATGATTGTATGATTGTGGTTGTGCGATTGTGATTGTACGATTGTGATTGTACGATTGTGATTGTATGATTGTGATTGCATGATTATGATTGTATGATTGTGATTGCATGATTGTGATTGTATGATTGTGATTGCATGATTTTGAATGTATGATTGTGATTGTATGATTGTGATTGTATGATTGTGATTGTATGATTGCGATTGTATGAATGCGATTGTATGATTGTGATTGCATAATTGTGATTGTATGATTGTGATTGTATGATTGTGATTGTCTGATTGTGGTTGTATGATTGTGATTGTATGTTTGAGATTGTATGATTGTGATTGTATGATTGCGATTTTATGATTGCGATTGTATGATTGCGATTGTATGATTGTGATTGTATGATTGTGATTGTATGATTGTGATTGTATGATTGTGATTGTATGATTGTGATTGTATGATTGTGAAAGTATGATTGTGATTGTATGATTATGATTGTATGATTGTGGTTGTGCGATTGTGATTGTACGATTGTGATTGTACGATTGTGATTGTATGATTGTGATTGCATGATTATGATTGTATGATTGTGATTGCATGATTGTGATTGTATGATTGTGATTGTATGATTGTGATTGTATGATTGTGATTGTATGATTGTGATAGTATGATTGTGATTGTATGATTGTGATTGTATGATTGTGATTGTATGATTGTGATTGTATGGTTGTGAATGTACGATTGTGATTATATGATTGTGATTGTATGATTTTGATAGTACGATTGTGATTGTATGACTGTGATTGTATGACTGTGATTGTATGATTGTGATTGTATGCTTGTGATTGTATGATTGTGAAAGTATGATTGTGATTGTATGATTGTGATTGTATGATTGTGATTGTATGATTGTGATTGTATGATTGTGATTGTATGATTGTGATTGTATGATTGTGATTGTATGATTGTATTTGGGAGATTGTATTTGGGAGATTGTATTTGGGAGATTGTATTTGGGAGATTGTAATTGTATGATTGCGATTGTATGATTGTGATTGTATGATTGCGATTGTATGATTGTGATTGTATGATTGTGATTGTATGATTGTGATTGTATGATTGTGATTGTATGATTGTATTTGGGAGATTGTATTTGGGATATTGTAATTGTATGATTGCGATTGTATGATTGCGATTGTATGATTGTGATTGTATGATTGTGTATGTATGATTGTGATTGTATGATTGTATTTGGGAGATTGTATTTGGGATATTGTAATTGTATGATTGCGATTGTATGATTGTGATTGTATGATTGTGATGTATGATTGTAATTGTATGATTATGATTGTATGATTGTGATTGTATGATTGTGATGGTATGGTTGTGATTGTATGATTGCGATCGTATGATTGTGATTGTATGATTATGATTGTATGATTGTGATTGTATGATTGCGATTGTATGAATGTGATTGTATGATTAAGTTTGTATTTTTGTGATTTTATGATTGTGATTGTATGATTGTGATTGTATGATTGTGATTGTATGATTGCGATTGTATGAATGCGATTGTATGATTGTGATTGCATAATTGTGATTGTATGATTGTGATTGTATGATTGTGATTGTCTGATTGTGGTTGTATGATTGTGATTGTATGATTGTGATTGTATGATTGTGATTGTATGATTATGATTGTATGATTGTGATTGTATGATTGTGATTGTATGATTGTGACTGTATGATGGTGATTGTATGATTGTGATAGTATGATTGTGATTGTATGATTGTGACGTATGATTGTAATTGTATGATTATGATTGTATGATTGTGATTGTGTGATTGTGATTGTATGATTGTATTTGGGAGATTGTATTTGGGATATTGTAATTGTATGATTGCGATTGTATGATTGCGATTGTATGATTGTGATTGTATGATTGTGTATGTATGATTGTGATTGTATGATTGTATTTGGGAGATTGTATTTGGGATATTGTAATTGTATGATTGCGATTGTATGATTGTGATTGTATGATTGTGATGTATGATTGCGATTGTATGATTGTGATTGTATGATTGTGATTGTATGATTGTGATTGTATGATCGTGATTGTATGATTGTGATTGTATGATTGTGAAAGTATGATTGTGATTGTATGATTATGATTGTATGATTGTGGTTGTGCGATTGTGATTGTACGATTGTGATTGTACGATTGTGATTGTATGATTGTGATTGCATGATTATGATTGTGTGATTGTGATTGCATGATTGTGATTGTATGATTGTGATTGCATGATTTTGAATGTATGATTGTGATTGTATGATTGTGATTGTATGATTGCGATTGTATGATTGCGATTGTATGATTGTGGTTGTATGATTAAGTTTGTATTTTTGTGATTTTATGATTGTGGTTGTATGATTGTGGTTCTATGATTGTGATTGTATGATTGCGATTGTATGAATGCGATTGTATGATTGTGATTGCATAATTGTGATTGTATGATTGTGATTGTATGATTGTGATTGTCTGATTGTGGTTGTATGATTGTGATTGTATGTTTGAGATTGTATGATTGTGATTGTATGATTGCGATTGTATGATTGCGATTGTATGATTGCGATTGTATGATTGTGATTGTATGATTGTGATTGTATGATTGTGATTGTATGATTGTGATTGTATGATTGTGATTGTATGATTGTGAAAGTATGATTGTGATTGTATGATTATGATTGTATGATTGTGGTTGTGCGATTGTGATTGTACGATTGTGATTGTACGATTGTGATTGTATGATTGTGATTGCATGATTATGATTGTATGATTGTGATTGCATGATTGTGATTGTATGATTGTGATTGCATGATTTTGAATGTATGATTGTGATTGTATGATTGTGATTGTATGATTGTGATTGTATGATTGTGATTGTATGATTGTGATTGTATGACTGTGATTGTATGACTGTGATTGTATGATTGTGATTGTATGCTTGTGATTGTATGAATGTGAAAGTATGATTGTGATTGTATGATTGTGATTGTATGATTGTGATTGTATGATTGTGATTGTATGATTGTGATTGTATGATTGTGATTGTATGATTGTGATTGTATGATTGTGATTGTATGATTGTGATTGTATGATTGTGATTGTATGATTGTGAAAGTATGATTGTGATTGTATGATTGTGATTGTATGATTGTGATTGTATGATTGTGATTGCATGATTATGATTGTATGATTGTGATTGCATGATTGCGATTGTATGATTGTGATTGTATGATTGTGATGTATGATTGTAATTGTATTATTATGATTGTATGATTGTGATTGTATGATTGAGATTGTATGATTGAGATTTTATGATTGTGACTGTATGCTTGCGATTGTATGATCGTGATTGTATGATTGTGATTGTATGATTGTGATTGTATGATTGTGATTGTATGATTATGATTGTATGATTGTGATTGTATGATTGTGATTGTATGATTGTGACTGTATGATTGTGATTGTATGATTGTGATTGTATGATTGTGATTGTATGATTGTGATTGTATGATTGTGATAGTATGATTGTGATTGTATGATTGTGATGTATGATTGTAATTGTATGATTATGATTGTATGATTGTGATTGTGTGATTGTGATTGTATGATTGTGTTTGGGCGATTGTATTTGGGATATTGTAATTGTATGATTGCGATTGTATGATTGTGATTGTATGAATGTGATTGTATGATTGTGATTGTATGATTGTATTTGGGAGATTGTATTTGGGATATTGTAATTGTATGATTGCGATTGTATGATTGTGATTGTATGATTGTGATTGTATGATTGTGATTGTATGATTGTGATTGTATGATTGTATTTGGGAGATTGTATTTGGGAGATTGTATTTGGGAGATTGTATTTGGGAGATTGTGATTGTATGATTGTGATTGTATGATTATGATTGTATGATTGTGATTGTATGATTGTGATTGTATGATTGTGACTGTATGATTGTGATTGTATGATTGTGATAGTATGATTGTGATTGTATGATTGTGATGTATGATTGTAATTGTATGATTATGATTGTATGATTGTGATTGTGTGATTGTGATTGTATGATTGTATTTGGGAGATTGTATTTGGGATATTGTAATTGTATGATTGCGATTGTATGATTGTGATTGCATGATTGTGATTGTATGATTGTGATTGTACGATTGTGATTGTATGATTGTATTTGGGAGATTGTATTTGGGAGATTGTATTTGGGAGATTGTATTTGGGAGATTGTAATTGTATGATTGCGATTGTATGATTGTGATTGTATGATTGCGATTGTATGATTGTGATTGTATGATTGTATATGGGAGATTGTATTTGGGAGATTGCATTTGGGAGATTGTATTTGGGATATTGTAATTGTATGATTGCGATTGTATGATTGTGATTGTATGATTGTGATTGTATGATTGTATTTGGGAGATTGTATTTGGGAGATTGTATTTGGGATATTGTATTTGGGAGATTGTGATTGTATGGTTGTGATTGTATGATTATGATTGTATGATTGTGATTGTATGATTGTGATTGTATGATTGTGACTGAATGATTGTGATTGTATGATTGTGATAGTATGATTGTGATTGTATGATTGTGATGTATGATTGTAATTGTATGATTATGATTGTATGATTGTGATTGTGTGATTGTGATTGTATGATTGTATTTGGGAGATTGTATTTGGGATATTGTAATTGTATGATTGCGATTGTATGATTGTGATTGTATGATTGTGATTGTATGATTGTGATTGTAAGATTGTGATTGTATGATTGTGATTGTATGATTGTGATTGTATGATTGTATTTGGGAGTTTGTATTTGGGAGATTGTATTTGGGAGATTGTATTTGGGAGATTGTAATTGTACGATTGCGATTGTATGATTGTGATTGTATGATTGTATATGGGAGATTGTATATGGGAGATTGTATTTGGGAGATTGTATTTGGGAGATTGTAATTGTATGATTGCGATTGTATGATTGTGATTGTATGATTGCGATTGTATGATTGTGATTGTATGATTGTGATGTATGATTGTAATTGTATTATTATGATTGTATGATTGTGATTGTATGATTGAGATTGTATGATTGAGATTGTATGATTGTGACTGTATGCTTGCGATTGTATGATCGTGATTGTATGATTGTGATTGTATGATTGTGATTGTATGATTGTGATTGTATGATTATGATTGTATGATTGTGATTGTATGATTGTGATTGCATAATTGTGATTGTATGATTGTGATTGTATGATTGTGATTGTCTGATTGTGGTTGTATGATTGTGATTGTATGTTTGAGATTGTATGATTGTGATTGTATGATTGCGATTGTATGATTGCGATTGTATGATTGCGATTGTATGATTGTGATTGTATGATTGTGATTGTATGATTGTGATTGTATGATCGTGAT
The DNA here is from genome assembly GCF_050947335.1 of Megachile rotundata. Lineage (NCBI taxonomy): Eukaryota > Metazoa > Arthropoda > Insecta > Hymenoptera > Megachilidae > Megachile > Megachile rotundata. The sequence continues at coordinate 175,585 of NW_027473331.1, read as the reverse complement.
TGTATGATTGTGATTGTATGATTGTGAAAGTATGATTGTGATTGTATGATTATGATTGTATGATTGTGGTTGTGCGATTGTGATTGTACGATTGTGATTGTACGATTGTGATTGTATGATTGTGATTGCATGATTATGATTGTATGATTGTGATTGCATGATTGTGATTGTATGATTGTGATTGCATGATTTTGAATGTATGATTGTGATTGTATGATTGTGATTGTATGATTGTGATGTATGATTGTAATTGTATGATTATGATTGTATGATTGTGATTGTATGATTGTGATGGTATGATTGTGATTGTATGATTGCGATCGTATGATTGTGATTGTATGATTATGATTGTATGATTGTGATTGTATGATTGCGATTGTATGATTGTGATTGTATGATTAAGTTTGTATTTTTGTGATTTTATGATTGTGATTGTATGATTGTGATTGTATGATTGCGATTGTATGAATGCGATTGTATGATTGTGATTGCATAATTGTGATTGTATGATTGTGATTGTATGATTGTGATTGTCTGATTGTGGTTGTATGATTGTGATTGTATGTTTGAGATTGTATGATTGTGATTGTATGATTGCGATTGTATGATTGCGATTGTATGATTGCGATTGTATGATTGTGATTGTATGATTGTGATTGTATGATTGTGATTGTATGATTGTGATTGTATGATTGTGATTGTATGATTGTGATTGTATGATTGTGAAAGTATGATTGTGATTGTATGATTATGATTGTATGATTGTGGTTGTGCGATTGTGATTGTACGATTGTGATTGTACGATTGTGATTGTATGATTGTGATTGCATGATTATGATTGTATGATTGTGATTGCATGATTGTGATTGTATGATTGTGATTGCATGATTTTGAATGTATGATTGTGATTGTATGATTGTGATTGTATGATTGTGATTGTATGATTGTGATTGTATGATTGTGATTGTATGATTGTGATTGTATGATTGTGATAGTATGATTGTGATTGTATGATTGGGATTGTATGATTGTGATTGTATGATTGTGATTGTATGGTTGTGACTGTACGATTGTGATTGTATGATTGTGATTGTATGATTTTGATAGTACGATTGTGATTGTATGACTGTGATTGTATGACTGTGATTGTATGATTGTGATTGTATGCTTGTGATTGTATGATTGTGAAAGTATGATTGTGATTGTATGATTGTGATTGTATGATTGTGATTGTATGATTGTGATTGTATGATTGTGATTGTATGATTGTGATTGTATGATTGTGATTGTATGATTGTGAAAGTATGATTGTGATTGTATGATTGTGATTGTATGATTGTGATTGTATGATTGTGATTGCATGATTATGATTGTATGATTGTGATTGCATGATTGCGATTGTATGATTGTGATTGTATGATTGTGATGTATGATTGTAATTGTATTATTATGATTGTATGATTGTGATTGTATGATTGAGATTGTATGATTGAGATTGTATGATTGTGACTGTATGCTTGCGATTGTATGATCGTGATTGTATGATTGTGATTGTATGATTGTGATTGTATGATTGTGATTGTATGATTATGATTGTATGATTGTGATTGTATGATTGTGATTGTATGATTGTGACTGTATGATTGTGATTGTATGATTGTGATTGTATGATTGTGATTGTATGATTGTGATTGTATGATTGTGATAGTATGATTGTGATTGTATGATTGTGATGTAAGATTGTAATTGTATGATTATGATTGTATGATTGTGATTGTGTGATTGTGATTGTATGATTGTGTTTGGGCGATTGTATTTGGGATATTGTAATTGTATGATTGCGATTGTATGATTGTGATTGTATGAATGTGATTGTATGATTGTGATTGTATGATTGTATTTGGGAGATTGTATTTGGGATATTGTAATTGTATGATTGCGATTGTATGATTGTGATTGTATGATTGTGATTGTATGATTGTATTTGGGAGATTGTATTTGGGAGATTGTATTTGGGAGATTGTATTTGGGAGATTGTGATTGTACGATTGTGATTGTATGACTGTGATTGTATGACTGTGATTGTATGATTGTGATTGTATGCTTGTGATTGTATGATTGTGAAAGTATGATTGTGATTGTATGATTGTGATTGTATGATTGTGATTGTATGATTGTGATTGTATGATTGTGATTGTATGATTGTGATTGTATGATTGTGATTGTATGATTGTGATTGTATGATTGTGAAAGTATGATTGTGATTGTATGATTGTGATTGTATGATTGTGATTGTATGATTGTGATTGCATGATTATGATTGTATGATTGTGATTGTATGATTGTGACTGTATGATTGTGATTGTATGATTGTGATAGTATGATTGTGATTGTATGATTGTGATGTATGATTGTAATTGTATGATTATGATTGTATGATTGTGATTGTGTGATTGTGATTGTATGATTGTATTTGGGAGATTGTATTTGGGATATTGTAATTGTATGATTGCGATTGTATGATTGTGATTGTATGATTGTGATTGTATGATTGTGATTGTATGATTGTGATTGTATGATTGTATTTGGGAGATTGTATTTGGGAGATTGTATTTGGGAGATTGTAATTGTATGATTGCGATTGTATGATTGTGATTGTATGATTGCGATTGTATGATTGTGATTGTATGATTGTATATGGGAGATTGTATTTGGGAGATTGCATTTGGGAGATTGTATTTGGGATATTGTAATTGTATGATTGCGATTGTATGATTGTGATTGTATGATTGTGATTGTATGATTGTATTTGGGAGTTTGTATTTGGGAGATTGTATTTGGGAGATTGTATTTGGGAGATTGTAATTGTACGATTGCGATTGTATGATTGTGATTGTATGATTGTATATGGGAGATTGTATTTGGGAGATTGCATTTGGGAGATTGTATTTGGGAGATTGTAATTGTATGATTGCGATTGTATGATTGTGATTGTATGATTGCGATTGTATGATTGTGATTGTATGATTGTGATGTATGATTGTGATTGTATGATTGTGATTGTATGATTGTGATTGTATGCTTGTGATTGTATGATTGTGAAAGTATGATGGTGATTGTATGATTGTGATTGTATGATTGTGATTGTATGATTGTGATTGTATGATTGTGATTGTATGATTGTGATTGTATGATTGTGATTGTATGATTGTGATTGTATGATTGTGAAAGTATGATTGTGATTGTATGATTGTGATTGTATGATTGTGATTGTATGATTGTGATTGTATTATTGTGATTGTATGATTGTGATTGTATGATTGTGATTGTATGATTGTGATAGTATGATTGTGATTGTATGATTGTGATTGTATGATTGTGATTGTATGATTGTATTTGGGAGATTGTATTTGGGAGATTGTATTTGGGAGATTGTATTTGGGAGATTGTAATTGTATGCTTGCGATTTTATGATCGTGATTGTATGATTGTGATTGTATGATTGTGATTGTATGATTGTGATTGTATGATTATGATTGTATGATTGTGATTGTATGATTGTGATTGTATGATTGTGACTGTATGATGGTGATTGTATGATTGTGATAGTATGATTGTGATTGTATGATTGTGACGTATGATTGTAATTGTATGATTATGATTGTATGATTGTGATTGTGTGATTGTGATTGTATGATTGTATTTGGGAGATTGTATTTGGGATATTGTAATTGTATGATTGCGATTGTATGATTGCGATTGTATGATTGTGATTGTATGATTGTGTATGTATGATTGTGATTGTATGATTGTATTTGGGAGATTGTATTTGGGATATTGTAATTGTATGATTGCGATTGTATGATTGTGATTGTATGATTGTGATGTATGATTGTAATTGTATGATTATGATTGTATGATTGTGATTGTATGATTGTGATGGTATGATTGTGATTGTATGATTGCGATCGTATGATTGTGATTGTATGATTATGATTGTATGATTGTGATTGTATGATTGTGAATGTATGATTGTGAAAGTATGATTGTGATTGTATGATTATGATTGTATGATTGTGATTGTATGATTGTGATTGTATGATTGTATTTGGGAGATTGTATTTGGGAGATTGTAATTGTATGATTGCGATTGTATGATTGTGATTGTATGATTGCGATTGTATGATTGTGATTGTATGATTGTGATGTATGATTGTGATTGTATGATTGTGATTGTATGATTGTGATTGTATGCTTGTGATTGTATGATTGTGAAAGTATGATGGTGATTGTATGATTGTGATTGTATGATTGTGATTGTATGATTGTGATTGTATGATTGTGATTGTATGATTGTGATTGTATGATTGTGATTGTATGATTGTGATTGTATGATTGTGAAAGTATGATTGTGATTGTATGATTGTGATTGTATGATTGTGATTGTATGATTGTGATTGTATGATTGTGATTGTATGATTGTGATTGTATGATTGTGATTGTATGATTGTGATTGTATGATTGTGATAGTATGATTGTGATTGTATGATTGTGATTGTATGATTGTGATTGTATGATTGTATTTGGGAGATTGTATTTGGGAGATTGTATTTGGGAGATTGTATTTGGGAGATTGTAATTGTATGCTTGCGATTGTATGATCGTGATTGTATGATTGTGATTGTATGATTGTGATTGTATGATTGTGATTGTATGATTGTGATTGTATGATTGTGATTGTATGATTATGATTGTATGATTGTGATTGTATGATTGTGATTGTATGATTGTGACTGTATGATGGTGATTGTATGATTGTGATAGTATGATTGTGATTGTATGATTGTGACGTATGATTGTAATTGTATGATTATGATTGTATGATTGTGATTGTGTGATTGTGATTGTATGATTGTATTTGGGAGATTGTATTTGGGATATTGTAATTGTATGATTGCGATTGTATGATTGCGATTGTATGATTGTGATTGTATGATTGTGTATGTATGATTGTGATTGTATGATTGTATTTGGGAGATTGTATTTGGGATATTGTAATTGTATGATTGCGATTGTATGATTGTGATTGTATGATTGTGATGTATGATTGTAATTGTATGATTATGATTGTATGATTGTGATTGTATGATTGTGATGGTATGATTGTGATTGTATGATTGCGATCGTATGATTGTGATTGTATGATTATGATTGTATGATTGTGATTGTATGATTGCGATTGTATGATTGTGATTGTATGATTAAGTTTGTATTTTTGTGATTTTATGATTGTGATTGTATGATTGTGATTGTATGATTGTGATTGTATGATTGTGATTGTATGAATGCGATTGTATGATTGTGATTGCATAATTGTGATTGTATGATTGTGATTGTATGATCGTGATTGTCTGATTGTGGTTGTATGATTGTGATTGTATGATTGAGATTGTATGATTGTGATTGTATGATTGCGATTGTATGACTGCGATTGTATGATTGTGATTGTATGATTGTGATTGTATGATTGTGATTGTATGATTGTGATTGTATGATTGTGATTGTATGATTGTGATTGTATGATTGTGAATGTATGATTGTGAAAGTATGATTGTGATTGTATGATTATGATTGTATGATTGTGATTGTATGATTGTGATTGTATGATTGTATTTGGGAGATTGTATTTGGGAGATTGTAATTGTATGATTGCGATTGTATGATTGTGATTGTATGATTGCGATTGTATGATTGTGATTGTATGATTGTGATGTATGATTATGATTCTATGATTGTAATTGTATGATTGAGATTGTATGATTGTGATTGTATGATTGCGATTGTATGATTGTGATTGTATGATTGCGATTGTATGATTGTGATTGTATGATTGTGATTGTATGATTGCGATTGTATGATTGTGATTGTATGATTGTGATTGTATGATTGCGATTGTATGATTGTGATTGTATGATTGTGATTGTATGATTGTGATTGTATGATTGTGAAAGTATGATTGTGATTGTATGATTGTGATTGTATGATTGTGATTGTATGATTGTGATTGTATGAGTGTGATTGTCTGATTGTGGTTGTGCGATTGTGATTGTACGATTGTGAATGTACGATTTTGATTGTATGATTGTGATTGTATGAATATGATTGTATGATTGTGATTGCATGATTGTGATTGTATGATTGTGACTGCATGATTTTGAATGTATGATTGTGATTGAATGGTTGTGATTGTATGATTGTGATCGTATGATTGTGATTTTATGATTGTGATTGTATGATTGCGATAGTATGATTGTGATTGTATGATTGTGATTGTATGATTGTGATGTATGATTGTAATTGTATGATTATGATTGTATGATTGTGATTGTATGATTGAGATTGTATGATTGTGATTGTATGCTTGCGATTGTAGGATTGTGATTGTATGATTGTGATTGTATGATTGTATTTGGGAGATTGTATTTGGGATATTGTAATTGTATGATTGCGATTGTATGATTGTGATTGTATGATTGTGATGTATGATTGTAATTGTATGATTATGATTGTATGATTGTGATTGTATGATTGTGATTGTATGATTGAGATTGTATGATTGTGATTGTATGCTTGCGATTGTATGATTGTGATTGTATGATTGTGATTCTTTGATTGTGATTGTATGATTGTGATTGTATGATTGTGTTTGTATGATTGTGATTATATGATTGTGACTGTATGATTGTGATTGTATGATTGTGATAGTATGATTGTGGTTATATGATTGTTATTGTATGATTGTGATTGTATGATTGTGATTGTTTGATTGTATTTGGGAGATTGTATTTGGGAGATTGTATTTGGGAGATTGTAATTGTATGATTGCGATTGTATGATTGTGATTGTATGATTGTGATGTATGATTGTAATTGTATGATTATGATTGTATGATTGTGATTGTATGATTGTGATGGTATGATTGCGATTGTATGATTGCGATCGTATGATTGTGATTGCATGATTATGATTGTATGATTGTGATTGTATGATTGCGATTGTATGATTGTGATTGTATGATTATGATTGTATTTCTGTGATTGTATGATTGTGATTGTATGATTGTGATTGTATGATTGTGATTGTATGATTGTGATTGTCTGATTGTGGTTGTGCGACTGTGATTGTACGATTGTGATTGTACGATTGTGATTGTATGATTGTGATTGCATGATTATGATTGTATGATTGTGATTGCATGATTGTGATTGTATGATTGTGATTGCATGATTTCGAATGTATGATTGTGATTGTATGATTGTGATTGTATGATTGTGATTGTATGATTGTGATTGTATGATTGTGATTGTATGATTGTGATTGTATGATTGTGATAGTATGATTGTGATTGTATGATTGTGATTGTATGATTGTGATTGTATGATTATGATTGTATGATTGTGATTGTATGATTGTATTTGGGTGATTGTATTTGGGAGATTGTATTTGGGAGATTGTAATTGTATGATTGCGATTGTATGATTGCGATTGTATGATTGTGATTGTATGATTGTGATTGTATGATTGTGATTGTATGATTGTGATTTTATGATTGTGATTGTATGATTGTGATTGTATGATTGTGATAGTATGATTGTGATTATATGATTGTTATTGTATGACTGTGATTGTATGATTGTGATTGTATGATTGTGATTGTATGATTGTATCTGGGATATTGTAATTGTATGATTGCGATTGTATGATTGTGATTGTATGATTGTGATGTATGATTGTAATTGTATGATTATGATTGTATGATTGTGATTGTATGATTGAGATTGTATGATTGTTATTGTATGCTTGCGATTGTATGAATGTGATTGTATGATTGTGATTGTATGATTGTGATTGTATGATTGTGATTGTATGATTGTGATTGTATGATTGTGATTGTATGATTGTGATTGTATGATTGTGATTGTATGATTGAGATTGTATGATTGTGATTGTATGATTGTGAATGTACGATTGTGATTGTACGATTGTGATTGTATGATTGTGATTGTATGATTGTGATTGTATGATTGTGATTGTATGATTGTATTTGGGAGATTGTATTTGGGATATTGTAATTGTATGATTGCGATTGTATGATTGCGATTGTATGATTGTGATTGTATGATTGTGTATGTATGATTGTGATTGTATGATTGTATTTGGGAGATTGTATTTGGGATATTGTAATTGTATGATTGCGATTGTATGATTGTGATTGTATGATTGTGATGTATGATTGTAATTGTATGATTATGATTGTATGATTGTGATTGTATGATTGTGATGGTATGATTGTGATTGTATGATTGCGATCGTATGATTGTGATTGTATGATTATGATTGTATGATTGTGATTGTATGATTGCGATTGTATGATTGTGATTGTATGATTAAGTTTGTATTTTTGTGATTTTATGATTGTGATTGTATGATTGTGATTGTATGATTGTGATTGTATGATTGTGATTGTATGAATGCGATTGTATGATTGTGATTGCATAATTGTGATTGTATGATTGTGATTGTATGATCGTGATTGTCTGATTGTGGTTGTATGATTGTGATTGTATGATTGAGATTGTATGATTGTGATTGTATGATTGCGATTGTATGACTGCGATTGTATGATTGTGATCGTATGATTGTGGTTGTATGATTGTGATTGTATGATTGTGATTGTATGATTGTGATTGTATGATTGTGATTGTATGATTGTGAATGTATGATTGTGAAAGTATGATTGTGATTGTATGATTATGATTGTATGATTGTGATTGTATGATTGTGATTGTATGATTGTATTTGGGAGATTGTATTTGGGAGATTGTAATTGTATGATTGCGATTGTATGATTGTGATTGTATGATTGCGATTGTATGATTGTGATTGTATGATTGTGATGTATGATTATGATTCTATGATTGTAATTGTATGATTGAGATTGTATGATTGTGATTGTATGATTGCGATTGTATGATTGTGATTGTATGATTGCGATTGTATGATTGCGATTGTATGATTGTGATTGTATGATTGAGATTGTATGATTGTGATTGTATGCTTGCGATTGTATGATTGTGATTGTATGATTGTGATTCTTTGATTGTGATTGTATGATTGTGATTGTATGATTGTGTTTGTATGATTGTGATTATATGATTGTGACTGTATGATTGTGATTGTATGATTGTGATAGTATGATTGTGGTTATATGATTGTTATTGTATGATTGTGATTGTATGATTGTGATTGTTTGATTGTATTTGGGAGATTGTATTTGGGAGATTGTAATTGTATGATTGCGATTGTATGATTGTGATTGTATGATTGTGATGTATGATTGTAATTGTATGATTATGATTGTATGATTGTGATTGTATGATTGTGATGGTATGATTGCGATTGTATGATTGCGATCGTATGATTGTGATTGCATGATTATGATTGTATGATTGTGATTGTATGATTGCGATTGTATGATTGTGATTGTATGATTATGATTGTATTTTTGTGATTGTATGATTGTGATTGTATGATTGTGATTGTATGATTGTGATTGTATGATTGTGATTGTATGATTGTGATTGTCTGATTGTGGTTGTGCGACTGTGATTGTACGATTGTGATTGTACGATTGTGATTGTATGATTGTGATTGCATGATTATGATTGTATGATTGTGATTGCATGATTGTGATTGTATGATTGTGATTGCATGATTTCGAATGTATGATTGTGATTGTATGATTGTGATTGTATGATTGTGATTGTATGATTGTGATTGTATGATTGTGATTGTATGATTGTGATTGTATGATTGTGATAGTATGATTGTGATTGTATGATTGTGATTGTATGATTGTGAGTGTATGATTATGATTGTATGATTGTGATTGTATGATTGTATTTGGGTGATTGTATTTGGGAGATTGTATTTGGGAGATTGTAATTGTATGATTGCGATTGTATGATTGCGATTGTATGATTGTGATTGTATGATTGTGATTGTATGATTGTGATTGTATGATTGTGATTGTATGATTGTGATTTTATGATTGTGATTGTATGATTGTGATTGTATGATTGTGATAGTATGATTGTGATTATATGATTGTTATTGTATGACTGTGATTGTATGATTGTGATTGTATGATTGTGATTGTATGATTGTATTTGGGATATTGTAATTGTATGATTGCGATTGTATGATTGTGATTGTATGATTGTGATGTATGATTGTAATTGTATGATTATGATTGTATGATTGTGATTGTATGATTGAGATTGTATGATTGTTATTGTATGCTTGCGATTGTATGAATGTGATTGTATGATTGTGATTGTATGATTGTGATTGTATGATTGTGATTGTATGATTGTGATTGTATGATTGTGATTGTATGATTGTGATTGTATGATTGTGATTGTATGATTGAGATTGTATGATTGTGATTGTATGATTGTGAATGTACGATTGTGATTGTACGATTGTGATTGTATGATTGTGATTGTATGATTGTGATTGTATGATTGTGATTGTATGATTGTATTTGGGAGATTGTATTTGGGATATTGTAATTGTATGATTGCGATTGTATGATTGTGATTACATGATTGTGATTGTATGATTGTGATTGTATGATTGAGATTGTATGATTGAGATTGTATGATTGTGATTGTATGCTTGCGATTGTATGATCGTGATTGTATGATTGTGATTGTATGATTGTGATTGTATGAATGTGATTGTATGATTGTGATTGTATGATTGTGATTGTATGATTATGATTGTATGATCGTGCTTGTATGATTGTGATTGTATGATTGTGATTGTATGATTGTGATTGTATGATTGTGATTGTATGATTGTGATTGTATGATTGTGATAGTATGATTGTGATTGTATGATTGTGATTGTATGATTGTGATTGTATGATTGTGATTGTATGATTGTATTTGGGAGATTGTATTTGGGAGATTGTATTTGGGAGATTATATTTGGGAGATTGTATTTGGGAGATTGTGATTGTATGATTGCGATTGTATGATTGTGATTGTATGATTGCGATTGTATGATTGTGATTGTATGATTGTGATGTATGATTGTAATTGTATGATTATGATTGTATGATTGTGATTGTATGATTGAGATTGTATGATTGTGATTGTATGCTTGCGATTGCATGATTGTGATTGTATGATTGTGATTGTATGATTGAGATTGTATGATTGTGATTGTATGCTTGCGATTGCATGATTGTGATTGTATGATTGTGATAGTATGATTGTGATTGTATGATTGTGATTGTATGATTGTGATTGTATGATTGTGATTGTATGATTGTATTTGGGAGATTGTATTTGGGAGATTGTATTTGGGAGATTGTATTTGGGAGATTGGAATTGTATGATTGCGATTGTGTGATTGTGATTGTATGATTGCGATTGTATGATCGTGATTGTATGATTGTGATGTATGATTGTAATTGTATTATTATGATTGTATGATTGTGATTGTATGATTGAGATTGTATGATTGAGATTGTATGATTGTGATTGTATGCTTGCGATTGTATGATCGTGATTGTATGATTGTGATTGTATGATTGTGATTGTATGATTGTGAATGTATGATTGTGATTGTATGATTGTGATTGTATGATTATGATTGTATGATCGTGCTTGTATGATTGTGATTGTATGATTGTGATTGTATGATTGTGATTGTATGATTATGATTGTATGATTGTGATTGTATGATTGTGATTGTATGATTGTGACTGTATGATTGTGATTGTATGATTGTGATAGTATGATTGTGATTGTATGATTGTGATGTATGATTGTAATTGTATGATTATGATTGTATGATTGTGATTGTGTGATTGTGATTGTATGATTGTGTTTGGGCGATTGTATTTGGGATATTGTAATTGTATGATTGCGATTGTATGATTGTGATTGTATGAATGTGATTGTATGATTGTGATTGTATGATTGTATTTGGGAGATTGTATTTGGGATATTGTAATTGTATGATTGCGATTGTATGATTGTGATTGTATGATTGTGATTGTATGATTGTGATTGTATGATCGTGATTGTATGATTGTGATTGTATGATTGTGAAAGTATGATTGTGATTGTATGATTATGATTGTATGATTGTGGTTGTGCGATTGTGATTGTACGATTGTGATTGTACGATTGTGATTGTATGATTGTGATTGCACGATTATGATTGTATGATTGTGATTGCATGATTGTGATTGTATGATTGTGATTGCATGATTTTGAATGTATGATTGTGATTGTATGATTGTGATTGTATGATTGTGATGTATGATTGTAATTGTATGATTATGATTGTATGATTGTGATTGTATGATTGTGATGGTATGATTGTGATTGTATGATTGCGATCGTATGATTGTGATTGTATGATTATGATTGTATGATTGTGATTGTATGATTGCGATTGTATGATTGTGATTGTATGATTGTGACTGTATGATTGTGATTGTATGATTGTGATAGTATGATTGTGATTGTATGATTGTGATGTATGATGGTAATTGTATGATTATGATTGTATGATTGTGATTGTGTGATTGTGATTGTATGATTGTGTTTGGGCGATTGTATTTGGGATATTGTAATTGTATGATTGCGATTGTATGATTGTGATTGTATGAATGTGATTGTATGATTGTGATTGTATGATTGTATTTGGGAGATTGTATTTGGGATATTGTAATTGTATGATTGCGATTGTATGATTGTGATTGTATGATTGTGATTGTATGATTGTGATTGTATGATTGTGATTGTATGATCGTGATTGTATGATTGTGATTGTATGATTGTGAAAGTATGATTGTGATTGTATGATTATGATTGTATGATTGTGGTTGTGCGATTGTGATTGTACGATTGTGATTGTACGATTGTGATTGTATGATTGTGATTGCATGATTATGATTGTATGATTGTGATTGCATGATTGTGATTGTATGATTGTGATTGCATGATTTTGAATGTATGATTGTGATTGTATGATTGTGATTGTATGATTGAGATTGTATGATTGTGATTGTATGCTTGCGATTGTAGGATTGTGATTGTATGATTGTGATTGTATGATTGTATTTGGGAGATTGTATTTGGGATATTGTAATTGTATGATTGCGATTGTATGATTGTGATTGTATGATTGTGATGTATGATTGTAATTGTATGATTATGATTGTATGATTGTGATTGTATGATTGCGATTGTATGATTGAGATTGTATGATTGTGATTGTATGCTTGCGATTGTATGATTGTGATTGTATGATTGTGATTCTTTGATTGTGATTGTATGATTGTGATTGTATGATTGTGTTTGTATGATTGTGATTATATGATTGTGACTGTATGATTGTGATTGTATGATTGTGATAGTATGATTGTGATTATATGATTGTTATTGTATGATTGTGATTGTATGATTGTGATTGTTTGATTGTATTTGGGAGATTGTATTTGGGAGATTGTAATTTTATGATTGCGATTGTATGATTGTGATTGTATGATTGTGATGTATGATTGTAATTGTATGATTATGATTGTATGATTGTGATTGTATGATTGTGATTGTATGATTGTGATTGTATGATTGCGATCGTATGATTGTGATTGCATGATTATGATTGTATGGTTGTGATTGTATGATTGCGATTGTATGATTGTGATTGTATGATTATGATTGTATTTTTGTGATTGTATGATTGTGATTGTATGATTGTGATTGTATGATTGTGATTGTCTGATTGTGGTTGTGCGACTGTGATTGTACGATTGTGATTGTACGATTGTGATTGTATGATTGTGATTGCATGATTATGATTGTATGATTGTGATTGCATGATTGTGATTGTATGATTGTGATTGCATGATTTCGAATGTATGATTGTGATTGTATGATTGTGATTGTATGATTGTGATTGTATGATTGTGATTGTATGATTGTGATAGTATGATTGTGATTGTATGATTGTGATTGTATGATTGTAATTGTATGATTATGATTGTATGATTGTGATTGTATGATTGTATTTGGGTGATTGTATTTGGGAGATTGTATTTGGGAGATTGTAATTGTATGATTGCGATTGTATGATTGTGATTGTATGATTGTGATTGTATGATTGTGATTGTATGATTGTGATTTTATGATTGTGATTGTATGATTGTGATTGCATGATTGTGATAGTATGATTGTGATTATATGATTGTTATTGTATGACTGTGATTGTATGATTGTGATTGTATGATTGTGATTGTATGATTGTATTTGGGATATTGTAATTGTATGATTGCGATTGTATGATTGTGATTGTATGATTGTGATGTATGATTGTAATTGTATGATTATGATTGTATGATTGTGATTGTATGATTGAGATTGTATGATTGTTATTGTATGCTTGCGATTGTATGAATGTGATTGTATGATTGTGATTGTATGATTGTGATTGTATGATTGTGATTGTATGATCGTGATTGTATGATTGTGATTGTATGATTGTGAAAGTATGATTCTGATTGTATGATTATGATTGTATGATTGTGGTTGTGCGGTTGTGATTGTACGATTGTGATTGTACGATTGTGATTGTATGATTGTGATTGCATGATTATGATTGTATGATTGTGATTGCATGATTGTGATTGTATGATTGTGATTGCATGATTTTGAATGTATGATTGTGATTGTATGATTGTGATTGTATGATTGTGATTGTATGATTGTGATTGTATGATTGTGATTGTATGATTGTGATTGTATGATTGTGATTGTATGATTGTGATTGTATGATTGTGATTGTATGATTGTGATAGTATGATTGTGATTGTATGATTATGATTGTATGATTGTGGTTGTGCGATTGTGATTGTACGATTGTGATTGTACGATTGTGATTGTATGATTGTGATTGCATGATTATGATTGTATGATTGTGATTGCATGATTGTGATTGTATGATTGTGATTGCATGATTTTGAATGTATGATTGTGATTGTATGATTGTGATTGTATGATTGTGATTGTATGATTGTGATTGTATGATTGTGATTGTATGATTGTGATTGTATGATTGTGATAGTATGATTGTGATTGTATGATTGTGATTGTATGATTGTGATTGTATGATTGTGATTGTATGATTGTGAATGTACGATTGTGATTGTATGATTGTGATTGTATGATTTTGATAGTACGATTGTGATTGTATGACTGTGATTGGATGACTGTGATTGTATGATTGTGATTGTATGCTTGTGATTGTATGATTGTGAAAGTATGATTGTGATTGTATGATTGTGATTGTATGATTGTGATTGTATGATTGTGATTGTATGATTGTGATTGTATGATTGTGATTGTATGACTGTGATTGTATGATTGTGAAAGTATGATTGTGATTGTATGATTGTGATTGTATGATTGTGATTGTATGATTGTGATTGTATGATTGTGATTGTATGATTGCGATAGTATGATTGTGATTGTATGATTGTGAATTTATGATTGTGATTGTATGATTGTATTTGGGAGATTGTATTTGGGAGATTGTATTTGGGAGATTGTATTTGGGAGATTGTAATTGTATGATTGCGATTGTATGATTGTGATTGTATGATTGCGATTGTATGATTGTGATTGTGTGATTGTGATGTATGATTGTAATTGTATTATTATGATTGTATGATTGTGATTGTATGATTGAGATTGTATGATTGAGATTGTATGATTGTGATTGTATGCTTGCGATTGTATGATCGTGATTGTATGATTGTGATTGTATGATTGTGATTGTATGATTGTGATTGTATGATTGTGATTGTATGATTGTGATTGTATGATTGTGATAGTATGATTGTGATTGTATGATTGTGATTGTATGATTGTGATTGTATGATTGTGATTGTATGATTATGATTGTATGATTGTGATTGTATGATTGTGATTGTATGATTGTGATTGTATGATTGTGATAGTATGATTGTGATTGTATGATTGTGATTGTATGACTGTGATTGTATGATTGTGATTGTATGATTGTTAAAGTATGATTGTGATGGTATGATTGTTAAAGTATGATTGTGATGGTACGATTGTGATTGTATGATTGTGATTGTATGATTGTGATTGTATGATTGTGATTGTATGAGTGTGATTGTCTGATTGTGGTTGTGCGATTGTGATTGTACGATTGTGATTGTACGATTGTTATTGAATGATTGTGATTGTATGATTCTGATTGTATGATTGTGATTGCATGATTGTGATTGTATGATTGTGATTGCATGATTTTGAATGTATGATTGCGATTGTATGATTGTGATTGTATGATTGTGATTGTATGATTGTGATTGTATGATTGTGATTATATGATTGTGATAGTATGATTGTGGTAGTATGATTGTGATTGTATGATTGTGATTGTATGATTGTGATTGTATGATTGTGATTGTATGATTGTGATAATATGATTGTGGTAGTATGATTGTGATTGTATGATTGTGATTGTATGATTGTGATTGTATGATTGTATTTGGGAGATTGTATTTGGGAGATTGTATTTGGGAGATTGTAATTGTATGATTGCGATTGTATAATTGTGATTGTATGATTGCGATTGTATGATTGTGATTGTATGATTGTGATGTATGATTGTAATTGTTTGATTATGATTGTATGATTGTGATTGTATGATTGTGATTGTATGATTGTATCTGGGAGATTGTATTTGGGAGATTGTAATTGTATGATTGCGATTGTATGATTGTGATTGTATGATTGCGATTGTATGATTGTGATTGTATGATTGTGATGTATGTTTGTAATTGTATGATTATGATTGTATGATTGTGATTGTATGATTGTGATGGTATGATTGTGATTGTATGATTGCGATCGTATGATTGTGATTGTATGATTATGATTGTATGATTGTGATTGTATGATTGCGATTGTATGATTGTGATTGTATGATTATGATTGTATTTTTGTGATTGTATGATTGTGATTGTATGATTGTGATTGTCTGATTGTGGTTGTGCGATTGTGATTGTACGATTGTGATTGTACGATTGTGATTGTATGATTGTGATTGCATGATTATGATTGTATGATTGTGATTGCATGATTGTGATTGTATGATTGTGATTGCATGATTTTGAATGTATGATTGTGATTGTATGATTGTGATCGTATGATTGTGATTGTATGATTGTGATTGTATGATTGTGATTGTATGATTGTGATTGTATGATTGTGATTGTATGATTGTGATAGTATGATTGTGATTGTATGATTGCGATTGTATGATTGTGATTGTATGATTGCGATTGTATGATTGTGATTGTATGATTGCGATTGTATGATTGTGATTGTATGATTGTGATGTATGATTGTAATTGTATGATTATGATTGTATGATTGTGATTGTATGATTGAGATTGTACGATTGAGATTGTATGCTTGCGATTGCATGATTGTGATTGTATGATTGTGATTGTATGATTGAGATTGTATGATTGTGATTGTATGCTTGCGATTGCATGATTGTGATTGTATGATTGTGATAGTATGATTGTGATTGTATGATTGTGATTGTATGATTGTATTTGGGAGATTGTATTTGGGAGATTGTATTTGGGAGATTGTATTTGGGATATTGTAATTGTATGATTGCGATTGTATGATTGTGATTGTATGATTGTGATTGTATGATTGTATTTGGGAGATTGTATTTGGGAGATTGTGATTGTATGATTGTGATTGTATGATTATGATTGTATGATTGTGATTGTATGATTGTGATTGTATGATTGTGACTGTATGATTGTGATTGTATGATTGTGATAGTATGATTGTGATTGTATGATTGTGATGTATGATTGTAATTGTATGATTATGATTGTATGATTGTGATTGTGCGATTGTGATTGTATGATTGTATTTGGGAGATTGTATTTGGGATATTGTAATTGTATGATTGCGATTGTATGATTGTGATTGTATGATTGTGATTGTATGATTGTGATTGTATGATTGTGATTGTATGATTGTGATTGTATGATTGTGATTGTATGATTGTGATTGTATGATTGTATTTGGGAGTTTGTATTTGGGAGATTGTATTTGGGAGATTGTATTTGGGAGATTGTAATTGTATGATTGCGATTGTATGATTGTGATTGTATGATTGCGATTGTATGATTGTGATTGTATGATTGTATATGGTAGATTATATTTGGGTGATTGCATTTGGGAGATTGTATTTGGGAGATTGTAATTGTATGATTGCGATTGTATGATTGTGATTGTATGATTGTGACTGTATGATGGTGATTGTATGATTGTGATAGTATGATTGTGATTGTATGATTGTGACGTATGATTGTAATTATATGATTATGATTGTATGATTGTGATTGTGTGATTGTGATTGTATGATTGTATTTGGGAGATTGTATTTGGGATATTGTAATTGTATGATTGCGATTGTATGATTGCGATTGTATGATTGTGATTGTATGATTGTGTATGTATGATTGTGATTGTATGATTGTATTTGGGAGATTGTATTTGGGATATTGTAATTGTATGATTGCGATTGTATGATTGTGATTGTATGATTGTGATGTATGATTGTAATTGTATGATTATGATTGTATGATTGTGATTGTATGATTGTGATGGTATGATTGTGATTGTATGATTGCGATCGTATGATTGTGATTGTATGATTATGATTGTGTGATTGTGATTGTATGATTGCGATTGTATGATTGTGATTGTATGATTAAGTTTGTATTTTTGTGATTTTATGATTGTGATTGTATGATTGTGATTGTATGATTGTGATTGTATGATTGTGATTGTATGAATGCGATTGTATGATTGTGATTGCATAATTGTGATTGTATGATTGTGATTGTGTGATCGTGATTGTCTGATTGTGGTTGTATGATTGTGATTGTATGATTGAGATTGTATGATTGTGATTGTATGATTGCGATTGTATGACTGCGATTGTATGATTGTGATTGTATGATTGTGATTGTATGATTGTGATTGTATGATTGTGATTGTATGATTGTGATTGTATGATTGTGAAAGTATGATTGTGATTGTATGATTATGATTGTATGATTGTGATTGTATGATTGTGATTGTATGATTGTATTTGGGAGATTGTATTTGGGAGATTGTAATTGTATGATTGCGATTGTATGATTGTGATTGTATGATTGCGATTGTATGATTGTGATTGTATGATTGTGATGTATGATTATGATTCTATGATTGTAATTGTATGATTGAGATTGTATGATTGTGATTGTATGATCGCGATTGTATGATTGTGATTGTATGACTGCGATTGTATGATTGTGATTGTATGATTGTGATGTATGATTGTAATTGTATGATTATGATTGTATGATTTTGATTGTATGATTGTGATTGTATGAATATGATTGTATGATTGTGATTGCATGATTGTGATTGTATGATTGTGATTGCATGATTTTGAATTTATGATTGTGATTGAATGGTTGTGATTGTATGATTGTGATCGTATGATTGTGATTGTATGATTGTGATTGTATGATTGCGATAGTATGATTGTGATTGTATGATTGTGATTGTATGATTGTGATGTATGATTGTAATTGTATGATTATGATTGTATGATTGTGATTGTATGATTGAGATTGTATGATTGTATTTGGGAGATTGTATTTGGGATATTGTAATTCTATGATTGCGATTGTATGATTGTGATTGTATGATTGTATTTGGGAGATTGTATTTGGGAGATTGTGATTGTATGATTGTGATTGTATGATTATGATTGTATGATTGTGATTGTATGATTGTGATTGTATGATTGTGACTGTATGATTGTGATTGTATGATTGTGATAGTATGATTGTGATTGTATGATTGTGATGTATGATTGTAATTGTATGATTATGATTGTATGATTGTGACTGTGCGATTGTGATTGTATGATTGTATTTGGGAGATTGTATTTGGGATATTGTAATTGTATGATTGCGATTGTATGATTGTGATTGTATGATTGTGTATGTATGATTGTGATTGTATGATTGTATTTGGGAGATTGTATTTGGGATATTGTAATTGTATGATTGCGATTGTATGATTGTGATTGTATGATTGTGATGTATGATTGTAATTGTATGATTATGATTGTATGATTGTGATTGTATGATTGTGATGGTATGATTGCGATTGTATGACTGCGATTCTATGATTGTAATTGTATGATTGAGATTGTATGATTGTGATTGTATGATTGCGATTGAATGATTGTGATTGTATGATTGCGATTGTATGATTGTGATTGTATGATTGTGATGTATGATTGTAATTGTATGATTATGATTGTATGATTGTGATTGTATGATTGAGATTGTATGATTGTGATTGTATGATTGCGATTGTATGATTGTGATTGTATGATTGTGATTGTATGATTGCGATTGTATGATTGTGATTGTATGATTGTGATTGTATGATTGTGATTGTATGATTGGGATTGTATGATTGTGAAAGTATGATTGTGATTGTATGATTGTGATTGTATGATTGTGATTGTATGATTGTATTTGTATGAGTGTGATTGTCTGATTGTGGTTGTGCGATTGTGATTGTACGATTGTGAATGTACGATTTTGATTGTATGATTGTGATTGTAGGAATATGATTGTATGATTGTGATTGCATGATTGTGATTGTATGATTGTGATTGCATGATTTTGAATGTATGATTGTGATTGAATGGTTGTGATTGTATGATTGTGATCGTGTGATTGTGATTGTATGATTGTGATTGTATGATTGCGATAGTATGATTGTGATTGTATGATTGTGATTGTATGATTGTGATGTATGATTGTAATTGTATGATTATGATTGTATGATTGTGATTGTATGATTGAGATTGTATGATTGTGATTGTATGCTTGCGATTGTAGGATTGTGATTGTATGATTGTGATTGTATGATTGTATTTGGGAGATTGTATTTGGGATATTGTAATTGTATGATTGCGATTGTATGATTGTGATTGTATGATTGTGATGTATGATTGTAATTGTATGATTATGATTGTATGATTGTGATTGTATGATTGTGATTGTATGATTGAGATTGTATGATTGTGATTGTATGCTTGCGATTGTATGATTGTGATTGTATGATTGTGATTCTTTGATTGTGATTGTATGATTGTGATTGTATGATTGTGTTTGTATGATTGTGATTATATGATTGTGACTGTATGATTGTGATTGTATGATTATGATAGTATGATTGTGATTGTATGATTGTGATAGTATGATTGTGATTATATGATTGTTATTGTATGATTGCGATTGTATGATTGTGATTGTATGATTGTGATTGTATGATTGTATTTGGGAGATTGTATTTGGGAGATTGTAATTGTATGATTGCGATTGTATGATTGTGATTATATGATTGCGATTGTATGATTGTGATTGTCTGATTGTGATGTATGATTGTAATTGTATGATTATGATTGTATGATTGTGATTGTATGATTGTGATTGTATGATTGTATCTGGGAGATTGTATTAGGGAGATTGTATTTGGGAGATTGTATTTGGGAGATTGTAATTGTATGATTGCAATTGTATGATTGTGATTGTATGATTGCGATTGTATGATTGTGATTGTATGATTATGATGTATGATTGTAATTGTATGATTATGATTGTATGATTGTGATTGTATGATTGTGATGGTATGATTGTGATTGTATGATTGCGATCGTATGATTGTGATTGCATGATTATGATTGTATGATTGTGATTGTATGATTGCGATTGTATGATTGTGATTGTATGATTATGATTGTATTTTTGTGATTGTATGATTGTGATTGTATGATTGTGATTGTATGATTGTGATTGTATGATTGTGATTGTATGATTGTGATTGTCTGATTGTGGTTGTGCGACTGTGATTGTACGATTGTGATTGTACGATTGTGATTGTATGATTGTGATTGCATGATTATGATTGTATGATTGTGATTGCATGATTGTGATTGTATGATTATGATTGTATGATTGTGATTGTATGATTGTATTTGGGTGATTGTATTTGGGAGATTGTATTTGGGAGATTGTAATTGTATGATTGCGATTGTATGATTGTGATTGTATGAATGCGATTGTATGAATGCGATTGTATGATTGTGATTGTATGATTGTGATTGTATGATTGTGATTGTATGATTGTGATTGTATGATTGTATTTGGGAGATTGTATTTGGGATATTGTAATTGTATGATTGCGATTGTATGATTGTGATTGTCTGATTGTGATGTATGATTGTAATTGTATGATTATGATTGTATGATTGTGATTGTATGATTGTGATTGTGTGATTGTGATTGTATGATTGTGACTGCATGATTGTGATTGTATGATTGTGATAGTATGATTGTGATTGTATGATTGTGATGTATGATTGTAATTGTATGATTATGCTTGTATGATTGTGATTGTATGATTGTGATTGTATGAATATGATTGTATGATTGTGATTGCATGATTGTGATTGTATGATGGTGATTGCATGATTTTGAATGTATGATTGTGATTGAATGGTTGTGATTGTATGATTGTTATTGTATGATTGTGATTGTATGACTGTGATTGAATGATTGTGATTGTGTGATTGTGATTGTATGATTGTGAAAGTATGATTGTGATGGTATGATTGTGATTGTATGATTGTGATTGTATGAATGTGATTGTATGAGTGTGATTGTCTGATTGTGGTTGTGCGATTGTGATTGTACGATTGTGATTGTACGATTGTTATTGAATGATTGTGATTGTATGATTCTGATTGTATGATTGTGATTGCATGATTGTGATTGTATGATTGTATCTGGGAGATTGTATTTGGGAGATTGTATTTGGGAGATTGTAATAGTATGATTGCGATTGTATGATTGTGATTATATGATTGCGATTGTATGATTGTGATTGTCTGATTGTGATGTATGATTGTAATTGTATGATTATGATTGTATGATTGTGATTGTATGATTGTGATTGTATGATTGTGATGTATGATTGTAATTGTATGATTATGATTGTATGATTGTGATTGTATGATTGTGATGGTATGATTGTGATTGTATGATTGCGATCGTATGATTGTGATTGTATGATTGTGATTGTATGATTGTGATTGTATGATTGTGAAAGTATGATTGTGATTGTATGATTATGATTGTATGATTGTGATTGTATGATTGTGATTGTATGATTGTATTTGGGAGATTGTATTTGGGAGATTGTAATTGTATGATTGCGATTGTATGATTGTGATTGTATGATTGCGATTGTATGATTGTGATTGTATGATTGTGATGTATGATTATGATTCTATGATTGTAATTGTATGATTGAGATTGTATGATTGTGATTGTATGATTGCGATTGTATGATTGTGATTGTATGATTGTGTTTGTATGATTGTGATTATATGATTGTGACTGTATGATTGTGATTGTATGATTGTGATAGTATGATTGTGATTATATGATTGTTATTGTATGATTGTGATTGTATGATTGTGATTGTTTGATTGTATTTGGGAGATTGTATTTGGGAGATTGTATTTGGGAGATTGTAATTGTATGATTGCGATTGTATGATTGCGATTGTATGATTGCGATTGTATGATTGTGATTGTATGATTGTGATGTATGACTGTAATTGTATGATTATGATTGTATGATTGTATTTGGGAGATTGTATTTGGGATATTGTAATTGTATGATTGCGATTGTACGATTGTGATTGTATGATTGTGATTGTATGATTGTATTTGGGAGATTGTATTTGGGAGATTGTAATTGTATGATTGTGATTGTATGATTGTGATGTATGACTGTAATTGTATGATTATGATTGTATGATTGTATTTGGGAGATTGTATTTGGGATATTGTAATTGTATGATTGCGATTGTATGATTGTGACTGTATGATTGTGATTGTATTATTGTGATAGTATGATTGTGATTGTATGATTGTGATGTATGATTGTAATTGTATGATTATGATTGTATGATTGTGATTGTGTGATTGTGATTGTATGATTGTATTTGGGAGATTGTATTTGGGATATTGTAATTGTATGATTGCGATTGTATGATTGTGATTGTATGATTGTGATTGTATGATTGTGATTGTATGATTGTGATTGTATGATTGTGATTGTATGATTGTATTTGGGAGATTGTATTTGGGAGATTGTATTTGGGAGATTGTATTTGGGAGATTGTAATTGTATGATTGCGATTGTATGATTGTGATTGTATGATAGCGATTGTATGATTGTGATTGTATGATTGTATATGGGAGATTGTATTTGGGAGATTGCATTTGGGAGATTGTATTTGGGATATTGTAATTGTATGATTGCGATTGTATGATTGTGATTGTATGATTGTATTTGGGAGATTGTATTTGGAGGATTGTATTTGGGAGATTGTATTTGGGAGATTGTGATTGTATGATTGTGATTGTATGATTATGATTGTATGATTATGATTGTATGATTGTGATTGTATGATTGTGATTGTATGATTGTGACTGTATGATTGTGATTGTATGATTGTGATAGTATGATTGTGATTGTATGATTGTGATGTATGATTGTAATTGTATGATTATGATTGTATGATTGTGATTGTGTGATTGTGATTGTATGATTGTATTTGGGAGATTGTATTTGGGATATTGTAATTGTATGATTGCGATTGTATGATTGTGATTGTATGATTGTGATTGTATGATTGTGATTGTATGATTGTGATTGTATGATTGTGATTGTATGATTGTATTTGGGAGTTTGTATTTGGGAGATTGTATTTGGGAGATTGTATTTGGGAGATTGTAATTGTATGATTGCGATTGTATGATTGTGATTGTATGATTGCGATTGTATGATTGTGATTGTATGATTGTATATGGGAGATTGTATTTGGGAGATTGCATTTGGGAGATTGTATTTGGGGGATTGTAATTGTATGATTGCGATTGTATGATTGTGATTGTATGATTGCGATTGTATGATTGTGATTGTATGATTGTGATGTATGATTGTGATTGTATGATTGTGATTGTATGATTGTGATTGTATGATTGTGATTGTATGATTGTGATTGTATGATTGTGATAGTATGATTGTGATTGTATGATTGTGATTGTATGATTGTGATTGTATGATTGTGATTGTATGATTGTATTTGGGAGATTGTATTTGGGAGATTGTATTTGGGAGATTGTATTTGGGAGATTGTAATTGTATGATTGCGATTGTATGATTGTGATTGTATGATTGCGATTGTATGATTATGATTGTATGATTGTGATGTATGATTGTAATTGTATTATTATGATTGTATGATTGTGATTGTATGATTGAGATTGTATGATTGAGATTGTATGATTGTGACTGTATGCTTGCGATTGTATGATCGTGATTGTATGATTGTGATTGTATGATTGTGATTGTATGATTGTGATTGTATGATTATGATTGTATGATTGTGATTGTATGATTGTGATTGTATGATTGTGACTGTATGATTGTGATTGTATGATTGTGATTGTATGATTGTGATTGTATGATTGTGATTGTATGATTGTGATTGTATGATTGTGATAGTATGATTGTGATTGTATGATTGTGATTGTATGATTGTATTTGGGAGATTGTATTTGGGAGATTGTATTTGGGAGTTTGTATTTGGGAGATTGTAATTGTATGATTGCGATTGTATGATTGTGATTGTATGATTGCGATTGTATGATTGTGATTGTATGATTGTGATTGTATGATTGTGATTGTATGATTGTGATTGTATGATTGTATTTGGGAGATTGTATTTGGGATATTGTAATTGTATGATTGCGATTGTATGATTGCGATTGTATGATTGTGATTGTATGATTGTGTATGTATGATTGTGATTGTATGATTGTATTTGGGAAATTGTATTTGGGATATTGTAATTGTATGATTGCGATTGTATGATTGTGATTGTATGATTGTCATTGTATGATTGTATTTAGGAGATTGTATTTGGGAGATTGTATTTGGGAGATTGTATTTGGGAGATTGTGATTGTATGATTGTGATTGTATGATTATGATTGTATGATTGTGATTGTATGATTGTGATTGTATGATTGTGACTGTATGATTGTGATTGTATGATTGTGATAGTATGATTGTGATTGTATGATTGTGATGTATGATTGTAATTGTATGATTATGATTGTATGATTGTGATTGTGTGATTGTGATTGTATGATTGTATTTGGGAGATTGTATTTGGGATATTGTAATTGTATGATTGCGATTGTATGATTGTGATTGTATGATTGTGATTGTATGATTGTGATTGTATGATTGTGATTGTATGATTGTGATTGTATGATTGTGATTGTATGATTGTGATTGTATGATTGTATTTGGGAGATTGTATTTGGGAGATTGTATTTGGGAGATTGTAATTGTATGATTGCGATTGTATGATTGTGATTGTATGATTGCGATTGTATGATTGTGATTGTATGATTGTATATGGGAGATTGTATTTGGGAGATTGCATTTGGGAGATTGTATTTGGGATATTGTAATTGTATGATTGCGATTGTATGATTGTGATTGTATGATTGTGATTGTATGATTGTATTTGGGAGATTGTATTTGGGGGATTGTATTTGGGAGATTGTATTTGGGAGATTGTGATTGTATGATTGTGATTGTATGATTATGATTGTATGATTATGATTGTATGATTGTGATTGTATGATTGTGATTGTATGATTGTGACTCTATGATTGTGATTGTATGATTGTGATAGTATGATTGTGATTGTATGATTGTGATGTATGATTGTAATTGTATGATTATGATTGTATGATTGTGATTGTGTGATTGTGATTGTATGATTGTATTTGGGAGATTGTATTTGGGATATTGTAATTGTATGATTGCGATTGTATGATTGTGATTGTATGATTGTGATTGTATGATTGTGATTGTATGATTGTGATTGTATGATTGTATTTGGGAGTTTGTATTTGGGAGATTGTATTTGGGAGATTGTATTTGGGAGATTGTAATTGTATGACTGCGATTGTATGATTGTGATTGTATGATTGCGATTGTATGATTGTGATTGTATGATTGTATATGGGAGATTGTATTTGGGAGATTGCATTTGGGAGATTGTATTTGGGAGATTGTAATTGTATGATTGCGATTGTATGATTGTGATTGTATGATTGCGATTGTATGATTGTGATTGTATGATTGTATATGGGAGATTGTATTTGGGAGATTGCATTTGGGAGATTGTATTTGGGAGATTGTAATTGTATGATTGAGATTGTATGATTGAGATTGTATGATTGTGACTGTATGCTTGCGATTGTATGATCGTGATTGTATGATTGTGATTGTATGATTGTGATTGTATGATTGTGATTGTATGATTATGATTGTATGATTGTGATTGTATGATTGTGATTGTATGATTGTGACTGCATGATTGTGATTGTATGATTGTGATTGTATGATTGTGATTGTATGATTGTGATTGTATGATTGTGATTGTATGATTGTGATAGTATGATTGTGATTGTATGATTGTGATTGTATGATTGTATTTGGGAGATTGTATTTGGGAGATTGTATTTGGGAGTTTGTATTTGGGAGATTGTAATTGTATGATTGCGATTGTATGATTGTGATTGTATGATTGCGATTGTATGATTGTGATTGTATGATTGTGATTGTATGATTGTGATTGTATGATTGTGATTGTATGATTGTATTTGGGAGATTGTATTTGGGATATTGTAATTGTATGATTGCGATTGTATGATTGCGATTGTATGATTGTGATTGTATGATTGTGTATGTATGATTGTGATTGTATGATTGTATTTGGGAAATTGTATTTGGGATATTGTTATTGTATGATTGCGATTGTATGATTGTGATTGTATGATTGTGATGTATGGTTGTAATTGTATGATTATGATTGTATGATTGTGATTGTATGATTGTGATGGTATGATTGTGATTGTATGATTGCGATCGTATGATTGTGATTGTATGATTATGATTGTATGATTGTGATTGTATGATTGCGATTGTATGATTGTGATTGTATGATTAAGTTTGTATGATTGTGGTTGTATGATTAAGTTTGTATTTTTGTGATTTTATGATTGTGATTGTATGATTGTGATTGTATGATTGTGATTGTATGATTGTGATTGTATGATTGTGATTGTATGATTGTGATTGTATGATTGCGATTGTATGAATGCGATTGTATGATTGTGATTGCATAATGGTGATTGTATGATTGTGATTGTATGATTGTGATTGTCTGATTGTGGTTGTATGATTGTGATTGTATGTTTGAGATTGTATGATTGTGATTGTATGATTGCGATTGTATGATTGCGATTGTATGATTGCGATTGTATGATTGTGATTGTATGATTGTGATTGTATGATTGTGATTGTATGATCGTGATTGTATGATTGTGATTGTATGATTGTGAAAGTATGATTGTGATTGTATGATTATGATTGTATGATTGTGGTTGTGCGATTGTGATTGTACGATTGTGATTGTACGATTGTGATTGTATGATTGTGATTGCATGATTATGATTGTATGATTGTGATTGCATGATTGTGATTGTATGATTGTGATTGCATGATTTTGAATGTATGATTGTGATTGTATGATTGTGATTGTATGATTGTGATGTATGATTGTAATTGTATGATTATGATTGTATGATTGTGATTGTATGATTGTGATGGTATGATTGTGATTGTATGATTGCGATCGTATGATTGTGATTGTATGATTATGATTGTATGATTGTGATTGTATGATTGCGATTGTATGATTGTGATTGTATGATTAAGTTTGTATTTTTGTGATTTTATGATTGTGATTGTATGATTGTGATTGTATGATTGTGATTGTATGGTTGCGATTGTATGAATGCGATTGTATGATTGTGATTGCATAATTGTGATTGTATGATTGTGATTGTATGATAGTGATTGTCTGATTGTGGTTGTATGATTGTGATTGTATGTTTGAGATTGTATGATTGTGATTGTATGATTGCGATTGTATGATTGCGATTGTATGATTGTGATTGTATGATTGTGATTGTATGATTGTGATTGTATGATTGTGATTGTATGATTGTGATTGTATGATTGTGATGGTATGATTGTGATTGTATGATTGCGATCGTATGATTGTGATTGCATGATTATGATTGTATGATTGTGATTGTATGATTGCGATTGTATGATTGTGATTATATGATTGCGATTGTATGATTGTGATTGTCTGATTGTGATGTATGATTGTAATTGTATGATTATGATTGTATGATTGTGATTGTATGATTGTGATTGTATGATTGTACCTGGGAGATTGTATTAGGGAGATTGTATTTGGGAGATTGTATTTGGGAGATTGTAATTGTATGATTGCAATTGTATGATTGTGATTGTATGATTGCGATTGTATGATTGTGATTGTATGATTATGATGTATGATTGTAATTGTATGATTATGATTGTATGATTGTGATTGTATGATTGTGATTGTATGATTGTGATTGTATGATTGTGATTGTATGATTGTGATTGTATGATTGTGATTGTATGATTATGATTGTATGATTGTGATTGTATGATTGTGATTGTATGATTGTGACTGTATGATGGTGATTGTATGATTGTGATAGTATGATTGTGATTGTATGATTGTGACGTATGATTGTAATTGTATGATTATGATTGTATGATTGTGATTGTGTGATTGTGATTGTATGATTGTATTTGGGAGGTTGTATTTGGGATATTGTAATTGTATGATAGCGATTGTATGATTGCGATTGTATGATTGTGATTGTATGATTGTGTATGTATGATTGTGATTGTATGATTGTATTTGGGAGATTGTATTTGGGATATTGTAATTGTATGATTGCGATTGTATGATTGTGATTGTATGATTGTGATGTATGATTGTAATTGTATGATTATGATTGTATGATTGTGATTGTATGATTGTGATGGTATGATTGTGATTGTATGATTGCGATCGTATGATTGTGATTGTATGATTATGATTGTTTGATTGTGATTGTATGATTGCGATTGTATGATTGTGATTGTATGATCGTGATTGTCTGATTGTGGTTGTATGATTGTGATTGTATGATTGAGATTGTATGATTGTGATTGTATGATTGCGATTGTATGACTGCGATTGTATGATTGTGATTGTATGATTGTGATTGTATGATTGTGATTGTATGATTGTGATTGTATGATTGTGATTGTATGATTGTGATTGTATGATTGTGATTGTATGATTGTATTTGGGAGATTGTATTTGGGAGATTGTATTTGGGAGTTTGTATTTGGGAGATTGTAATTGTATGATTGCGATTGTATGATTGTGATTGTATGATTGCGATTGTATGATTGTGATTGTATGATTGTGATTGTATGATTGTGATTGTATGATTGTATTTGGGAGATTGTATTTGGGATATTGTAATTGTATGATTGCGATTGTATGATTGCGATTGTATGATTGTGATTGTATGATTGTGTATGTATGATTGTGATTGTATGATTGTATTTGGGAGATTGTATTTGGGATATTGTAATTGTATGATTGCGATTGTATGATTGTGATTGTATGATTGTGATGTATGATTGTAATTGTATGATTATGATTGTATGATTGTGATTGTATGATTGTGATGGTATGATTGTGATTGTATGATTGCGATCGTATGATTGTGATTGTATGATTATGATTGTTTGATTGTGATTGTATGATTGCGATTGTATGATTGTGATTGTATGATCGTGATTGTCTGATTGTGGTTGTATGATTGTGGTTGTATGATTGAGATTGTATGATTGTGATTGTATGATTGCGATTGTATGACTGCGATTGTATGATTGTGATTGTATGATTGTAATTGTATGATTGCGATTGTATGATTGTGACTGTATGATTGCGATTGTATGATTGTGATTGTATGATTGTATATGGGAGATTGTATTTGGGAGATTGCATTTGGGAGATTGTATTTGGGAGATTGTAATTGTATGATTGAGATTGTATGATTGAGATTGTATGATTGTGACTGTATGCTTGCGATTGTATGATCGTGATTGTATGATTGTGATTGTATGATTGTGATTGTATGATTGTGATTGTATGATTATGATTGTATGATTGTGATTGTATGATTGTGATTGTATGATTGTGACTGCATGATTGTGATTGTATGATTGTGATTGTATGATTGTGATTGTATGATTGTGATTGTATGATTGTGATTGTATGATTGTGATAGTATGATTGTGATTGTATGATTGTGATTGTATGATTGTATTTGGGAGATTGTATTTGGGAGATTGTATTTGGGAGTTTGTATTTGGGAGATTGTAATTGTATGATTGCGATTGTATGATTGTGATTGTATGATTGCGATTGTATGATTGTGATTGTATGATTGTGATTGTATGATTGTGATTGTATGATTGTGATTGTATGATTGTATTTGGGAGATTGTATTTGGGATATTGTAATTGTATGATTGCGATTGTATGATTGCGATTGTATGATTGTGATTGTATGATTGTGTATGTATGATTGTGATTGTATGATTGTATTTGGGAAATTGTATTTGGGATATTGTAATTGTATGATTGCGATTGTATGATTGTGATTGTATGATTGTGATGTATGGTTGTAATTGTATGATTATGATTGTATGATTGTGATTGTATGATTGTGATGGTATGATTGTGATTGTATGATTGCGATCGTATGATTGTGATTGTATGATTATGATTGTATGATTGTGATTGTATGATTGCGATTGTATGATTGTGATTGTATGATTAAGTTTGTATGATTGTGGTTGTATGATTAAGTTTGTATTTTTGTGATTTTATGATTGTGATTGTATGATTGTGATTGTATGATTGTGATTGTATGATTGTGATTGTATGATTGTGATTGTATGATTGCGATTGTATGAATGCGATTGTATGATTGTGATTGCATAATGGTGATTGTATGATTGTGATTGTATGATTGTGATTGTCTGATTGTGGTTGTATGATTGTGATTGTATGTTTGAGATTGTATGATTGTGATTGTATGATTGCGATTGTATGATTGCGATTGTATGATTGCGATTGTATGATTGTGATTGTATGATTGTGATTGTATGATTGTGATTGTATGATTGTGATTGTATGATTGTATTTGGGAGATTGTATTTGGGATATTGTAATTGTATGATTGCGATTGTATGATTGCGATTGTATGATTGTGATTGTATGATTGTGTATGTATGATTGTGATTGTATGATTGTATTTGGGAAATTGTATTTGGGATATTGTTATTGTATGATTGCGATTGTATGATTGTGATTGTATGATTGTGATGTATGGTTGTAATTGTATGATTATGATTGTATGATTGTGATTGTATGATTGTGATGGTATGATTGTGATTGTATGATTGCGATCGTATGATTGTGATTGTATGATTATGATTGTATGATTGTGATTGTATGATTGCGATTGTATGATTGTGATTGTATGATTAAGTTTGTATGATTGTGGTTGTATGATTAAGTTTGTATTTTTGTGATTTTATGATTGTGATTGTATGATTGTGATTGTATGATTGTGATTGTATGATTGTGATTGTATGATTGTGATTGTATGATTGTGATTGTATGATTGCGATTGTATGAATGCGATTGTATGATTGTGATTGCATAATGGTGATTGTATGATTGTGATTGTATGATTGTGATTGTCTGATTGTGGTTGTATGATTGTGATTGTATGTTTGAGATTGTATGATTGTGATTGTATGATTGCGATTGTATGATTGCGATTGTATGATTGCGATTGTATGATTGTGATTGTATGATTGTGATTGTATGATTGTGATTGTATGATCGTGATTGTATGATTGTGATTGTATGATTGTGAAAGTATGATTGTGATTGTATGATTATGATTGTATGATTGTGGTTGTGCGATTGTGATTGTACGATTGTGATTGTACGATTGTGATTGTATGATTGTGATTGCATGATTATGATTGTATGATTGTGATTGCATGATTGTGATTGTATGATTGTGATTGCATGATTTTGAATGTATGATTGTGATTGTATGATTGTGATTGTATGATTGTGATGTATGATTGTAATTGTATGATTATGATTGTATGATTGTGATTGTATGATTGTGATGGTATGATTGTGATTGTATGATTGCGATCGTATGATTGTGATTGTATGATTATGATTGTATGATTGTGATTGTATGATTGCGATTGTATGATTGTGATTGTATGATTAAGTTTGTATTTTTGTGATTTTATGATTGTGATTGTATGATTGTGATTGTATGATTGTGATTGTATGGTTGCGATTGTATGAATGCGATTGTATGATTGTGATTGCATAATTGTGATTGTATGATTGTGATTGTATGATAGTGATTGTCTGATTGTGGTTGTATGATTGTGATTGTATGTTTGAGATTGTATGATTGTGATTGTATGATTGCGATTGTATGATTGCGATTGTATGATTGTGATTGTATGATTGTGATTGTATGATTGTGATTGTATGATTGTGATTGTATGATTGTGATTGTATGATTGTGATGGTATGATTGTGATTGTATGATTGCGATCGTATGATTGTGATTGCATGATTATGATTGTATGATTGTGATTGTATGATTGCGATTGTATGATTGTGATTATATGATTGCGATTGTATGATTGTGATTGTCTGATTGTGATGTATGATTGTAATTGTATGATTATGATTGTATGATTGTGATTGTATGATTGTGATTGTATGATTGTACCTGGGAGATTGTATTAGGGAGATTGTATTTGGGAGATTGTATTTGGGAGATTGTAATTGTATGATTGCAATTGTATGATTGTGATTGTATGATTGCGATTGTATGATTGTGATTGTATGATTATGATGTATGATTGTAATTGTATGATTATGATTGTATGATTGTGATTGTATGATTGTGATTGTATGATTGTGATTGTATGATTGTGATTGTATGATTGTGATTGTATGATTGTGATTGTATGATTATGATTGTATGATTGTGATTGTATGATTGTGATTGTATGATTGTGACTGTATGATGGTGATTGTATGATTGTGATAGTATGATTGTGATTGTATGATTGTGACGTATGATTGTAATTGTATGATTATGATTGTATGATTGTGATTGTGTGATTGTGATTGTATGATTGTATTTGGGAGGTTGTATTTGGGATATTGTAATTGTATGATAGCGATTGTATGATTGCGATTGTATGATTGTGATTGTATGATTGTGTATGTATGATTGTGATTGTATGATTGTATTTGGGAGATTGTATTTGGGATATTGTAATTGTATGATTGCGATTGTATGATTGTGATTGTATGATTGTGATGTATGATTGTAATTGTATGATTATGATTGTATGATTGTGATTGTATGATTGTGATGGTATGATTGTGATTGTATGATTGCGATCGTATGATTGTGATTGTATGATTGTGATTGTATGATTGCGATTGTATGATTGCGATTGTATGATTGCGATTGTATGATTGTGATTGTATGATTGTGATTGTATGATTGTGATTGTATGATCGTGATTGTATGATTGTGATTGTATGATTGTGAAAGTATGATTGTGATTGTATGATTATGATTGTATGATTGTGGTTGTGCGATTGTGATTGTACGATTGTGATTGTACGATTGTGATTGTATGATTGTGATTGCATGATTATGATTGTATGATTGTGATTGCATGATTGTGATTGTATGATTGTGATTGCATGATTTTGAATGTATGATTGTGATTGTATGATTGTGATTGTATGATTGTGATGTATGATTGTAATTGTATGATTATGATTGTATGATTGTGATTGTATGATTGTGATGGTATGATTGTGATTGTATGATTGCGATCGTATGATTGTGATTGTATGATTATGATTGTATGATTGTGATTGTATGATTGCGATTGTATGATTGTGATTGTATGATTAAGTTTGTATTTTTGTGATTTTATGATTGTGATTGTATGATTGTGATTGTATGATTGTGATTGTATGGTTGCGATTGTATGAATGCGATTGTATGATTGTGATTGCATAATTGTGATTGTATGATTGTGATTGTATGATAGTGATTGTCTGATTGTGGTTGTATGATTGTGATTGTATGTTTGAGATTGTATGATTGTGATTGTATGATTGCGATTGTATGATTGCGATTGTATGATTGTGATTGTATGATTGTGATTGTATGATTGTGATTGTATGATTGTGATTGTATGATTGTGATTGTATGATTGTGATGGTATGATTGTGATTGTATGATTGCGATCGTATGATTGTGATTGCATGATTATGATTGTATGATTGTGATTGTATGATTGCGATTGTATGATTGTGATTATATGATTGCGATTGTATGATTGTGATTGTCTGATTGTGATGTATGATTGTAATTGTATGATTATGATTGTATGATTGTGATTGTATGATTGTGATTGTATGATTGTACCTGGGAGATTGTATTAGGGAGATTGTATTTGGGAGATTGTATTTGGGAGATTGTAATTGTATGATTGCAATTGTATGATTGTGATTGTATGATTGCGATTGTATGATTGTGATTGTATGATTATGATGTATGATTGTAATTGTATGATTATGATTGTATGATTGTGATTGTATGATTGTGATTGTATGATTGTGATTGTATGATTGTGATTGTATGATTGTGATTGTATGATTGTGATTGTATGATTATGATTGTATGATTGTGATTGTATGATTGTGATTGTATGATTGTGACTGTATGATGGTGATTGTATGATTGTGATAGTATGATTGTGATTGTATGATTGTGACGTATGATTGTAATTGTATGATTATGATTGTATGATTGTGATTGTGTGATTGTGATTGTATGATTGTATTTGGGAGGTTGTATTTGGGATATTGTAATTGTATGATAGCGATTGTATGATTGCGATTGTATGATTGTGATTGTATGATTGTGTATGTATGATTGTGATTGTATGATTGTATTTGGGAGATTGTATTTGGGATATTGTAATTGTATGATTGCGATTGTATGATTGTGATTGTATGATTGTGATGTATGATTGTAATTGTATGATTATGATTGTATGATTGTGATTGTATGATTGTGATGGTATGATTGTGATTGTATGATTGCGATCGTATGATTGTGATTGTATGATTATGATTGTTTGATTGTGATTGTATGATTGCGATTGTATGATTGTGATTGTATGATCGTGATTGTCTGATTGTGGTTGTATGATTGTGATTGTATGATTGAGATTGTATGATTGTGATTGTATGATTGCGATTGTATGACTGCGATTGTATGATTGTGATTGTATGATTGTGATTGTATGATTGTGATTGTATGATTGTGATTGTATGATTGTGATTGTATGATTGTGATTGTATGATTGTGATTGTATGATTGTATTTGGGAGATTGTATTTGGGAGATTGTATTTGGGAGTTTGTATTTGGGAGATTGTAATTGTATGATTGCGATTGTATGATTGTGATTGTATGATTGCGATTGTATGATTGTGATTGTATGATTGTGATTGTATGATTGTGATTGTATGATTGTATTTGGGAGATTGTATTTGGGATATTGTAATTGTATGATTGCGATTGTATGATTGCGATTGTATGATTGTGATTGTATGATTGTGTATGTATGATTGTGATTGTATGATTGTATTTGGGAGATTGTATTTGGGATATTGTAATTGTATGATTGCGATTGTATGATTGTGATTGTATGATTGTGATGTATGATTGTAATTGTATGATTATGATTGTATGATTGTGATTGTATGATTGTGATGGTATGATTGTGATTGTATGATTGCGATCGTATGATTGTGATTGTATGATTATGATTGTTTGATTGTGATTGTATGATTGCGATTGTATGATTGTGATTGTATGATCGTGATTGTCTGATTGTGGTTGTATGATTGTGGTTGTATGATTGAGATTGTATGATTGTGATTGTATGATTGCGATTGTATGACTGCGATTGTATGATTGTGATTGTATGATTGTAATTGTATGATTGCGATTGTATGATTGTGACTGTATGATTGCGATTGTATGATTGTGATTGTATGATTGTATATGGGAGATTGTATTTGGGAGATTGCATTTGGGAGATTGTATTTGGGAGATTGTAATTGTATGATTGAGATTGTATGATTGAGATTGTATGATTGTGACTGTATGCTTGCGATTGTATGATCGTGATTGTATGATTGTGATTGTATGATTGTGATTGTATGATTGTGATTGTATGATTATGATTGTATGATTGTGATTGTATGATTGTGATTGTATGATTGTGACTGCATGATTGTGATTGTATGATTGTGATTGTATGATTGTGATTGTATGATTGTGATTGTATGATTGTGATTGTATGATTGTGATAGTATGATTGTGATTGTATGATTGTGATTGTATGATTGTATTTGGGAGATTGTATTTGGGAGATTGTATTTGGGAGTTTGTATTTGGGAGATTGTAATTGTATGATTGCGATTGTATGATTGTGATTGTATGATTGCGATTGTATGATTGTGATTGTATGATTGTGATTGTATGATTGTGATTGTATGATTGTGATTGTATGATTGTATTTGGGAGATTGTATTTGGGATATTGTAATTGTATGATTGCGATTGTATGATTGCGATTGTATGATTGTGATTGTATGATTGTGTATGTATGATTGTGATTGTATGATTGTATTTGGGAAATTGTATTTGGGATATTGTAATTGTATGATTGCGATTGTATGATTGTGATTGTATGATTGTGATGTATGGTTGTAATTGTATGATTATGATTGTATGATTGTGATTGTATGATTGTGATGGTATGATTGTGATTGTATGATTGCGATCGTATGATTGTGATTGTATGATTATGATTGTATGATTGTGATTGTATGATTGCGATTGTATGATTGTGATTGTAT
Organism: Megachile rotundata; assembly: GCF_050947335.1. Taxonomy (NCBI): domain Eukaryota; kingdom Metazoa; phylum Arthropoda; class Insecta; order Hymenoptera; family Megachilidae; genus Megachile; species Megachile rotundata. Next base: position 137,158 of record NW_027473331.1, on the reverse strand, counting down.
GATTAAGTTTGTATGATTGTGGTTGTATGATTAAGTTTGTATTTTTGTGATTTTATGATTGTGATTGTATGATTGTGATTGTATGATTGTGATTGTATGATTGTGATTGTATGATTGTGATTGTATGATTGCGATTGTATGAATGCGATTGTATGATTGTGATTGCATAATGGTGATTGTATGATTGTGATTGTATGATTGTGATTGTCTGATTGTGGTTGTATGATTGTGATTGTATGTTTGAGATTGTATGATTGTGATTGTATGATTGCGATTGTATGATTGCGATTGTATGATTGCGATTGTATGATTGTGATTGTATGATTGTGATTGTATGATTGTGATTGTATGATTGTGATTGTATGATTGTATTTGGGAGATTGTATTTGGGATATTGTAATTGTATGATTGCGATTGTATGATTGCGATTGTATGATTGTGATTGTATGATTGTGTATGTATGATTGTGATTGTATGATTGTATTTGGGAAATTGTATTTGGGATATTGTTATTGTATGATTGCGATTGTATGATTGTGATTGTATGATTGTGATGTATGGTTGTAATTGTATGATTATGATTGTATGATTGTGATTGTATGATTGTGATGGTATGATTGTGATTGTATGATTGCGATCGTATGATTGTGATTGTATGATTATGATTGTATGATTGTGATTGTATGATTGCGATTGTATGATTGTGATTGTATGATTAAGTTTGTATGATTGTGGTTGTATGATTAAGTTTGTATTTTTGTGATTTTATGATTGTGATTGTATGATTGTGATTGTATGATTGTGATTGTATGATTGTGATTGTATGATTGTGATTGTATGATTGTGATTGTATGATTGCGATTGTATGAATGCGATTGTATGATTGTGATTGCATAATGGTGATTGTATGATTGTGATTGTATGATTGTGATTGTCTGATTGTGGTTGTATGATTGTGATTGTATGTTTGAGATTGTATGATTGTGATTGTATGATTGCGATTGTATGATTGCGATTGTATGATTGCGATTGTATGATTGTGATTGTATGATTGTGATTGTATGATTGTGATTGTATGATCGTGATTGTATGATTGTGATTGTATGATTGTGAAAGTATGATTGTGATTGTATGATTATGATTGTATGATTGTGGTTGTGCGATTGTGATTGTACGATTGTGATTGTACGATTGTGATTGTATGATTGTGATTGCATGATTATGATTGTATGATTGTGATTGCATGATTGTGATTGTATGATTGTGATTGCATGATTTTGAATGTATGATTGTGATTGTATGATTGTGATTGTATGATTGTGATGTATGATTGTAATTGTATGATTATGATTGTATGATTGTGATTGTATGATTGTGATGGTATGATTGTGATTGTATGATTGCGATCGTATGATTGTGATTGTATGATTATGATTGTATGATTGTGATTGTATGATTGCGATTGTATGATTGTGATTGTATGATTAAGTTTGTATTTTTGTGATTTTATGATTGTGATTGTATGATTGTGATTGTATGATTGTGATTGTATGGTTGCGATTGTATGAATGCGATTGTATGATTGTGATTGCATAATTGTGATTGTATGATTGTGATTGTATGATAGTGATTGTCTGATTGTGGTTGTATGATTGTGATTGTATGTTTGAGATTGTATGATTGTGATTGTATGATTGCGATTGTATGATTGCGATTGTATGATTGTGATTGTATGATTGTGATTGTATGATTGTGATTGTATGATTGTGATTGTATGATTGTGATTGTATGATTGTGATGGTATGATTGTGATTGTATGATTGCGATCGTATGATTGTGATTGCATGATTATGATTGTATGATTGTGATTGTATGATTGCGATTGTATGATTGTGATTATATGATTGCGATTGTATGATTGTGATTGTCTGATTGTGATGTATGATTGTAATTGTATGATTATGATTGTATGATTGTGATTGTATGATTGTGATTGTATGATTGTACCTGGGAGATTGTATTAGGGAGATTGTATTTGGGAGATTGTATTTGGGAGATTGTAATTGTATGATTGCAATTGTATGATTGTGATTGTATGATTGCGATTGTATGATTGTGATTGTATGATTATGATGTATGATTGTAATTGTATGATTATGATTGTATGATTGTGATTGTATGATTGTGATTGTATGATTGTGATTGTATGATTGTGATTGTATGATTGTGATTGTATGATTGTGATTGTATGATTATGATTGTATGATTGTGATTGTATGATTGTGATTGTATGATTGTGACTGTATGATGGTGATTGTATGATTGTGATAGTATGATTGTGATTGTATGATTGTGACGTATGATTGTAATTGTATGATTATGATTGTATGATTGTGATTGTGTGATTGTGATTGTATGATTGTATTTGGGAGGTTGTATTTGGGATATTGTAATTGTATGATAGCGATTGTATGATTGCGATTGTATGATTGTGATTGTATGATTGTGTATGTATGATTGTGATTGTATGATTGTATTTGGGAGATTGTATTTGGGATATTGTAATTGTATGATTGCGATTGTATGATTGTGATTGTATGATTGTGATGTATGATTGTAATTGTATGATTATGATTGTATGATTGTGATTGTATGATTGTGATGGTATGATTGTGATTGTATGATTGCGATCGTATGATTGTGATTGTATGATTATGATTGTTTGATTGTGATTGTATGATTGCGATTGTATGATTGTGATTGTATGATCGTGATTGTCTGATTGTGGTTGTATGATTGTGATTGTATGATTGAGATTGTATGATTGTGATTGTATGATTGCGATTGTATGACTGCGATTGTATGATTGTGATTGTATGATTGTGATTGTATGATTGTGATTGTATGATTGTGATTGTATGATTGTGATTGTATGATTGTGATTGTATGATTGTGATTGTATGATTGTATTTGGGAGATTGTATTTGGGAGATTGTATTTGGGAGTTTGTATTTGGGAGATTGTAATTGTATGATTGCGATTGTATGATTGTGATTGTATGATTGCGATTGTATGATTGTGATTGTATGATTGTGATTGTATGATTGTGATTGTATGATTGTATTTGGGAGATTGTATTTGGGATATTGTAATTGTATGATTGCGATTGTATGATTGCGATTGTATGATTGTGATTGTATGATTGTGTATGTATGATTGTGATTGTATGATTGTATTTGGGAGATTGTATTTGGGATATTGTAATTGTATGATTGCGATTGTATGATTGTGATTGTATGATTGTGATGTATGATTGTAATTGTATGATTATGATTGTATGATTGTGATTGTATGATTGTGATGGTATGATTGTGATTGTATGATTGCGATCGTATGATTGTGATTGTATGATTATGATTGTTTGATTGTGATTGTATGATTGCGATTGTATGATTGTGATTGTATGATCGTGATTGTCTGATTGTGGTTGTATGATTGTGGTTGTATGATTGAGATTGTATGATTGTGATTGTATGATTGCGATTGTATGACTGCGATTGTATGATTGTGATTGTATGATTGTAATTGTATGATTGCGATTGTATGATTGTGACTGTATGATTGCGATTGTATGATTGTGATTGTATGATTGTATATGGGAGATTGTATTTGGGAGATTGCATTTGGGAGATTGTATTTGGGAGATTGTAATTGTATGATTGAGATTGTATGATTGAGATTGTATGATTGTGACTGTATGCTTGCGATTGTATGATCGTGATTGTATGATTGTGATTGTATGATTGTGATTGTATGATTGTGATTGTATGATTATGATTGTATGATTGTGATTGTATGATTGTGATTGTATGATTGTGACTGCATGATTGTGATTGTATGATTGTGATTGTATGATTGTGATTGTATGATTGTGATTGTATGATTGTGATTGTATGATTGTGATAGTATGATTGTGATTGTATGATTGTGATTGTATGATTGTATTTGGGAGATTGTATTTGGGAGATTGTATTTGGGAGTTTGTATTTGGGAGATTGTAATTGTATGATTGCGATTGTATGATTGTGATTGTATGATTGCGATTGTATGATTGTGATTGTATGATTGTGATTGTATGATTGTGATTGTATGATTGTGATTGTATGATTGTATTTGGGAGATTGTATTTGGGATATTGTAATTGTATGATTGCGATTGTATGATTGCGATTGTATGATTGTGATTGTATGATTGTGTATGTATGATTGTGATTGTATGATTGTATTTGGGAAATTGTATTTGGGATATTGTAATTGTATGATTGCGATTGTATGATTGTGATTGTATGATTGTGATGTATGGTTGTAATTGTATGATTATGATTGTATGATTGTGATTGTATGATTGTGATGGTATGATTGTGATTGTATGATTGCGATCGTATGATTGTGATTGTATGATTATGATTGTATGATTGTGATTGTATGATTGCGATTGTATGATTGTGATTGTATGATTAAGTTTGTATGATTGTGGTTGTATGATTAAGTTTGTATTTTTGTGATTTTATGATTGTGATTGTATGATTGTGATTGTATGATTGTGATTGTATGATTGTGATTGTATGATTGTGATTGTATGATTGCGATTGTATGAATGCGATTGTATGATTGTGATTGCATAATGGTGATTGTATGATTGTGATTGTATGATTGTGATTGTCTGATTGTGGTTGTATGATTGTGATTGTATGTTTGAGATTGTATGATTGTGATTGTATGATTGCGATTGTATGATTGCGATTGTATGATTGCGATTGTATGATTGTGATTGTATGATTGTGATTGTATGATTGTGATTGTATGATCGTGATTGTATGATTGTGATTGTATGATTGTGAAAGTATGATTGTGATTGTATGATTATGATTGTATGATTGTGGTTGTGCGATTGTGATTGTACGATTGTGATTGTACGATTGTGATTGTATGATTGTGATTGCATGATTATGATTGTATGATTGTGATTGCATGATTGTGATTGTATGATTGTGATTGCATGATTTTGAATGTATGATTGTGATTGTATGATTGTGATTGTATGATTGTGATGTATGATTGTAATTGTATGATTATGATTGTATGATTGTGATTGTATGATTGTGATGGTATGATTGTGATTGTATGATTGCGATCGTATGATTGTGATTGCATGATTATGATTGTATGATTGTGATTGTATGATTGCGATTGTATGATTGTGATTGTATGATTAAGTTTGTATTTTTGTGATTTTATGATTGTGATTGTATGATTGTGATTGTATGATTGTGATTGTATGATTGCGATTGTATGAATGCGATTGTATGATTGTGATTGCATAATTGTGATTGTATGATTGTGATTGTATGATAGTGATTGTCTGATTGTGGTTGTATGATTGTGATTGTATGTTTTAGATTGTATGATTGTGATTGTATGATTGCGATTGTATGATTGCGATCGTATGATTGTGATTGCATGATTATGATTGTATGATTGTGATTGTATGATTGCGATTGTATGATTGTGATTATATGATTGCGATTGTATGATTGTGATTGTCTGATTGTGATGTATGATTGTAATTGTATGATTATGATTGTATGATTGTGATTGTATGATTGTGATTGTATGATTGTACCTGGGAGATTGTATTAGGGAGATTGTATTTGGGAGATTGTATTTGGGAGATTGTAATTGTATGATTGCAATTGTATGATTGTGATTGTATGATTGCGATGGTATGATTGTGATTGTATGATTATGATGTATGATTGTAATTGTATGATTATGATTGTATGATTGTGATTGTATGATTGTGATTGTATGATTGTGATTGTATGATTGTGATTGTATGATTGTGATTGTATGATTGTGATTGTATGATTGTGATTGTATGATTATGATTGTATGATTGTGATTGTATGATTGTGATTGTATGATTGTGACTGTATGATGGTGATTGTATGATTGTGATAGTATGATTGTGATTGTATGATTGTGACGTATGATTGTAATTGTATGATTATGATTGTATGATTGTGATTGTGTGATTGTGATTGTATGATTGTATTTGGGAGGTTGTATTTGGGATATTGTAATTGTATGATTGCGATTGTATGATTGCGATTGTATGATTGTGATTGTATGATTGTGTATGTATGATTGTGATTGTATGATTGTATTTGGGAGATTGTATTTGGGATATTGTAATTGTATGATTGCGATTGTATGATTGTGATTGTATGATTGTGATGTATGATTGTAATTGTATGATTATGATTGTATGATTGTGATTGTATGATTGTGATGGTATGATTGTGATTGTATGATTGCGATCGTATGATTGTGATTGTATGATTATGATTGTTTGATTGTGATTGTATGATTGCGATTGTATGATTGTGATTGTATGATCGTGATTGTCTGATTGTGGTTGTATGATTGTGATTGTATGATTGAGATTGTATGATTGTGATTGTATGATTGCGATTGTATGACTGCGATTGTGTGATTGTGATTGTATGATTGTGATTGTATGATTGTGATTGTATGATTGTGATTGTATGATTGTGATTGTATGATTGTGATTGTATGATTGTGATTGTATGATTGTGATTGTATGATTGTGATTGTATGATTGTGATTGTATGATTGCGATTGTATGATTGTGATTGTATGATTGCGATTGTATGATTGTGATTGTATGATTGTGATGTATGATTACGATTCTATGATTGTAATTGTATGATTGAGATTGTATGATTGTGATTGTATGATTGCGATTGTATGCTTGCGATTGTAGGATTGTGATTGTATGATTGTGATTGTATGATTGTATTTGGGATATTGTATTTGGGATATTGTAATTGTATGATTGCGATTGTATGATTGTGATTGTATGATTGTGATGTATGATTGTAATTGTATGATTATGATTGTATGATTGTGATTGTATGATTGTGATGGTATGATTGTGATTGTATGATTGCGATCGTATGATTGTGATTGCATGATTATGATTGTATGATTGTGATTGTATGATTGCGATTGTATGATTGTGATTGTATGATTATGATTGTATTTTTGTGATTGTATGATTGTGATTGTATGATTGTGATTGTATGATTGTGATTGTATGATTGTGATTGTATGATTGTGATTGTCTGATTGTGGTTGTGCGACTGTGATTGTACGATTGTGATTGTACGATTGTGATTGTATGATTGTGATTGCATGATTATGATTGTATGATTGTGATTGCATGATTGTGATTGTATGATTATGATTGTATGATTGTGATTGTATGATTGTATTTGGGTGATTGTATTTGGGAGATTGTATTTGGGAGATTGTAATTGTATGATTGCGATTGTATGATTGTGATTGTATGAATGCGATTGTATGAATGCGATTGTATGATTGTGATTGTATGATTGTGATTGTATGATTGTGATTGTATGATTGTGATTGTATGATTGTATTTGGGAGATTGTATTTGGGATATTGTAATTGTATGATTGCGATTGTATGATTGTGATTGTCTGATTGTGATGTATGATTGTAATTGTATGATTATGATTGTATGATTGTGACTGTATGATTGTGATTGTATGATTGTGATTGTATGATTGTGACTGTATGATTGTGATTGTATGATTGTGATAGTATGATTGTGATTGTATGATTGTGATGTATGATTGTAATTGTATGATTATGATTGTATGATTGTGATTGTATGATTGTGATTGTATGAATATGATTGTATGATTGTGATTGCATGATTGTGATTGTATGATGGTGATTGCATGATTTTGAATGTATGATTGTGATTGAATGGTTGTGATTGTATGATTGTTATTGTATGATTGTGATTGTATGACTGTGATTGAATGATTGTGATTGTGTGATTGTGATTGTATGATTGTGAAAGTATGATTGTGATGGTATGATTGTGATTGTATGATTGTGATTGTATGAATGTGATTGTATGAGTGTGATTGTCTGATTGTGGTTGTGCGATTGTGATTGTACGATTGTGATTGTACGATTGTTATTGAATGATTGTGATTGTATGATTCTGATTGTATGATTGTGATTGCATGATTGTGATTGTATGATTGTATCTGGGAGATTGTATTTGGGAGATTGTATTTGGGAGATTGTAATTGTATGATTGCGATTGTATGATTGTGATTATATGATTGCGATTGTATGATTGTGATTGTCTGATTGTGATGTATGATTGTAATTGTATGATTATGATTGTATGATTGTGATTGTATGATTGTGATTGTATGATTGTGATGTATGATTGTAATTGTATGATTATGATTGTATGATTGTCATTGTATGATTGTGATGGTATGATTGTGATTGTATGATTGCGATCGTATGATTGTGATTGTATGATTATGATTGTATGATTGTGATTGTATGATTGCGATTGTATGATTGTGATTGTATGATTAAGTTTGTATTTTTGTGATTTTATGATTGTGATTGTATGATTGTGATTGTATGATTGTGATTGTATGATTGTGATTGTATGATTGTGATTGTATGAATGCGATTGTATGATTGTGATTGCATAATTGTGATTGTATGATTGTGATTGTATGATCGTGATTGTCTGATTGTGGTTGTATGATTGTGATTGTATGATTGAGATTGTATGATTGTGATTGTATGATTGCGATTGTATGACTGCGATTGTATGATTGTGATTGTATGATTGTGATTGTATGATTGTGATTGTATGATTGTGATTGTATGATTGTGATTGTATGATTGTGATTGTATGATTGTGAAAGTATGATTGTGATTGTATGATTGTGATTGTATGATTGTATTTGGGAGATTGTATTTGGGAGATTGTAATTGTATGATTGCGATTGTATGATTGTGATTGTATGATTGCGATTGTATGATTGCGATTGTATGATTGCGATTGTATGATTGTGATTGTATGATTGTGATGTATGACTGTAATTGTATGATTATGATTGTATGATTGTATTTGGGAGATTGTATTTGGGATATTGTAATTGTATGATTGCGATTGTATGATTGTGATTGTATGATTGTGATTGTATGATTGTATTTGGGAGATTGTATTTGGGAGATTGTAATTGTATGATTGCGATTGTATGATTGTGATTGTATGATTGTGATTGTATGATTGTATTTGGGAGATTGTATTTGGGAGATTGTGATTGTATGATTGTGATTGTATGATTATGATTGTATGATTGTGATTGTATGATTGTGATTGTATGATTGTGACTGTATGATTGTGATTGTATGATTGTGATAGTATGATTGTGATTGTATGATTGTGATGTATGATTGTAATTGTATGATTATGATTGTATGATTGTGATTGTGTGATTGTGATTGTATGATTGTATTTGGGAGATTGTATTTGGGATATTGTAATTGTATGATTGCGATTGTATGATTGTGATTGTATGATTGTGATTGTATGATTGTGATTGTATGATTGTGATTGTATGATTGTGATTGTATGATTGTGATTGTATGATTGTATTTGGGAGATTGTATTTGGGAGATTGTATTTGGGAGATTGTATTTCTGAGATTGTAATTGTATGATTGCGATTGTATGATTGCGATTGTATGATTGCGATTGTATGATTGTGATTGTATGATTGTATATGGGAGATTGTATTTGGGAGATTGCATTTGGGAGATTGTATTTGGGATATTGTAATTGTATGATTGCGATTGTATGATTCTGATTGTATGATTGTGATTGTATGATTGTATTTGGGAGATTGTATTTGGAGGATTGTATTTGGGTGATTGTATTTGGGAGATTGTGATTGTATGATTGTGATTGTATGATTATGATTGTATGATTATGATTGTATGATTGTGATTGTATGATTGTGATTGTATGATTGTGACTGTATGATTGTGATTGTATGATTGTGATAGTATGATTGTGATTGTATGATTGTGATGTATGATTGTAATTGTATGATTATGATTGTATGATTGTGATTGTGTGATTGTGATTGTATGATTGTATTTGGGAGATTGTATTTGGGATATTGTAATTGTATGATTGCGATTGTATGATTGTGATTGTATGATTGTGATTGTATGATTGTGATTGTATGATTGTGATTGTATGATTGTGATTGTATGATTGTATATGGGAGATTGTATTTGGGAGATTGCATTTGGGAGATTGTATTTGGGATATTGTAATTGTATGATTGCGATTGTATGATTGTGATTGTATGATTGTGATTGTATGATTGTATTTGGGAGATTGTATTTGGGGGATTGTATTTGGGAGATTGTATTTTGGAGATTGTGATTGTATGATTGTGATTGTATGATTATGATTGTATGATTATGATTGTATGATTGTGATTGTATGATTGTGATTGTATGATTGTGACTGTATGATTGTGATTGTATGATTGTGATAATATGATTGTGATTGTATGATTGTGATGTATGATTGTAATTGTATGATTATGATTGTATGATTGTGATTGTGTGATTGTGATTGTATGATTGTATTTGGGAGATTGTATTTGGGATATTGTAATTGTATGATTGCGATTGTATGATTGTGATTGTATGATTGTGATTGTATGATTGTGATTGTATGATTGTGATTGTATGATTGTATTTGGGAGTTTGTATTTGGGAGATTGTATTTGGGAGATTGTATTTGGGAGATTGTAATTGTATGATTGCGATTGTATGATTGTGATTGTATGATTGCGATTGTATGATTGTGATTGTATGATTATGATTGTATGATTGTGATTGTATGATTGTGATTGTATGATTGTGATTGTATGATTGTGATTGTATGATTGTATTTGGGAGATTGTATTTGGGAGATTGTATTTGGGAGATTGTATTTGGGAGATTGTAATTGTATGATTGCGATTGTATGATTGTGATTGTATGATTGCGATTGTATGATTGTGATTGTATGATTGTATATGGGAGATTGTATTTGGGAGATTGCATTTGGGAGATTGTATTTGGGATATTGTAATTGTATGATTGCGATTGTATGATTGTGATTGTATGATTGTGATTGTATGATTGTATTTGGGAGATTGTATTTGGAGGATTGTATTTGGGTGATTGTATTTGGGAGATTGTGATTGTATGATTGTGATTGTATGATTATGATTGTATGATTATGATTGTATGATTGTGATTGTATGATTGTGATTGTATGATTGTGACTGTATGATTGTGATTGTATGATTGTGATAGTATGATTGTGATTGTATGATTGTGATTGTATGATTGCGATTGTTTGATTGTGATTGTATGATTGTGATGTATGATTGTGATTGTATGATTGTGATTGTATGATTGTGATTGTATGATTGTGATTGTATGATTGTGATTGTATGATTGTGATAGTATGATTGTGATTGTATGATTGTGATTGTATGATTGTGATTGTATGATTGTGATTGTATGATTGTATTTGGGAGATTGTATTTGGGAGATTGTATTTGGGAGATTGTATTTGGGAGATTGTAATTGTATGATTGCGATTGTATGATTGTGATTGTATGATTGCGATTGTATGATTGTGATTGTATGATTGTGATGTATGATTGTAATTGTATTATTATGATTGTATGATTGTGATTGTATGATTGAGATTGTATGATTGAGATTGTATGATAGTGACTGTATGCTTGCGATTGTATGATCGTGATTGTATGATTGTGATTGTATGATTGTGATTGTATGATTGTGATTGTATGATTGTGATTGTATGATTATGATTGTATGATTGTGATTGTATGATTGTGATTGTATGATTGTGACTGCATGATTGTGATTGTATGATTGTGATTGTATGATTGTGATTGTATGATTGTGATTGTATGATTGTGATTGTATGATTGTGATAGTATGATTGTGATTGTATGATTGTGATTGTATGATTGTATTTGGGAGATTGTATTTGGGAGATTGTATTTGGGAGTTTGTATTTGGGAGATTGTAATTGTATGATTGCGATTGTATGATTGTGATTGTATGATTGCGATTGTATGATTGTGATTGTATGATTGTGATTGTATGATTGTGATTGTATGATTGTGATTGTATGATTGTATTTGGGAGATTGTATTTGGGATATTGTAATTGTATGATTGCGATTGTATGATTGCGATTGTATGATTGTGATTGTATGATTGTGTATGTATGATTGTGATTGTATGATTGTATTTGGGAAATTGTATTTGGGATATTGTAATTGTATGATTGCGATTGTATGATTGTGATTGTATGATTGTGATGTATGGTTGTAATTGTATGATTATGATTGTATGATTGTGATTGTATGATTGTGATGGTATGATTGTGATTGTATGATTGCGATCGTATGATTGTGATTGTATGATTATGATTGTATGATTGTGATTGTATGATTGCGATTGTATGATTGTGATTGTATGATTAAGTTTGTATGATTGTGGTTGTATGATTAAGTTTGTATTTTTGTGATTTTATGATTGTGATTGTATGATTGTGATTGTATGATTGTGATTGTATGATTGTGATTGTATGATTGTGATTGTATGAATGCGATTGTATGAATGCGATTGTATGATTGTGATTGCATAATGGTGATTGTATGATTGTGATTGTATGATTGTGATTGTCTGATTGTGGTTGTATGATTGTGATTGTATGTTTGAGATTGTATGATTGTGATTGTATGATTGCGATTTTATGATTGCGATTGTATGATTGCGATTGTATGATTGTGATTGTATGATTGTGATTGTATGATCGTGATTGTATGATTGTGATTGTATGATTGTGAAAGTATGATTGTGATTGTATGATTATGATTGTATGATTGTGGTTGTGCGATTGTGATTGTACGATTGTGATTGTACGATTGTGATTGTATGATTGTGATTGCATGATTATGATTGTATGATTGTGATTGCATGATTGTGATTGTATGATTGTGATTGCATGATTTTGAATGTATGATTGTGATTGTATGATTGTGATTGTATGATTGTGATGTATGATTGTAATTGTATGATTATGATTGTATGATTGTGATTGTATGATTGTGATGGTATGATTGTGATTGTATGATTGCGATCGTATGATTGTGATTGTATGATTATGATTGTATGATTGTGATTGTATGATTGCGATTGTATGATTGTGATTGTATGATTAAGTTTGTATTTTTGTGATTTTATGATTGTGATTGTATGATTGTGATTGTATGATTGTGATTGTATGATTGCGATTGTATGAATGCGATTGTATGATTGTGATTGCATAATTGTGATTGTATGATTGTGATTGTATGATTGTGATTGTCTGATTGTGGTTGTATGATTGTGATTGTATGTTTGAGATTGTATGATTGTGATTGTATGATTGCGATTGTATGATTGCGATTGTATGATTGCGATTGTATGATTGTGATTGTATGATTGTGATTGTATGATTGTGATTGTATGATTGTGATTGTATGATTGTGAAAGTATGATTGTGATTGTATGATTATGATTGTATGATTGTGGTTGTGCGATTGTGATTGTACGATTGTGATTGTACGATTGTGATTGTATGATTGTGATTGCATGATTATGATTGTATGATTGTGATTGCATGATTGTGATTGTATGATTGTGATTGCATGATTTTGAATGTATGATTGTGATTGTATGATTGTGATTGTATGATTGTGATTGTATGATTGTGATTGTATGATTGTGATTGTATGATTGTGATAGTATGATTGTGATTGTATGATTGTGATTGTATGATTGTGATTGTATGATTGTGATTGTATGATTGTGAATGTACGATTGTGATTGTATGATTGTGATTGTATGATTTTGATAGTACGATTGTGATTGTATGACTGTGATTGGATGACTGTGATTGTATGATTGTGATTGTATGCTTGTGATTGTATGATTGTGAAAGTATGATTGTGATTGTATGATTGTGATTGTATGATTGTGATTGTATGATTGTGATTGTATGATTGTGATTGTATGATTGTGATTGTATGATTGTGAAAGTATGATTGTGATTGTATGATTGTGATTGTATGATTGTGATTGTATGATTGTGATTGTATGATTGTGATTGTATGATTGTGATAGTATGATTGTGATTGTATGATTGTGATTGTATGATTGTGATTGTATGCTTGCGATTGTAAGATCGTGATTGTATGATTGTGATTGTATGATTGTGATTGTATGATTGTGATTGTATGATTGTGATTGTATGATTATGATTGTATGATTGTGATTGTATGATTGTGATTGTATGATTGTGACTGTATGATGGTGATTGTATGATTGTGATAGTATGATTGTGATTGTATGATTGTGACGTATGATTGTAATTGTATGATTATGATTGTATGATTGTGATTGTGTGATTGTGATTGTATGATTGTATTTGGGAGATTGTATTTGGGATATTGTGATTGTATGATTGTGATTGTATGATTCTGATTGTATGAATGCGATTGTATGATTGTGATTGCATAATTGTGATTGTATGATTGTGATTGTATGATCGTGATTGTCTGATTGTGGTTGTATGATTGTGATTGTATGATTGAGATTGTATGATTGTGATTGTATGATTGCGATTGTATGATTGTGATTGTATGATTGTGATTCTATGATTGCGATTGTATGATTGTGATTGTATGATTGTGATTGTATGATTGTGATTGTATGATTGTGATTGTATGATTGTGATTGTATGATTGTGAAAGTATGATTGTGATTGTATGATTGTGATTGTATGATTGTGATTGTATGATTGTGATTGTATGATTGTGATTGTATGAGTGTGATTGTCTGATTGTGGTTGTGCGATTGTGATTGTACGATTGTGAATGTACGATTTTGATTGTATGATTGTGATTGTATGAATATGATTGTATGATTGTGATTGCATGATTGTGATTGTATGATTGTGATTGCATGATTTTGAATGTATGATTGTGATTGAGTGGTTGTGATTGTATGATTGTGATCGTATGATTGTGATTGTATGATTGTGATTGTATGATTGCGATAGTAGGATTGTGATTGTATGATTGTGATTGTATGATTGTGATGTATGATTGTAATTGTATGATTATGATTGTATGATTGTGATTGTATGATTGAGATTGTATGATTGTATTTGGGAGATTGTATTTGGGATATTGTAATTGTATGATTGCGATTGTATGATTGTGATTGTATGATTGTGATTGTATGATTGTATTTGGGAGATTGTATTTGGGAGATTGTATTTGGGAGATTGTATTTGGGAGATTGTGATTGTATGATTGTAATTGTATGATTATGATTGTATGATCGTGATTGTATGACTGTGATTGTATGATTGTGATTGTATGATTGTGATTGTATGATTGTGATTGTATGATTATGATTGTATGGTTGTGATTGTATGATTGTGATTGTATGATTGTGACTGTATGATTGTGATTGTATGATTGTGATTGTATGATTGTGATTGTATGATTGTGATTGTATGATTGTGATTGTATGATTGTGATAGTATGATTGTGATTGTATGATTGAGATTGTATGATTGTATTTGGGAGATTGTATTTGGGAGATTGTATTTGGGAGATTGTATTTGGGAGATTGTAATTGTATGATTGCGATTGTATGATTGTGATTGTATGATTGCGATTGTATGATTGTGATTGTATGATTGTGATTGTATGATTGTGATTGTATGATTGTGATTGTATGATTGTATTTGGGAGATTGTATTTGGGATATTGTAATTGTATGATTGCAATTATATGATTGCGATTGTATGATTGTGATTGTATGATTGTGTATGTATGATTGTGATTGTATGATTGTATTTGGGAGATTGTATTTGGGATATTGTAATTGTATGATTGCGATTGTATGATTGTGATTGTATGATTGTGATGTATGATTGTAATTGTATGATTATGATTGTATGATTGTGATTGTATGATTGTGATGGTATGATTGTATTTGGGAGATTGTATTTGGGAGATTGTATTTGGGAGATTGTATTTGGGAGATTGTAATTGTATGATTGCGATTGTATGATTGTGATTGTATGATTGCGAAAGTATGATTGTGATTGTACGATTGTGATTGTATGATTGTGATTGTATGATTGTGATTGTATGATTGTGATTGTATGATTGTGATTGTATGATTATGATTGTATGATTGTGATTGTATGATTGAGATTGTATGATTGAGATTGTATGATTGTGATTGTATGCTTGCGATTGTATGATCGTGATTGTACGATTGTGATTGTATGATTGTGATTGTATGATTGTGATTGTATGATTGTGATTGTATGATTATGATTGTATGATTGTGATTGTATGATTGTGATTGTATGATTGTGACTGTATGATTGTGATTGTATGATTATGATTGTATGATTGTGATTGTATGATAGCGATTGTATGATTGTGATAGTATGATTAAGTTTGTATTTTTGTGATTTAATGATTGTGACTGTATGATTGTGATTGTATGATTGTGATTGTATGATTGTGATTATATGATTGTGATTGTATGATTGTGAATGTACGATTGTGATTGTACGATTGTGATTGTACGACTGTGATAGTATGATTGTGATTGTATGACTGTGATTGTATGACTGTGACTGTATGATTGTGATTGTATGATTGTGATTGTATGATTGTGAAAGTATGATTGTGATTGTCTGATTGTGATTGTATGATTGTGATTGTATGATTGTGATTGTGTGATTGTGATTGTATGATTGTGATTGTATGATTGTGATTGTATGATTGTGATTGTATGATTGTATTTGGGATATTGTAATTGTATGATTGCGATTGTATGATTGTGATTGTATGATTGTGATTGTATGATTGTGATTGTATGATTGTGATAGTATGATTGTGAAAGTATGATTGTGATTGTATGATTGTGATTGTATGCTTGTGATTGTATGATTGTGATGTATGATTGTAATTGTATGATTATGATTGTATGATTGTGATTGTATGATTGTGATTGTATGATTGAGATTGTATGATTGTGATTGTATGATTGTGATTGTATGATTGTGAAAGTATGATTGTGATTGGATGATTGTGATTGTATGATTGTGATTGTATGATTGTGATTGTATGATTGTGATTGTATGATTGTGATTGTATGATTGTGATAGTATGATTGTGATTGTATGATTGTGATTGTATGATTGTGATTGTATGATTGTATTTGGGAGATTGTATTTGGGAGATTGTATTTGGGAGATTGTATTTGGGAGATTGTATTTGGGAGATTGTATTTGGGAGATTGTAATTGTATGATTGCGATTGTATGATTGTGATTGTATGATTGCGATTGTATTATTGTGATTGTATGATTGTGATGTATGATTGTAATTGTATTATTATGATTGTATGATTGTGATTGTATGATTGAGATTGTATGATTGAGATTGTATGATTGTGATTGTATGCTTGCGATTGTATGATGGTGATTGTACGATTGTGATTGTATGATTGTAATTGTATGATTGTGATTGTATGATTGTGATTGTATGATTGTGATTGTATGATTATGATTGTATGATTGTGATTGTATGATTGTGATTGTATGATTGTGACTGTATGATTGTGATTGTATGATTATGATTGTATGATTGTGATTGTATGATTGCGATTGTATGATTGTGATTGTATGATTGTGACTGTATGATTGTGATTGTATGATTATGATTGTATGATTGTGATTGTATGATTGCGATTGTATGATTGTGATTGTATGATTAAGTTTGTATTTTTGTGATTTAATGATTGTGACTGTATGATTGTGATTGTATGATTGTGATTGTATGATTGTGATTATATGATTGTGATTGTATGATTGTGAATGTACGATTGTGATTGTACGATTGTGATTGTACGACTGTGATAGTATGATTGTGATTGTATGACTGTGATTGTATGACTGTGACTGTATGATTGTGATTGTATGATTGCGATTGTATGATTGTGATTGTATGATTGTGATTGTATGATTGTGATTGTATGATTGTGATTGTATGATTGTGATTGTATGATTGTGATTGTATGATTGTGAAAGTATGATTGTGATTGTATGATTATGATTGTATGATTGTGATTGTATGATTGTGATTGTATGATTGTATTTGTGAGATTGTATTTGGGAGATTGTAATTGTATGATTGCGATTGTATGATTGTGATTGTATGATTGCGATTGTATGATTGTGATTGTATGATTGTGATGTATGATTGTAATTGTATGATTATGATTCTATGATTGTAATTGTATGATTGAGATTGTATGATTGTGATTGTATGATTGCGATTGTATGATTGTGATTGTATGATTGCGATTGTATGATTGTGATTGTATGATTGTGATGTATGATTGTAATTGTATGATTATGATTGTATGATTGTGATTGTATGATTGAGATTGTATGATTGTGATTGTATGATTGCGATTGTATGATTGTGATTGTATGATTGTGATTGTATGATTGCGATTGTATGATTGTGATTGTATGATTGTGATTGTATGATTGTGATTGTATGATTGTATCTGGGAGATTGTATTTGGGAGATTGTATTTGGGAGATTGTATTTGGGAGATTGTAATTGTATGATTGCAATTGTATGATTGTGATTGTATGATTGCGATCGTATGATTGTGATTGCATGATTATGATTGTATGATTGTGATTGTATGATTGTGATTGTATGATTGTGATTGTATGATTGTGATTGTATGATTGTGAAAGTATGATTGTGATTGTATGATTGTGATTGTATGATTGTATTTGTGAGATTGTATTTGGGAGATTGTAATTGTATGATTGCGATTGTATGATTGTGATTGTATGATTGCGATTATATGATTGTGATTGTATGATTGCGATTGTATGAATGCGATTGTATGATTGTGATTGTATGATTGTGATTGTATGATTGTGATTGTATGATTGTATTTGGGAGATTGTATTTGGGATATTGTAATTGTATGATTGCGATTGTATGATTGTGATTGTATGATTGTAACTGTATACTTATGATTGTATGATTGTGATTGTATGATTGAGATTGTATGATTGTGATTGTATGCTTCCGACTGTATGAATGTGATTGTATGATTGTGATTGTATGATTGTGATTGTATGATTGTGATTGTATGATTGTGATTGTATGATTGTGATTGTATGATTGTGATTGTATGATTGTGATTGTATGATTGTGATTGTATGATTGTGATTGTATGATTGTGATTGTATGATTGTGATTGTATGATTGTGATTGTATGATTGTGATTGTATGATTGTGATTGTATAATTGTGATTATATGATTGTGATTGTATGATTGTGAATGTACGATTGTGATTGTACGATTGTGATTGTATGATTGTGATAGTATGATTGTGATTGTATGACTGTGATTGTATGACTGTGATTGTATGATTGTGATTGTATGATTGTGATTGTATGATTGTGATTGTATGATTGTGACAGTATGATTGTGATTGTATGATTGTGATTGTATGATTGTGATTGTATGATTGTGATTGTATGATTGTGATTGTATGATTGTGATTGTATGATTGTGATTGTATGATTGTGATTGTATGATTGTGATTGTATGATTGTGATTGTATGATTGTGATTGTATGATTGTGATTGTATGATTGTGATTGTATGATTGTATTTGGGATATTGTAATTGTATGATTGCGATTGTATGATTGTGATTGTATGATTGTGATTGTATGATTGTGATTGTATGATTGTGATTGTATGATTGTGATAGTATGATTGTGAAAGTATGATTGTGATTGTATGATTGTGATTGTATGATTGTGATGTATGATTGTAATTGTATGATTATGATTGTATGATTGTGATTGTATGATTGTGATTGTATGCTTCCGACTGTATGAATGTGATTGTATGATTGTGATTGTATGATTGTGATTGTATGATTGTGATTGTATGATTGTGATTGTATGATTGTGATTGTATGATTGTGATTGTATGATTGTGATTGTATGATTGTGATTGTATGATTGCGATTTTATGATTGCGATTGTATGATTGCGATTGTATGATTGTGATTGTATGATTGTGATTGTATGATCGTGATTGTATGATTGTGATTGTATGATTGTGATTGTCTGATTGTGGTTGTATGATTGTGATTGTATGTTTGAGATTGTATGATTGTGATTGTATGATTGCGATTGTATGATTGCGATTGTATGATTGCGATTGTATGATTGTGATTGTATGATTGTGATTGTATGATTGTGATTGTATGATTGTGATTGTATGATTGTGAAAGTATGATTGTGATTGTATGATTATGATTGTATGATTGTGGTTGTGCGATTGTGATTGTACGATTGTGGTTGTACGATTGTGATTGTATGATTGTGATTGCATGATTATGATTGTATGATTGTGATTGCATGATTGTGATTGTATGATTGTGATTGCATGATTTTGAATGTATGATTGTGATTGTATGATTGTGATTGTATGATTGTGATTGTATGATTGTGATTGTATGATTGTGATTGTATGATTGTGATAGTATGATTGTGATTGTATGATTGTGATTGTATGATTGTGATTGTATGATTGTGATTGTATGATTGTGAATGTACGATTGTGATTGTATGATTGTGATTGTATGATTTTGATAGTACGATTGTGATTGTATGACTGTGATTGGATGACTGTGATTGTATGATTGTGATTGTATGCTTGTGATTGTATGATTGTGAAAGTATGATTGTGATTGTATGATTGTGATTGTATGATTGTGATTGTATGATTGTGATTGTATGATTGTGATTGTATGATTGTGATTGTATGATTGTGAAAGTATGATTGTGATTGTATGATTGTGATTGTATGATTGTGATTGTATGATTGTGATTGTATGATTGTGATTGTATGATTGTGATTGTATGATTGTGATAGTATGATTGTGATTGTATGATTGTGATTGTATGATTGTGATTGTATGATTGTGATTGTATGCTTGCGATTGTAAGATCGTGATTGTATGATTGTGATTGTATGATTGTGATTGTATGATTGTGATTGTATGATTGTGATTGTATGATTATGATTGTATGATTGTGATTGTATGATTGTGATTGTATGATTGTGACTGTATGATGGTGATTGTATGATTGTGATAGTATGATTGTGATTGTATGATTGTGACGTATGATTGTAATTGTATGATTATGATTGTATGATTGTGATTGTGTGATTGTGATTGTATGATTGTATTTGGGAGATTGTATTTGGGATATTGTGATTGTATGATTGTGATTGTATGATTGTGATTGTATGAATGCGATTGTATGATTGTGATTGCATAATTGTGATTGTATGATTGTGATTGTATGATCGTGATTGTCTGATTGTGGTTGTATGATTGTGATTGTATGATTGAGATTGTATGATTGTGATTGTATGATTGCGATTGTATGATTGTGATTGTATGATTGTGATTCTATGATTGCGATTGTATGATTGTGATTGTATGATTGTGATTGTATGATTGTGATTGTATGATTGTGATTGTATGATTGTGATTGTATGATTGTGAAAGTATGATTGTGATTGTATGATTGTGATTGTATGATTGTGATTGTATGATTGTGATTGTATGATTGTGATTGTATGAGTGTGATTGTCTGATTGTGGTTGTGCGATTGTGATTGTACGATTGTGAATGTACGATTTTGATTGTATGATTGTGATTGTATGAATATGATTGTATGATTGTGATTGCATGATTGTGATTGTATGATTGTGATTGCATGATTTTGAATGTATGATTGTGATTGAATGGTTGTGATTGTATGATTGTGATCGTATGATTGTGATTGTATGATTGTGATTGTATGATTGCGATAGTATGATTGTGATTGTATGATTGTGATTGTATGATTGTGATGTATGATTGTAATTGTATGATTATGATTGTATGATTGTGATTGTATGATTGAGATTGTATGATTGTATTTGGGAGATTGTATTTGGGATATTGTAATTGTATGATTGCGATTGTATGATTGTGATTGTACGATTGTGATTGTATGATTGTATTTGGGAGATTGTATTTGGGAGATTGTATTTGGGAGATTGTATTTGGGAGATTGTATTTGGGAGATTGTGATTGTATGATTGTAATTGTATGATTATGATTGTATGATCGTGATTGTATGACTGTGATTGTATGATTGTGATTGTATGATTGTGATTGTATGATTGTGATTGTATGATTGTGATAGTATGATTGTGATTGTATGATTGAGATTGTATGATTGTATTTGGGAGATTGTATTTGGGAGATTGTATTTGGGAGATTGTATTTGGGAGATTGTAATTGTATGATTGCGATTGTATGATTGTGATTGTATGATTGCGATTGTATGATTGTGATTGTATGATTGTGATTGTATGATTGTGATTGTATGATTGTGATTGTATGATTGTATTTGGGAGATTGTATTTGGGATATTGTAATTGTATGATTGCGATTATATGATTGCGATTGTATGATTGTGATTGTATGATTGTGTATGTATGATTGTGATTGTATGATTGTATTTGGGAGATTGTATTTGGGATATTGTAATTGTATGATTGCGATTGTATGATTGTGATTGTATGATTGTGATGTATGATTGTAATTGTATGATTATGATTGTATGATTGTGATTGTATGATTGTGATTGTATGATTGCGAAAGTATGATTGTGATTGTACGATTGTGATTGTATGATTGTGATTGTATGATTGTGATTGTATGATTGTGATTGTATGATTATGATTGTATGATTGTGATTGTATGATTGAGATTGTATGATTGAGATTGTATGATTGTGATTGTATGCTTGCGATTGTATGATCGTGATTGTACGATTGTGATTGTATGATTGTGATTGTATGATTGTGATTGTATGATTGTGATTGTATGATTATGATTGTATGATTGTGATTGTATGATTGTGATTGTATGATTGTGACTGTATGATTGTGATTGTATGATTATGATTGTATGATTGTGATTGTATGATTGCGATTGTATGATTGTGATTGTATGATTAAGTTTGTATTTTTGTGATTTAATGATTGTGACTGTATGATTGTGATTGTATGATTGTGATTGTATGATTGTGATTATATGATTGTGATTGTATGATTGTGAATGTACGATTGTGATTGTACGATTGTGATTGTACGACTGTGATAGTATGATTGTGATTGTATGACTGTGATTGTATGGCTGTGACTGTATGATTGTGATTGTATGATTGTGATTGTATGATTGTGAAAGTATGATTGTGATTGTCTGATTGTGATTGTATGATTGTGATTGTATGATTGTGATTGTGTGATTGTGATTGTATGATTGTGATTGTATGATTGTGATTGTATGATTGTGATTGTATGATTGTGATTGTATGATTGTATTTGGGATATTGTAATTGTATGATTGCGATTGTATGATTGTGATTGTATGATTGTGATTGTATGATTGTGATTGTATGATTGTGATAGTATGATTGTGAAAGTATGATTGTGATTGTATGATTGTGATTGTATGCTTGTGATTGTATGATTGTGATGTATGATTGTAATTGTATGATTATGATTGTATGATTGTGATTGTATGATTGTGATTGTATGATTGAGATTGTATGATTGTGATTGTATGATTGTGATTGTATGATTGTGAAAGTATGATTGTGATTGGATGATTGTGATTGTATGATTGTGATTGTATGATTGTGATTGTATGATTGTGATTGTATGATTGTGATTGTATGATTGTGATAGTATGATTGTGATTGTATGATTGTGATTGTATGATTGTGATTGTATGATTGTATTTGGGAGATTGTATTTGGGAGATTGTATTTGGGAGATTGTATTTGGGAGATTGTATTTGGGAGATTGTAATTGTATGATTGCGATTGTATGATTGTGATTGTATGATTGCGATTGTATTATTGTGATTGTATGATTGTGATGTATGATTGTAATTGTATTATTATGATTGTATGATTGTGATTGTATGATTGAGATTGTATGATTGAGATTGTATGATTGTGATTGTATGCTTGCGATTGTATGATCGTGATTGTACGATTGTGATTGTATGATTGTAATTGTATGATTGTGATTGTATGATTGTGATTGTATGATTGTGATTGTATGATTATGATTGTATGATTGTGATTGTATGATTGTGATTGTATGATTGTGACTGTATGATTGTGATTGTATGATTATGATTGTATGATTGTGATTGTATGATTGCGATTGTATGATTGTGATTGTATGATTAAGTTTGTATTTTTGTGATTTAATGATTGTGACTGTATGATTGTGATTGTATGATTGTGATTGTATGATTGTGATTGTATGATTGTGATTGTATGATTGTGATTGTATGATTGTGATTGTATGATTGTGATTGTATGAATGCGATTGTATGATTGTGATTGCATAATTGTGATTGTATGATTGTGATTGTATGATTGTGATTGTCTGATTGTGGTTGTATGATTGTGATTGTATGATTGAGATTGTATGATTGTGATTGTATGATTGCGATTGTATGATTGCGATTGTATGATTGCGATTGTATGATTGTGATTGTATGATTGTGATTGTATGATTGTGATTGTATGATTGTGATTGTATGATTGTGATTGTATGATTGTGATTGTATGATTGTGAAAGTATGATTGTGATTGTATGATTATGATTGTATGATTGTGATTGTATGATTGTGATTGTATGATTGTATTTGTGAGATTGTATTTGGGAGATTGTAATTGTATGATTGCGATTGTATGATTGTGATTGTATGATTGCGATTGTATGATTGTGATTGTATGATTGTGATGTATGATTGTAATTGTATGATTATGATTCTATGATTGTAATTGTATGATTGAGATTGTATGATTGTGATTGTATGATTGCGATTGTATGATTGTGATTGTATGATTGCGATTGTATGATTGTGATTGTATGATTGTGATGTATGATTGTAATTGTATGATTATGATTGTATGATTGTGATTGTATGATTGAGATTGTATGATTGTGATTGTATGATTGCGATTGTATGATTGTGATTGTATGATTGTGATTGTATGATTGCGATTGTATGATTGTGATTGTATGATTGTGATTGTATGATTGTGATTGTATGATTGTATCTGGGAGATTGTATTTGGGAGATTGTATTTGGGAGATTGTATTTGGGAGATTGTAATTGTATGATTGCAATTGTATGATTGTGATTGTATGATTGCGATTGTATGATTGTGATTGTATGGTTGTGATGTATGATTGTAATTGTATGATTATGATTGTATGATTGTGATTGTATGATTGTGATGGTATGATTGTGATTGTATGATTGCGATCGTATGATTGTGATTGCATGATTATGATTGTATGATTGTGATTGTATGATTGTGATTGTATGATTGTGATTGTATGATTGTGAAAGTATGATTGTGATTGTATGATTGTGATTGTATGATTGTATTTGTGAGATTGTATTTGGGAGATTGTAATTGTATGATTGCGATTGTATGATTGTGATTGTATGATTGCGATTATATGATTGTGATTGTATGATTGCGATTGTATGAATGCGATTGTATGATTGTGATTGTATGATTGTGATTGTATGATTGTGATTGTATGATTGTATTTGGGAGATTGTATTTGGGATATTGTAATTGTATGATTGCGATTGTATGATTGTGATTGTATGATTGTAACTGTATACTTATGATTGTATGATTGTGATTGTATGATTGAGATTGTATGATTGTGATTGTATGCTTCCGACTGTATGAATGTGATTGTATGATTGTGATTGTATGATTGTGATTGTATGATTGTGATTGTATGATTGTGATTGTATGATTGTGATTGTATGATTGTGATTGTATGATTGTGATTGTATGATTGTGATTGTATGATTGTGATTGTATGATTGTGATTGTATGATTGTGATTGTATGATTGTGATTATATGATTGTGATTGTATGATTGTGAATGTACGATTGTGATTGTACGATTGTGATTGTATGATTGTGATAGTATGATTGTGATTGTATGACTGTGATTGTATGACTGTGATTGTATGATTGTGATTGTATGATTGTGATTGTATGATTGTGATTGTATGATTGTGACAGTATGATTGTGATTGTATGATTGTGATTGTATGATTGTGATTGTATGATTGTGATTGTATGATTGTGATTGTATGATTGTGATTGTATGATTGTGATTGTATGATTGTGATTGTATGATTGTGATTGTATGATTGTGATTGTATGATTGTGATTGTATGATTGTATTTGGGATATTGTAATTGTATGATTGCGATTGTATGATTGTGATTGTATGATTGTGATTGTATGATTGTGATTGTATGATTGTGATTGTATGATTGTGATAGTATGATTGTGAAAGTATGATTGTGATTGTATGATTGTGATTGTATGATTGTGATGTATGATTGTAATTGTATGATTATGATTGTATGATTGTGATTGTATGATTGTGATTGTATGCTTCCGACTGTATGAATGTGATTGTATGATTGTGATTGTATGATTGTGATTGTATGATTGTGATTGTATGATTGTGATTGTATGATTGTGATTGTATGATTGTGATTGTATGATTGTGATAGTATGATTGTGAAAGTATGATTGTGATTGTATAATTATGATTGTATGCTTGTGATTGTATGATTGTGATGTATGATTGTAATTGTATGATTATGATTGTATGATTGTGATTGTATGATTGTGATTGTATGATTGTGATTGTATGATTGAGATTGTATGATTGTGATTGTATGATTGTGATTGTATGATTGTGAAAGTATGATTGTGATTGTATGATTGTGATTGTATGATTGTGATTGTATGATTGTGATTGTATGATTGTGATTGTATGATTGTGATAGTATGATTGTGATTGTATGATTGCGATTGTATGATTGTGATTGTATGATTAAGTTTGTATTTTCGTGATTTTATGATTGTGATTGTATGATTGTGATTGTATGATTGTGACTGTATGATTGTGATTGTTGATTGTGAAAGTATGATTGTGATTGTATGATTATGATTGTATGATTGTGATTGTATGATTGTGATTGTATGATTGTATTTGGGAGATTGTATTTGGGAGATTGTAATTGTATGATTGCGATTGTATGATTGTGATTGTATGATTGCGATTGTATGATTGTGATTGTATGATTGTGATGTATGATTGTAATTGTATGATTATGATTCTATGATTGCAATTGTATGATTGAGATTGTATGATTGTGATTGTATGATTGCGATTGTATGATTGTGATTGTATGATTGCGATTGTATGATTGTGATTGTATGATTGTGATGTATGATTGTAATTGTATGATTATGATTGTATGATTGTGATTGTATGATTGAGATTGTATGATTGTGATTGTATGATTGCGATTGTATGATTGTGATTGTATGATTGCGATTGTATGATTGTGATTGTATGATTGCGATGTATGATTGTAATTGCATGATTATGATTGTATGATTGTGATTGTATGATTGCCATTGTATGATTGTGATTGTATGATTATGATTGTATTTTTGTGATTGTATGATTGTGATTGTATGATTGTGATTGTATGATTGTGATTGTCTGATTGTGGTTGTGCGACTGTGATTGTACGATTGTGATTGTACGATTGTGATTGTATGATTGTGATTGCATGATTATGATTGTATGATTGTGATTGCATGATTGTGATTGTATGATTGTGATTGCATGATTTCGAATGTATGATTGTGATTGTATGATTGTGATTGTATGATTGTGATTGTATGATTGTGATAGTATGATTGTGATTGTATGATTGTGATTGTATGATTGTGATTGTATGATTATGATTGTATGATTGTGATTGTATGATTGTATTTGGGTGATTGTATTTGGGAGATTGTATTTGGGAGATTGTAATTGTATGATTGCGATTGTATGATTGTGATTGTATGATTGCGATTGTATGAATGCGATTGTATGATTGTGATTGTATGATTGTGATTGTATGATTGTGATTGTATGATTGTGATTGTATGATTGTATTTGGGAGATTGTATTTGGGATATTGTAATTGTATGATTGCGATTGTATGATTGTGATTGTATGATTGTGATGTATGATTGTAATTGTATGATTATGATTGTATGATTGTGATTGTATGATTGAGATTGTATGATTGTGATTGTATGCTTGCGATTGTATGAATGTGATTGTATGATTGTGATTGTATGATTGTGATTGTATGATTGTGATTGTATGATTGTGATTGTATGATTGTGATTGTATGATTGTGATTGTATGATTGTGATTGTATGATTGTGATTGTATGATTGTGATTGTATGATTGTGATTATATGATTGTGATTGTATGATTGTGAATGTACGATTGTGATTGTACGATTGTGATTGTACGACTGTGATAGTATGATTGTGATTGTATGACTGTGATTGTATGACTGTGATTGTATGATTGTGATTGTATGATTGTGATTGTATGATTGTGAAAGTATGATTGTGATTGTCTGATTGTGATTGTATGATTGTGATTGTATGATTGTGAAAGTATGATTGTGAATGTCTGATTGTGATTGTATGATTGTGACTGTATGATTGTGATTGTATGATTGTGATTGTATGATTGTGATTGTATGATTGTGATTGTATGATTGTGATTGTATGATTGTGATTGTATGATTGTATTTGGGATATTGTAATTGTATGATTGCGATTGTATGATTGTGATTGTATGATTGTGATTGTATGATTGTGATAGTATGATTGTGAAAGTATGATTGTGATTGTATGATTGTGATTGTATGCTTGTGATTGTATGATTGTGATGTATGATTGTAATTGTATGATTATGATTGTATGATTGTGATTGTATGATTGTGATTGTATGATTGAGATTGTATGATTGTGATTGTATGATTGTGATTGTATGATTGTGAAAGTATGATTGTGATTGGATGATTGTGATTGTATGATTGTGATTGTATGATTGTGATTGTATGATTGTGATTGTATGATTGTGATAGTATGATTGTGATTGTATGATTGTGATTGTATGATTGTGATTGTATGATTGTATTTGGGAGATTGTATTTGGGAGATTGTATTTGGGAGATTGTATTTGGGAGATTGTAATTGTATGATTGCGATTGTATGATTGTGATTGTATGATTGCGAAAGTATGATTGTGATTGTACGATTGTGATTGTATGATTGTGATTGTATGATTGTGATTGTATGATTGTGATTGTATGGTTATGATTGTATGATTGCGATTGTATGATTGTGATTGTATGATTAAGTTTGTATTTTTGTGATTTAATGATTGTGACTGTATGATTGTGATTGTATGATTGTGATTGTATGATTGTGATTATATGATTGTGATTGTATGATTGTGAATGTACGATTGTGATTGTACGATTGTGATTGTACGACTGTGATAGTATGATTGTGATTGTATGACTGTGATTGTATGACTGTGACTGTATGATTGTGATTGTATGATTGTGATTGTATGATTGTGAAAGTATGATTGTGATTGTCTGATTGTGATTGTATGATTGTGATTGTATGATTGTGATTGTGTGATTGTGATTGTATGATTGTGATTGTATGATTGTGATTGTATGATTGTGATTGTATGATTGTATTTGGGATATTGTAATTGTATGATTGCGATTGTATGATTGTGATTGTATGATTGTGATTGTATGATTGTGATTGTATGATTGTGATTGTATGATTGTGATTGTATGATTGTGAAAGTATGATTGTGATTGTATGATTGTGATTGTATGATTGTGATTGTATGATTGTGATTGTATGATTGTATTTGGGAGATTGTATTTGGGAGATTGTATTTGGGAGATTGTAATTGTATGATTGCGATTGTATGATTGTGATTGTATGATTGCGATTGTGTTATTGTGATTGTTTGATTGTGATGTATGATTGTAATTGTATTATTATGATTGTATGATTGTGATTGTATGATTGAGATTGTATGATTGAGATTGTATGATTGTGATTGTATGCTTGCGATTGTATGATCGTGATTGTACGATTGTGATTGTATGATTGTAATTGTATGATTGTGATTGTATGATTGTGATTGTATGATTGTGATTGTATGATTATGATTGTATGATTGTGATTGTATGACTGTGATTGTATGACTGTGACTGTATGATTGTGATTGTATGATTGTGATTGTTGATTGTGAAAGTATGATTGTGATTGTCTGATTGTGATTGG
Organism: Megachile rotundata; assembly: GCF_050947335.1. Taxonomy (NCBI): domain Eukaryota; kingdom Metazoa; phylum Arthropoda; class Insecta; order Hymenoptera; family Megachilidae; genus Megachile; species Megachile rotundata. Next base: position 106,609 of record NW_027473331.1, on the reverse strand, counting down.
ATGATTGTGATTGTATGATTGTGATTGTATGATTGTGATTGTATGATTGTGATTGTATGATTGTGATTGTATGATTGTGATAGTATGATTGTGATTGTATGATTGTGATTGTATGATTGTGATAGTATGATTGTGATTGTATGATTGTGATTGTATGATTGTGATTGTATGATTGTGATTGTATGATTGTGATAGTATGATTGTGATTGTATGATTGTGATTGTATGATTGTGATTGTATGATTGTATTTGGGAGATTGTATTTGGGAGATTGTATTTGGTAGATTGTATTTGGGAGATTGTAATTGTATGATTGCGATTGTATGATTGTGATTTTATGATTGCGATTGTGTTATTGTGATTGTTTGATTGTGATGTATGATTGTAATTGTATTATTATGATTGTATGATTGTGATTGTATGATTGAGATTGTATGATTGAGATTGTATGATTGTGATTGTATGCTTGCGATTGTATGATCGTGATTGTACGATTGTGATTGTATGATTGTCATTGTATGATTGTGATTGTATGATTGTGATTGTATGATTGTGATTGTATGATTATGATTGTATGATTGTGATTGTATGATTGTGATTGTATGATTGTGACTGTATGATTGTGATTGTATGATTATGATTGTATGATTGTGATTGTATGATTGCGATTGTATGATTGTGATTGTATGATTAAGTTTGTATTTTTGTGATTTAATGATTGTGACTGTATGATTGTGATTGTATGATTGTGATTGTATGATTGTGATTGTATGATTGTGATTGTATGATTGTGATTGTATGATTGTGATTGTATGAATGCGATTGTATGATTGTGATTGCATAATTGTGATTGTATGATTGTGATTGTATGATTGTGATTGTCTGATTGTGGTTGTATGATTGTGATTGTATGATTGAGATTGTATGATTGCGATTGTATGATTGCGATTGTATGATTGCGATTGTATGATTGCGATTGTATGATTGTGATTGTATGATTGTGATTGTATGATTGTGATTGTATGATTGTGATTGTATGATTGTGATTGTATGATTGTGATTGTATGATTGTGAAAGTATGATTGTGATTGTATGATTATGATTGTATGATTGTGATTGTATGATTGTATTTGTGAGATTGTATTTGGGAGATTGTAATTGTATGATTGCGATTGTATGATTGTGATTGTATGATTGCGATTGTATGATTGTGATTGTATGATTGTGATGTATGATTGTAATTGTATGATTATGATTCTATGATTGTAATTGTATGATTGAGATTGTATGATTGTGATTGTATGATTGCGATTGTATGATTGTGATTGTATGATTGCGATTGTATGATTGTGATTGTATGATTGTGATCTATGATTGTAATTGTATGATTATGATTGTATGATTGTGATTGTATGATTGAGATTGTATGATTGTGATTGTATGATTGCGATTGTATGATTGTGATTGTATGATTGTGATTGTATGATTGCGATTGTATGATTGTGATTGTATGATTGTGATTGTATGATTGTGATTGTATGATTGTATCTGGGAGATTGTATTTGGGAGATTGTATTTGGGAGATTGTATTTGGGAGATTGTAATTGTATGATTGCAATTGTATGATTGTGATTGTATGATTGCGATTGTATGATTGTGATTGTATGATTGTGATGTATGATTGTAATTGTATGATTATGATTGTATGATTGTGATTGTATGATTGTGATGGTATGATTGTGATTGTATGATTGCGATCGTATGATTGTGATCGCATGATTATGATTGTATGATTGTGATTGTATGATTGTGATTGTATGATTGTGATTGTATGATTGTGATTGTATGATTGTGATTGTATGATTGTGAAAGTATGATAGTGATTGTATGATTGTGATTGTATGAGTGTATTTGTGAGATTGTATTTGGGAGATTGTAATTGTATGATTGCGATTGTATGATTGTGATTGTATGATTGCGATTATATGATTGTGATTGTATGATTGCGATTGTATGAATGCGATTGTATGATTGTGATTGTATGATTGTGATTGTATGATTGTGATTGTATGATTGTATTTGGGAGATTGTATTTGGGATATTGTAATTGTATGATTGCGATTGTATGATTGTGATTGTATGATTGTAACTGTATACTTATGATTGTATGATTGTGATTGTATGATTGAGATTGTATGATTGTGATTGTATGCTTCCGACTGTATGAATGTGATTGTATGATTGTGATTGTATGATTGTGATTGTATGATTGTGATTGTATGATTGTGATTGTATGATTGTGATTGTATGATTGTGATTGTATGATTGTGATTGTATGATTGTGATTGTATGATTGTGATTGTATGATTGTGATTGTATGATTGTGATTGTATGATTGTGATTGTATGATTGTGATTGTATGATTGTGATTGTATGATTGTGATTGTATGATTGTGATTATATGATTGTGATTGTATGATTGTGAATGTACGATTGTGATTGTACGATTGTGATTGTATGATTGTGATAGTATGATTGTGATTGTATGACTGTGATTGTATGACTGTGATTGTATGATTGTGATTGTATGATTGTGATTGTATGATTGTGATTGTATGATTGTGACAGTATGATTGTGATTGTATGATTGTGATTGTATGATTGTGATTGTATGATTGTGATTGTATGATTGTGATTGTATGATTGTGATTGTATGATTGTGATTGTATGATTGTGATTGTATGATTGTGATTGTATGATTGTATTTGGGATATTGTAATTGTATGATTGCGATTGTATGATTGTGATTGTATGATTGTGATTGTATGATTGTGATTGTATGATTGTGATTGTATGATTGTGATAGTATGATTGTGAAAGTATGATTGTGATTGTATGATTGTGATTGTATGATTGTGATGTATGATTGTAATTGTATGATTATGATTGTATGATTGTGATTGTATGATTGTGATTGTATGATTGAGATTGTATGATTGTGATTGTATGCTTGCGATTGTATGATTGTGATTGTATGATTGTGATTCTTTGATTGTGATTGTATGATTGTGATTGTATGATTGTGATTGTATGATTGTGATTGTATGATTGTGATTATATGATTGTGATTGTATGATTGTGATTGTATGATTGTGATTGTATGATTGTGATTGTATGATTGTGATTGTATGATTGTGATTGTATGATTGTGATTGTATGATTGTGATTGTCTGATTGTGGTTGTGCGATTGTGATTGTACGATTGTGATTGTACGATTGTGATAGTATGATTGTGATTGTATGATTGTGATTGTATGATTGTGATTGTATGATTGTGATTGTTTGATTGTATTTGGGAGATTGTATTTGGGAGATTGTATTTGGGAGATTGTAATTGTATGATTGCGATTGTATTATTGTGATTGTATGATTGCGATTGTATGATTGTGATTGTATGATTGTGATGTATGACTGTAATTGTATGATTATGATTGTATGATTGTGATTGTATTATTGAGATTGTATGATTGTGATTGTATGCTTGCGATTGTATGATTGTGATTGTATGATTGTGATTGTATGATTGCGATTGTATGATTGTGATTGTATGATTATGATTGTATGATTGTGATTGTATGATTGTGATTGTATGATTGTGATTGTATGATTGTGATTGTATGATTGTGATAGTATGATTGTGATTGTATGATTGTGATTGTATGACTGTGATTGTATGATTGTGATTGTATGATTGTGATTGTATGATTGTGAAAGTATGATTGTGATGGTATGATTGTGATTGTATGATTGTGATTGTATGATTGTGATTGTATGAGTGTGATTGTCTCATTGTGGTAGTGCGATTGTGATTGTACGATTGTGATTGTACGATTGTTATTGAATGATTGTGATTGTATGATTCTGATTGTATGATTGTGAGTGCATGATTGTGATTGTATGATTGTGATTGCATGATTTTGAATGTATGATTGCGATTGTATGATTGTGGTTGTATGATTGTGATTGTATGATTGTGATTGTATGATTGTGATTGTATTATTGTGATAGTATGATTGTGATTGTATGATTGTGATTGTATGATTGTGATTGTATGATTGTGATTGTGTGATTGTATTTGGGAGATTGTATTTGGGAGATAGTAATTGTATGATTGCGATTGTATGATTGTGATTGTATGATTGCGATTGTATGATTGTGATTGTATGATTGTGATGTATGATTGTAATTGTATGATGATGATTGTATGATTGTGATTGTATGATTGTGATTGTATGATTGTGATTGTATGATTGTATCTGGGAGATTGTATTTGGGAGATTGTAATTGTATGATTGCGATTGTATGATTGCGATTGTATGATTGCGATTGTATGATTGTGATTGTATGATTGTGATGTATGATTGTAATTGTATGATTATGATTGTATGATTGTGATTGTATGATTGTGATGGCATGATTGTGATTGTATGATTGCGATCGTATGATTGTGATTGCATGATTATGATTGTATGATTGTGATTGTATGATTGCGATTGTATGATTGTGATTGTATGATTATGATTGTATTTTTGTGATTGTATGATTGTGATTGTATGATTGTGATTGTATGATTGTGATTGTATGATTGTGATTGTATGATTGTGATTGTATGATTGTGATTGTATGATTGTGATTGTCTGATTGTGGTTGTGCGATTGTGATTGTCCGATTGTGATTGTACGATTGTGATTGTATGATTGTGATTGCATGATTATGATTGTATGATTGTGATTGCATGATTGTGATTGTATGATTGTGATTGCATGATTGTGATTGTATGATTGTGATTGTGTGATTGTGATTGTATGATTGTGATTGTATGATTGTATTTGGGAGATTGTATTTGGGATATTGTAATTGTATGATTGCGATTGTATGATTGTGATTGCATGATTGTGATGTATGATTGTAATTGTATGATTATGATTGTATGATTGTGATTGTATGATTGAGATTGTATGATTGTGATTGTATGCTTGCGATTGTATGAATGTGATTGTATGATTGTGATTGTATGTCTGTGATTGTATGATTGTGATTGTATGATTGTGATTGTATGATTGTGAAAGTATGATTGTGATTGTATGATTGTGATTGTATGATTGTGATTGTATGATTGTGATTGTATGATTGTGATTGTATGATTGTATTTGGGATATTGTAATTGTATGATTGCGATTGTATGATTGTGATTGTATGATTGTGATTGTATGATTGTTATTGTATGAGTGTGATTGTGTGATTGTGGTTGTGCGATTGAGATTGTATGATTGTGATTGTACGATTGTGATTGAATGATTGTGATTGTATGATTATAATTGTATGATTGTGATTGCATGATTGTGATTGTATGATTGTGGTTGCATGATTTTGAATGTATGATTGTGATTGTATGATTGTGATTGTATGATTGTGATTGTATGATTGTGATTGTATGATTGTGATAGTATGATTGTGATTGTATGATTGTGATTGTATGATTGTGATTGTATGATTGTGATTGTATGATTGTGATTGTATGATTGTGATTGGATGATTGTATTTGGGAGATTGTAATTGTATGATTGCGATTGTATGATTGTGATTGTATGATTGCGATTGTATGATTGTGATTGTATGATTGTGATGTATGATTGTAATTGTATGATTATGATTGTATGATTGTGATTGTATGATTGTGATTCTATGATTGTGATTGTATGATTGTATTTGGGAGATTGTAGTTGGGAGATTGTATTTGGGAGATTGTATTTGGGAGATTGTAATTGTATGATTGCGATTGTATGATTGTGATTGTATGATTGTGATTGTATGATTGTGACTGTATGATTGTGATTGTATGATTGTGATAGTATGATTGTGATTCTATGATTGTGATGTATGATTGTAATTGTATGATTATGATTGTATGATTGTGATTGTGTGATTGTGATTGTATGATTGTATTTGGGATATTGTAATTGTATGATTGCGATTGTATGATTGTGATTGTATGATTGTGATTGTATGATTGTGATTGTATGATTGTGATTGTATGATTGCGATTGTATGATTGCGATTCTATGATTGTGATTGTATGATTGTGTATGTATGATTGTGATTGTATGATTGTATTTGGGAGATTGTATTTGGGATATTGTAATTGTATGATTGCGATTGTATGATTGCGATTGTATGATTGTGATGTATGATTGTAATTGTATGATTATGATTGTATGATTGTGATTGTATGATTGTGATGGTATGATTGTGATTGTATGATTGCGATCGTATGATTGTGATTGTATGATTATGATAGTATGATTATGATTGTATGATTGCGATTGTATGATTGTGATTGTATGATTAAGTTTGTATTTTTGTGATTTTATGATTGTGATTGTATGATTGTGATTGTATGATTGCGATTGTATGAATGCGATTGTATGATTGTGATTGCATAATTGTGATTGTATGATTGTGATTGTATGATTGTGATTGTCTGATTGTGGTTGTATGATTGTGATTGTATGATTGCGATTGTATGATTGTGATTGTATGATAGCGATTGTATGATTGTGATTGTATGATTGTGATTGTATGACTGTGATTGTATGATTGTGATTGTATGATTGTGATTGTATGATTGTGAAAGTATGATTGTGATGGTATTTTTGTGATTGTATGATTGTGATTGTATGATTGTGATTGTATGATTGTGATTGTATGATTGTGATTGTATGATTGTGATTGTATGATTGTGATTGTATGATTGTGATTGTCTGATTGTGGTTGTGCGATTGTGAATGTACGATTGTGATTGTACGATTGTGATTGTATGATTGTGATTGCATGATTATGGTTGTATGATTGTGATTGCATGATTGTGATTGTATGATTGTGATTGCATGATTTTGAATGTATGATTGTGATTGTATGATTGTGATTGTATGATTGTGATTGTATGATTGTGATTGTATGATTGTGATTGGATGATTGTATTTGGGAGATTGTAATTGTATGATTGCGATTGTATGATTGTGATTGTATGATTGCGATTGTATGATTGTGATTGTATGATTGTGATGTATGATTGTAATTGTATGATTATGATTGTATGATTGTGATTGTATGATTGTGATTCTATGATTGTGATTGTATGATTGTATTTGGGAGATTGTAGTTGGGAGATTGTATTTGGGAGATTGTATTTGGGAGATTGTAATTGTATGATTGCGATTGTATGATTGTGATTGTATGATTGTATTTGGGAGATTGTATTTGGGAGATTGTATTTGGGAGATTGTAATTGTATGATTGCGATTGTATGATTGTGATTGTATGATTGCGATTGTATGATTGTGATTGCATGATTGTGATGTATGATCGTAATTGTATGATTATGATTGTATGATTGTGATTGTATGATTGTGATTGTATGATTGTATCTGGGAGATTGTATTTGGGAGATTGTATTTGGGAGATTGTAATTGTATGATTGCGATTGTATGATTGTGATTGTATGATTGCGATTGTATGATTGTGATTGTATGATTGTGATGTGTGATTGTAATTGTATGATTATGATTGTATGATTGTGATTGTATGATTGCGATGTTATGATTGTGATTGTATGATTGCGATCGCATGATTGTGATTGCATGATTATGATTGTATGATTGTGATTGTATGATTGCGATTGTATGATTGTGATTGTATGATTATGATTGTATTTTTGTGATTGTATGATTGTGATTGTATGATTGTGATTGTATGATTGTGATTGTATGATTGTGATTGTATGATTGTGATTGTATGATTGTGATTGTCTGATTGTGGTTGTGCGATTGTGATTGTACGATTGTGATTGTACGATTGTGATTGTATGATTGTGATTGCATAATTATGATTGTATGATTGTGATTGCATGATTGTGATTGTATGATTGTGATTGCATGATTTTGAATGTATGATTGTGATTGTATGATTGTGATTGTATGATTGTGATTGTATGATTGTGATTGTATGATTGTGATTGTATGATTGTGATTGTATGATTGTGATTGTATGATTGTGATAGTATGATTGTGATTGTATGATTGTGATTGTATGATTGTGATTGTATGATTATGATTGTATGATTGTGATTGTATGATTGAATTTGGGTGATTGTATTTGGGAGATTGTATTTGGGAGATTGTAATTGTATGATCGCGATTGTATGATTGTGATTGTATGATTGCGATTGTATGAATGCGATTGTATGATTGTGATTGCATGATTGCGATTGTATGATTGTGATTGTATGATTGTGATGTATGATTGTAATTGTATGATTATGATTGTATGATTGTGATTGTATGATTGTGATTGTATGATTGTGATTGTATGATTGTATCTGGGAGATTGTATTTGGGAGATTGTATTTGGGAAATTGTATTTGGGAGATTGTAATTGTATGATTGCAATTGTATGATTGTGATTGTATGATTGCGATTGTATGATTGTGATTGTATGATTGTGATGTATGATTGTAATTGTATGATTATGATTGTATGATTATGATTGTATGATTGTGATTGTATGATTGTATTTGGGTGATTGTATTTGGGAGATTGTATTTGGGAGATTGTAATTGCATGATTGCGATTGTATGATTGTGATTGTATGATTGCGATTGTATGATTGTGATTGTATGATTGTGATGTATGATTGTAATTGTATGATTATGATTGTATGATTGTGATTGTATGATTGTGATGGTATGATTGTGATTGTATGATTGCGATCGTATGATTGTGATTGCATGATTATGATTGTATGATTGTGATTGTATGTTTGTGATTGTATGATTGTGATTGTATGATTGTGATTGTATGATTGTATTTGGGAGATTGAATTTGGGATATTGTAATTGTATGATTGCGATTGTATGATTGTGATTGTATGATTGTGATGTATGATTGTAATTGTATGATTATGATTGTATGATTGTGATTGTATGATTGAGATTGTATGATTGTGATTGTATGATTGTGATTGTATGATTGTAATTGTATGATTATGATTGTATGATTGTGATTGTATGATTGTGATTGTATGATTGTGATTGTATGATTGTATCTGGGAGATTGTATTTGGGAGATTCTATTTGGGAGATTGTAATTGTATGATTGCGATTGTATGATTGTGATTGTATGATTGCGATTGTATGATTGTGATTGTATGATTGTGATGTATGATTGTAATTGTATGATTATGATTGTATGATTGTGATTGTATGATTGTGATGGTATGATTGTGATTGTATGATTGTGATGTATGATTGTAATTGTATGATTGCGATTGTATGATTGTGATTATTTGATTGCGATTGTATGATTGTGATTGTCTGATTGTGATGTATGATTGTAATTGTATGATTATGATTGTATGATTGTGATTGCATGATTGTGATTGTATGATTGTATCTGGGAGATTGTATCTAGGAGATTGTATCTGGGAAATTGTAATTGGGAGATTGCAATTGTATGACTGCAATTGTATGATTGTGATTGTATGATTGCGATTGTATGATTGTGATTGTATGATTGTGATGTATGATTGTAATTGTATGATTATGATTGTATGATTGTGATTGTATGATTGTGATGGTATGATTGTGATTGTATGATTGCGATCGTATGATTGTGATTGCATTATTGTGGTTGTATGATTGTGATTGTCTGATTGTGGTTGTGCGATTGTGATTGTACGATTGTGATTGTACGATTGTGATTGTATGATTGTGATTGCATGATTATGATTGTATGATTGTGATTGTATGATTGTGATTGTATGATTGTATTTGGGAGATTGTATTTGGGATATTGTAATTGTATGATTGCGATTGTATGATTGTGATTGTATGATTGTGATGTATGATTGTAATTGTATGATTATGATTGTATGATTGTGATTGTATGATTGTATTTGGGATATTGTAATTGTATGATTGCGATTGAATGATTGTGATTGTATGATTGTGATTGTATGATTGTGATAGTATGATTGTGAAAGTATGATTGTGATTGTATGATTGTGATTGTATGATTGTGATTATATGATTGTGATTGTATGATTGTGATTGTATGATTTTGATAGTATGATTGTGATTATATGATTGTTATTGTATGACTGTGATTGTATGATTGTGATTGTATGATTGTGATTGTATGATTGTGATTGTATGATTGTGATTGTATGATTGTGATTGTCTGATTGTGGTTGTGCGATTGTGATTGTACGATTGTGATTGTACGATTGTGATTGTACGATTGTGATAGTATGATTGTGATTGTATGATTGTGATTGTATGATTGTGATTGTATGATTGTGAAAGTATGATTGTGATTGTATGACTGTGATTGTATGATTGTGATTGTATGATTGTGATTGTATGATTGTGAAAGTATGATTGTGATGGTATGATTGTGATTGTATGATTATGATTGTATGATTGTGATTGTATGATTGTGATTGTATGACTGTGATTGTATGATTGTGATTGTATGATTGTGATTGTATGATTGTGAAAGTATGATTGTGATGGTATGATTGTGATTGTATGATTGTGATTGTATGTTTGTGATTGTATGAGTGTGATTGTCTGATTGTGGTTGTGCGATTGTGATTGTACGATTGTGATTGTACGATTGTGATTGTACGATTGTTATTGAATGATTGTGATTGTATGATTCTGATTGTATGATTGTGATTGCATGATTGTGATTGTATGATTGTGATTGCATGATTTTGAATGTATGATTGCGATTGTATGATTGTGGTTGTATGATTGTGATTGTATGATTGTGATTGTATGATTGTGATTGTATGATTGTGATAGTATGATTGTGATTGTATGATTGTGATTGTATGATTGTGATTGTATGATTGTATCTGGGAGATTGTATTTGGGAGATTGTATTTGGGAGATTGTAATTGTATGGTTGCTATTGTATGATTGTGATTGTATGATTGCGATTGTATGATTGTGATTGTATGATTGTGATGTATGATTGTAATTGTATGATTATGATTGTATGATTGTGATTGTATGATTGTGATGGTATGATTGTGATTGTATGATTGCGATCGTATGATTGTGATTGCATGATTATGATTGTATGATTGTGATTGTATGATTGCGATTGTATGATTATGATTGTATGATTATGATTGTATTTTTGTGAATGTATGATTGTGATTGTATGATTGTGATTGTATGATTGTGATTGTATGATTGTGATGTATGATTGTAATTGTATGATTATGATTGTATGATTGTGATTGTTTGATTGTGATTGTATGATTGTATCTGGGAGATTGTATTTGGGAGATTGTATTTGGGAGATTGTAATTGTATGATTGCGATTGTATGATTGTGATTGTATGATTGCGATTGTATGATTGTGATTGTATGATTGTGATGTATGATTGTAATTGTATGATTATGATTGTATGATTGTGATTGTATGAATGTGATGGTATGATTGTGATTGTATGATTGCGATCGTATGATTGTGATTGCATGATTATGATTGTATGATTGTGGTTGTATGATTGTGATGGTATGATTGTGATTGTATGATTGCGATCGTATGATTGTGATTGCATGATTATGATTGTATGATTGCGATTGTATGATTGTGATTGTATGATTATGATTGTATTTTTGTGATTGTATGATTGCGATTGTATGATTGTGATTGTATGATTATGATTGTATTTTTGTGATTGTATGATTGTGATTGTATGATTGTGATTGTATGATTGTGATTGTATGATTGTGATTGTATGATTGTGATTGTATGATTGTGATTGTCTGATTGTGGTTGTGCGATTGTGATTGTACGATTGTGATTGTACGATTGTGATTGTATGATTGTGATTGCATGATTATGATTGTATGATTGTGATTGCATGATTGTGATTGTATGAGTGTGATTGTGTGATTGTGGTTCTGCGATTGAGATTGTACGATTGTGATTGTACGATTGTGATTGAATGATTGTGATTGTATGATTATAATTGTACGATTGTGATTGCATGATTGTGATTGTATGATTGTGATTGCATGATTTTGAATGTATGATTGTGATTGTATGATTGTGATTGTATGATTGTGATTGTATGATTGTGATTGTATGATTGTGATTGTATGATCGTGATAGTATGATTGTGATTGTATGATTGTGATTGTATGATTGTGATTGTATGATTGAGATTGTATGATTGTGATTGTATGCTTGCGATTGTATGATTGTGATTGTATGATTGTGATTGTATGATTGTGATTCTTTGATTGTGATTGTATGATTGTGATTGTATGATTGTGATTGTATGATTGTGATTATATGATTGTGATTGTATGATTGTGATTGTATGATTGTGATTGTATGCTTGCGATTGTATGATTGTGATTGTATGAGTGTGATTGTCTGATTGTGGTTGTGCGATTGTGATTGTACGATTGTGATTGTACGATTGTTATTGAATGATTGTGATTGTATGATTCTGATTGTATGATTGTGATTGCATGATTGTGATTGTATGATTGTATCTGGCAGATTGTATTTGGGAGATTGTATTTGGGAGATTGTAATTGTATGATTGCGATTGTATGATTGTGATTATATGATTGCGATTGTATGATTGTGATTGTCTGATTGTGATGTATGATTGTAATTGTATGATTATGATTGTATGATTGTGATTGCATGATTGTGATTGTATGATTGTATCTGGGAGATTGTATTTGGGAGATTGTATCTGGGAAATTGTATTTGGGAGATTGTAATTGTATGATTGCAATTGTATGATTGTGATTGCATGATTGCGATTGTATGATTGTGATTGTATGATTGTGATGTATGATTGTAATTGTATGATTATGATTGTATGATTGTGATTGTATGATTGTGATGGTATGATTGTGATTGTATGATTGCGATCGTATGATTGTGATTGCATGATTATGATTGTATGATTGCGATTGTATGATTGTGATTGTATGATTATGATTGTATTTTTGTGATTGTATGATTGTGATTGTATGATTGTGATTGTATGATTGTGATTGTATGATTGTGATTGTATGACTGTGATTGTCTGATTGTGGTTGTGCGATTGTGATTGTACGATTGTGATTGTACGATTGTGATTGTATGATTGTGATTGCATGATTATGATTGTATGATTGTGATTGTATGATTGTTATTGTATGATTGTATTTGGGAGATTGTATTTGGGATATTGTAATTGTATGATTGCGATTGTATGATTGTGATTGTATTATTGTGATGTATGATTGTAATTGTATGATTATGATTGTATGATTGTGATTGTATGATTGTATTTGGGATATTGTAATTGTATGATTGCGATTGTATGATTGTGATTGTATGATTGTGATTGTATGATTGTGATAGTATGATTGTGAAAGTATGACTGTGATTGTATGATTGTGATTGTATGATTGTGATTGTATGATTGTGATTGTATGATTGTGATTGTATGATTGTGATTGTATGATTGTGATTGTCTGATTGTGGTTGTGCGATTGTGATTGTACGATTGTGATTGTACGATTGTGATTGTATGATTGTGATTGTATGATTGTGATTGTATGATTGTGAAAGTATGATTGTGATGGTATGATTGTGATTGTATGATTGTGATTGTACGTTTGTGATTGTATGAGTGTGATTGTCTGATTGTGGTTGTGCGATTGTGATTGTACGATTGTGATTGTACGATTGTTATTGAATGATTGTGATTGTATGATTCTGATTGTATGATTGTGATTGCATGCTTGTGATTGTATGATTGTGATTGTATGATTGCGATTGTATGATTGTGATTGCATGATTGTGATGTATGATTGTAATTGTATGATTATGATTGTATGATTGTGATTGTATGATTGTGATTGTATGATTGTATCTGGGAGATTGTATTTGGGAGATTGTATTTGGGAGATTGTAATTGTATGATTGCGATTGTATGATTGTGATTGTATGATTGCGATTGTATGATTGTGATTGTATGATTGTGATGTGTGATTGTAATTGTATGATTATGATTGTATGATTGTGATTGTATGATTGTGATGGTATGATTGTGATTGTATGATTGCGATCGTATGATTGTGATTGCATGATTATGATTGTATGATTGTGATTGTATGATTGCGATTGTATGATTGTGATTGTATGATTATGATTGTATTTTTGTGATTGTATGATTGTGATTGTATGATTGTGATTGTATGATTGTGATTGTATGATTGTGATTGTATGATTGTGATTGTATGATTGTGATTGTATGATTGTGATTGTATGATTGTGATTGTATGATTGTGATAGTATGATTGTGATTGTATGATTGTGATTGTATGATTGTGATTGTATGATTGTGATTGTATGATTGTGATTGTATGATTGTATTTGGGAGATTGTATTTGGGAGATTGTATTTGGGAGATTGTAATTGTATGATTGCGATTGTATGATTGTGATTGCATGATTGCGATTGTATGATTGTGATTGTATGATTGTGATGTATGATTGTAATTGTATGATTATGATTGTATGATTGTGATTGTATGATTGTGATTGTATGATTGTGATTGTATGATTGTGATTGTATGATTGTGATTGTATGATTGTATCTGGGAGATTGTATTTGGGAGATTGTATTTGGGAAATTGTATTTGGGAGATTGTAATTGTATGATTGCAATTGTATGATTGTGATTGTATGATTGCGATTGTATGATTGTGATTGTATGATTGTGATTGTATGATTGTGATTGTATGATTGTGATTGTATGATTGTGATAGTATGATTGTGATTGTATGATTGTGATTGTATGATTGTGATTGTATGATTGTGATTGCATGATTGTGATTGTATGATTGTATCTGGGATATTGTATTTGGGAGATTGTATCTGGGAAATTGTATTTGGGAGATTGTAATTGTATGATTGCAATTGTATGATTGTGATTGTATGATTGCGATTGTATGATTGTGATTGTATGATTGTGATGTATGATTGTAATTGTATGATTATGATTGTATGATTGCGATTGTATGATTGTGATGGTATGATTGTGATTGTATGATTGCGATCGTATGATTGTGATTGCATGATTATGATTGTATGATTGCGATTGTATGATTGTGATTGTATGATTATGATTGTATTTTTGTGATTGTATGATTGTGATTGTATGATTGCGGTTGTATGATTGTGATTGTATGATTGTGATTGTCTGATTGTGGTTGTGCGATTGTGATTGTACGATTGTGATTGTACGATTGTGATTGTATAATTGTGATTGCATGATTATGATTGTATGATTGTGATTGTATGATTGTGATTGTATGATTGTATTTGGGAGATTGTATTTGGGATATTGTAATTGTATGATTGCGATTGTATGATTGTGATTGTATGATTCTGATGTATGATTGTAATTGTATGATTATGATTGTATGATTGTGATTGTATGATTGTGATTGTATGATTTTGATAGTATGATTGTGATTATATGATTGTTATTGTATGACTGTGATTGTATGATTGTGATTGTATGATTGTGATTGTATGATTGTGATTGTATGATTGTGATTGTATGATTGTGATTGTATGATTGTGATTGTATGATTGTGATTGTCTGATTGTGGTTGTGCGATTGTGATTGTACGATTGTGATTGTACGATTGTGATAGTATGATTGTGATTGTATGATTGTGATTGTATGTTTGTGATTGTATGAGTGTGATTGTCTGATTGTGGTTGTGCCATTGTGATTGTACGATTGTGATTGTACGATTGTTATTGAATGATTGTGATTGTATGATTCTGATTGTATGATTGTGATTGCATGATTGTGATTGTATGATTGTGATTGCATGATTTTGAATGTATGATTGCGATTGTATGATTGTGGTTGTATGATTGTGATTGTATGATTGTGATTGTATGATTGTGATTGTATGATTGTGATAGTATGATTGTGATTGTATGATTGTGATTGTATGATTGTGATTGTATGATTGTATCTGGGAGATTGTATTTGGGAGATTGTATTTAGGAGATTGTAATTGTATGATTGCTATTGTATGATTGTGATTGTATGATTGCGATTGTATGATTGTGATTGTATGATTGTGATGTATGATTGTAATTGTATGATTATGATTGTATGATTGTGATTGTATGATTGCGATTGTATGATTGTGATGGTATGATTGTGATTGTATGATTGCGATCGTATGATTGTGATTGCATGATTATGATTGTATGATTGTGATTGTATGATTGTGATGTATGATTGTAATTGTGTGATTATGATTGTATGATTGTGATTGTATGATTGTGATTGTATGATTGTATCTGGGAGATTGTATTTGGGAGATTGTATTTGGGAGATTGTAATTGTATGATTGCTATTGTATGATTGTGATTGTATGATTGCGATTGTATGATTGTGATTGTATGATTGTGATGTATGATTGTAATAGTATGATTATGATTGTATGATTGTGATTGTATGATTGTGATGGTATGATTGTGATTGTATGATTGCGATCGTATGATTGTGATTGCATGATTATGATTGTATGATTGTGATTGCATGATTGTGATTGTATGATTGTGATTGCATGATTTTGAATGTATGATTGTGATTGTATGATTGTGATAGTATGTTTGTGATTGTATGAGTGTGATTGTCTGATTGTGGTTGTGCGATTGTGGTTGTACGATTGTGATTGTACGATTGTTATTGAATGATTGTGATTGTATGATTCTGATTGTATGATTGTGATTGCATGCTTGTGATTGTATGATTGTGATTGCATGATTTTGAATGTATGATTGCGATTGTATGATTGTGGTTGTATGATTGTGATTGTATGATTGTGATTGTATGATTGAGATTGTATGATTGTGATTGTATGATTGTGATTGTATGATTGTGATAGTATGTTTGTGATTGTATGAGTGTGATTGTCTGATTGTGGTTGTGCGATTGTGGTTGTACGATTGTGATTGTACGATTGTTATTGAATGATTGTGATTGTATGATTCTGATTGTATGATTGTGATTGCATGCTTGTGATTGTATGATTGTGATTGCATGATTTTGAATGTATGATTGCGATTGTATGATTGTGGTTGTATGATTGTGATTGTATGATTGTGATTGTATGATTGTGATTGTATGATTGTGATTGTATGATTGTATTTGGGAGATTGTATTTGGGAGATTGTATTTGGGAGATTGTATTTGGGAGATTGTAATTGTATGATTGCGATTGTATGATTGTGATTGTATGATTGCGATTGTATGATTGTGATTGCATGATTGTGATGTATGATTGTAATTGTATGATTATGATTGTATGATTGTGATTGTATGATTGTGATTGTATGATTGTGATTGTATGATTGTATCTGGGAGATTGCATTTGGGAGATTGTATTTGGGAGATTGTAATTGTATGATTGCGATTGTATGATTGTGATTGTATGATTGCGATTCTATGATTGTGATTGTATGATTGTGATGTGTGATTGTAATTGTATGATTATGATTGTATGATTGTGATTGTATGATTGTGATGGTATGATTGTGATTGTATGATTGCGATCGTATGATTGTGATTGCATGATTATGATTGTATGATTGTGATTGTATGATTGCGATTGTATGATTGTGATTGTATGATTATGATTGTATTTTTGTGATTGTATGATTGTGATTGTATGATTGTGATTGTATGATTGTGATTGTCTGATTGTGGTTGTGCGATTGTGATTGTGCGATTGTGATTGTACGATTGTGATTGTATGATTGTGATTGCATGATTATGATTGTATGATTGTGATTGCATGATTGTGATTGTATGATTGTGATTGCATGATTTTGAATGTATGATTGTGATTGTATGATTGTGATTGTATGATTGTGATTGTATGATTGTGATTGTATGATTGTGATAGTATGATTGTGATTGTATGATTGTGATTGTATGATTGCGATTGTATGAATGCGATTTTATGATTGTGATTGTATGATTGTGATTGTGTGATTGTGATTGTATGATTGTGATTGTATGATTGTGATTGTATGATTGTATTTGGGAGATTGTATTTGGGATATTGTAATTGTATGATTGCGATTGTATGATTGTGATTGTATGATTGTGATTGTATGATTGTGATTGTATGATTGTGATTGTATGATTGTGATTGTATGATTGTGATAGTATGATTGTGATTGTATGATTGTGATTGTATGATTGTGATTGTATGATTGTGATTGTATGATTGTGATTGTATGATTGTATTTGGGAGATTGTATTTGGGAGATTGTATTTGGGAGATTGTAATTGTATGATTGCGATTGTATGATTGTGATTGCATGATTGCGATTGTATGATTGTGATTGTATGATTGTGATGTATGATTGTAATTGTATGATTATGATTGTATGATTGTGATTGTATGATTGTGATTGTATGATTGTGATTGTATGATTGTGATTGTATGATTGTATCTGGGAGATTGTATTTGGGAGATTGTATTTGGGAAATTGTATTTGGGAGATTGTAATTGTATGATTGCAATTGTATGATTGTGATTGTATGATTGCGGTTGTATGATTGTGATTGTATGATTGTGATTGTATGATTGTGATTGTATGATTGTGATTGTATGATTGTGATAGTATGATTGTGATTGTATGATTGTGATTGTATGATTGTGATTGTATGATTGTGATTGTATGATGGTGATTGTATGATTGTGATAGTATGATTGTGATTGTATGATTGTGATTGTATGATTGTGATTGTATGATTGTGATTGTATGACTGTATTTGGGAGATTGTATTTGGGAGATTGTATTTGGGAGATTGTAATTGTATGATTGCGATTGTATGATTGTGATTGTATGATTGCGATTGTATGATTGTGATTGTATGATTGTGATGTATGATTGTAATTGTATGATTATGATTGTGTGATTGTGATTGTATGATTGTGATTGTATGATTGTGATTGTATGATTGTGATTGTATGATTGTGATAGTATGATTGTGAAAATATGATTGTGATTGTATGATTGTGATTGTATGATTGTGATGTATGATTGTAATTGTATGATTATGACTGTATGATTGTGATTGTATGATTGTGATTGTATGATTGAGATTGTATGATTGTGATTGTATGCTTGCGATTGTATGATTGTGATTGTATGATTGTGATTCTTTGATTGTGATTGTATGATTGTGATTGTATGATTGTGATTGTATGATTGTGATTATATGATTGTGATTGTATGATTGTGATTGTATGATTGTGATTGTATGCTTGCGATTGTATGATTGTGATTGTATGATTGTGATTGTATGAGTGTGATTGTCTGATTGTGGTTGTGCGATTGTGATTGTACGATTGTGATTGTACGATTGTTATTGAATGATTGTGATTGTATGATTCTGATTGTATGATTGTGATTGCATGATTGTGATTGTATGATTGTATCTGGGAGATTGTATTTGGGAGATTGTATCTGGGAAATTGTATTTGGGAGATTGTAATTGTATGATTGCAATTGTATGATTGTGATTGTATGATTGCGATTGTATGATTGTGATTGTATGATTGTGATGTATGATTGTAATTGTGTGATTATGATTGTATGATTGTGATTGTATGATTGTGATGGTATGATTGTGATTGTATGATTGCGATCGTATGGTTGTGATTGCATGATTATGATTGTATGATTGCGATTGTATGATTGTGATTGTATGATTATGATTGTATTTTTGTGATTGTATGATTGTGATTGTATGATTGTGATTGTATGATTGTGATTGTATGATTGTGAAAGTATGATTGTGATGGTATGATTGTGATTGTATGATTGTGATTGTATGAGTGTGATTGTCTGATTGTGGTTGTGCGATTGTGATTGTACGATTGTGATTGTACGATTGTTATTGAATGATTGTGATTGTATGATTCTGATTGTATGATTGTGATTGCATGATTGTGATTGTATGATTGTGATTGTATGATTGTGATTGCATGATTTTGAATGTATGATTGTGATTGTATGATTGTGATTGTATGATTGTGATTGTATGATTGTGATTGTATGATTGTGATTGTATGATTGTGATTGTATGATTGTGATAGTATGATTGTGATTGTATGATTGTGATTGTATGATTGCGATTGTATGAATGCGATTGTATGATTGTGATTGTATGATTGTGATTGTGTGATTGTGATTGTATGATTGTGATTGTATGATTGTGATTGTATGATTGTATTTGGGAGATTGTATTTGGGATATTGTAATTGTATGATTGCGATTGTATGATTGTGATTGTATGATTGTGATTGTATGATTGTGATTGTATGATTGTGATTGTATGATTGTGATTGTATGATTGTGATTGTATGATTGTGATAGTATGATTGTGATTGTATGATTGTGATTGTATGATTGTGATTGTATGATTGTGATTGTATGATTGTGATTGTATGATTGTATTTGGGAGATTGTATTTGGGAGATTGTAATTGTATGATTGCGATTGTATGATTGTGATTGCATGATTGCGATTGTATGATTGTGATTGTATGATTGTGATGTATGATTGTAATTGTATGATTATGATTGTATGATTGTGATTGTATGATTGTGATTGTATGATTGTGATTGTATGATTGTGATTGTATGATTGAGATTGTATGATTGTGATTGTATGCTTGCGATTGTATGATTGTGATTGTATGATTGTGATTCTTTGATTGTGATTGTATGATTGTGATTGTATGATTGTGATTGTATGATTGTGATTATATGATTGTGATTGTATGATTGTGATTGTATGATTGTGATTGTATGCTTGCGATTGTATGATTGTGATTGTATGATTGTGATTGTATGAGTGTGATTGTCTGATTGTGGTTGTGCGATTGTGATTGTACGATTGTGATTGTACGATTGTTATTGAATGATTGTGATTGTATGATTCTGATTGTATGATTGTGATTGCATGATTGTGATTGTATGATTGTATCTGGGAGATTGTATTTGGGAGATTGTATCTGGGAAATTGTATTTGGGAGATTGTAATTGTATGATTGCAATTGTATGATTGTGATTGTATGATTGCGATTGTATGATTGTGATTGTATGATTGTGATGTATGATTGTAATTGTATGATTATGATTGTATGATTGTGATTGTATGATTGTGATGGTATGATTGTGATTGTATGATTGCGATCGTATGATTGTGATTGCATGATTATGATTGTATGATTGCGATTGTATGATTGTGATTGTATGATTATGATTGTATTTTTGTGATTGTATGATTGTGATTGTATGATTGTGATTGTATGATTGTGATTGTATGATTGTGAAAGTATGATTGTGATGGTATGATTGTGATTGTATGATTGTGATTGTATGAGTGTGATTGTCTGATTGTGGTTGTGCGATTGTGATTGTACGATTGTGATTGTACGATTGTTATTGAATGATTGTGATTGTATGATTCTGATTGTATGATTGTGATTGCATGATTGTGATTGTATGATTGTGATTGCATGATTTTGAATGTATGATTGCGATTGTATGATTGTGGTTGTATGATTGTGATTGTATGATTGTGATTGTATGATGGTGATTGTATGATTGTGATAGTATGATTGTGATTGTATGATTGTGATTGTATGATTGTGATTGTATGATTGTGATTGTATGATTGTATTTGGGAGATTGTATTTGGGAGATTGTATTTGGGAGATTGTAATTGTATGATTGCGATTGTATGATTGTGATGTATGATTGCGATTGTATGATTGTGATTGTATGATTGTGATGTATGATTGTAATTGTATGATTATGATTGTATGATTGTGATTGTATGATTGTGATTGTATGATTGTGATTGTATGATTGTGATAGTATGATTGTGAAAATATGATTGTGATTGTATGATTGTGATTGTATGATTGTGATGTATGATTGTAATTGTATGATTATGACTGTATGATTGTGATTGTATGATTGTGATTGTATGATTGAGATTGTATGATTGTGATTGTATGCTTGCGATTGTATGATTGTGATTGTATGATTGTGATTCTTTGATTGTGATTGTATGATTGTGATTGTATGATTGTGATTGTATGATTGTGGTTATATGATTGTGATTGTATGATTGTGATTGTATGATTGTGATTGTATGCTTGCGATTGTATGATTGTGATTGTATGATTGTGATTGTATGAGTGTGATTGTCTGATTGTGGTTGTGCGATTGTGATTGTACGATTGTGATTGTACGATTGTTATTGAATGATTGTGATTGTATGATTCTGATTGTATGATTGTGATTCCATGATTGTGATTGTATGATTGTATCTGGGAGATTGTATTTGGGAGATTGTATTTGGGAGATTTTAATTGTATGATTGCGATTGTATGATTGTGATTATATGATTGCGATTGTATGATTGTGATTGTCTGATTGTGATGTATGATTGTAATTGTATGATTATGATTGTATGATTGTGATTGCATGATTGTGATTGTATGATTGTATCTGGGATATTGTATTTGGGAGATTGTATCTGGGAAATTGTATTTGGGAGATTGTAATTGTATGATTGCAATTGTATCATTGTTATTGTATGATTGCGATTGTATGATTGTGATTGTATGATTGTGATGTATGATTGAAATTGTATGATTATGATTGTATGATTGTGATTGTATGATTGTGATGGTATGATTGTGATTGTATGATTGCGATCGTATGATTGTGATTGCATGATTATGATTGTATGATTGCGATTGTATGATTGTGATTGTATGATTATGATTGTATTTTTGTGATTGTATGATTGTGATTGTATGATTGTGGTTGTATGATTGTGATTGTATGATTGTGATTGTCTGATTGTGGTTGTGCGATTGTGATTGTACGATTGTGATTGTACGATTGTGATTGTATAATTGTGATTGCATGATTATGATTGTATGATTGTGATTGTATGATTGTGATTGTATGATTGTATTTGGGAGATTGTATTTGGGATATTGTAATTGTATGATTGCGATTGTATGATTGTGATTGTATGATTGTGATGTATGATTGTAATTGTATGATTATGATTGTATGATTGTGATTGTATGATTGTGATTGTATGATTTTGATAGTATGATTGTGATTATATGATTGTTATTGTATGACTGTGATTGTATGATTGTGATTGTATGATTGTGATTGTATGATTGTGATTGTATGATTGTGATTGTCTGATTGTGGTTGTGCGATTGTGATTGTACGATTGTGATTGTACGATTGTGATAGTATGATTGTGATTGTATGATTGTGATTGTATGTTTGTGATTGTATGAGTGTGATTGTCTGATTGTGGTTGTGCCATTGTGATTGTACGATTGTGATTGTACGATTGTTATTGAATGATTGTGATTGTATGATTCTGATTGTATGATTGTGATTGCATGATTGTGATTGTATGATTGTGATTGCATGATTTTGAATGTATGATTGCGATTGTATGATTGTGGTTGTATGATTGTGATTGTATGATTGTGATTGTATGATTGTGATTGTATGATTGTGATAGTATGATTGTGATTGTATGATTGTGATTGTATGATTGTGATTGTATGATTGTATCTGGGAGATTGTATTTGGGAGATTGTATTTGGGAGATTGTAATTGTATGATTGCTATTGTATGATTGTGATTGTATGATTGCGATTGTATGATTGTGATTGTATGATTGTGATGTATGATTGTAATTGTATGATTATGATTGTATGATTGTGATTGTATGATTGTGATTGTATGATTGTGATGGTATGATTGTGATTGTATGATTGCGATCGTATGATTGTGATTGCATGATTATGATTGTATGATTGTGATTGTATGATTGCGATTGTATGATTATGATTGTATGATTGTGATTGTATGATTGTGATTGTATGATTGTGATTGTATGATTGTATCTGGGAGATTGCATTTGGGAGATTGTATTTGGGAGATTGTAATTGTATGATTGCGATTGTATGATTGTGATTGTATGATTGCGATTCTATGATTGTGATTGTATGATTGTGATGTGTGATTGTAATTGTATGATTATGATTGTATGATTGTGATTGTATGATTGTGATGGTATGATTGTGATTGTATGATTGCGATCGTATGATTGTGATTGCATGATTATGATTGTATGATTGTGATTGTATGATTGCGATTGTATGATTGTGATTGTATGATTATGATTGTATTTTTGTGATTGTATGATTGTGATTGTATGATTGTGATTGTATGATTGCGATTGTATGATTGTGATTGTCTGATTGTGGTTGTGCGATTGTGATTGTGCGATTGTGATTGTACGATTGTGATTGTATGATTGTGATTGCATGATTATGATTGTATGATTGTGATTGCATGATTGTGATTGTATGATTGTGATTGCATGATTTTGAATGTATGATTGTGATTGTATGATTGTGATAATATGATTGTGATTGTATGATTGTGATTGTATGATTGTGATTGTATGATTGTGATTGTATGATTGTGATTGTATGATTGTGATTGTATGATTGTATTTGGGAGATTGTATTTGGGAGATTGTATTTGGGAGATTGTAATTGTATGATTGCGATTGTATGATTGTGATTGTATGATTGCGATTGTATGATTGTGATTGTATGATTGTGATGTATGATTGTAATTGTATGATTATGATTGTATGATTGTGATTGTATGATTGTGATTGTATGATTGTGATTGTATGATTGTGATAGTATGATTGTGATTGTATGATTGTGATTGTATGTTTGTGATTGTATGAGTGTGATTGTCTGATTGTGGTTGTGCGATTGTGATTGTACGATTGTGATTGTACGATGTTGTTATTGAATGATTGTGATTGTATGATTCTGATTTTATGATTGTGATTGCATGATTGTGATTGTATGATTGTGATTGCATGATTTTGAATATATGATTGCGATTGTATGATTGTGGTTGTATGATTGTGATTGTATGATTGTGATTGTATGATTGTGATTGTATGATTGTGATAGTATGATTGTGATTGTATGATTGTGATTGTATGATTGTGATTGTATGATTGTATCTGGGAGATTGTATTTGGGAGGTTGTATTTGGGAGATTGTATTTGGGAGATTGTAATTGTATGATTGCTATTGTATGATTGTGATTGTATGATTGCGATTGTATGATTGTGATTGTATGATTGTGATGTATGATTGTAATTGTATGATTATGATTGTATGATTGTGATTGTATGATTGTGATGGTATGATTGTGATTGTATGATTGCGATCGTATGATTGTGATTGCATGATTATGATTGTATGATTGTGATTGTATGATTGCGATTGTATGATTGTGATTGTATGATTATGATTGTATTTTTGTGAATGTATGATTGTGATTGTATGATTGTGATTGTATGATTGTGATTGTATGATTGTGATTGTATGATTGTGATTGTATGATTGTGATTGTATGATTGTGATTGTATGATTGTGATTGTATGATTGTGATGTATGATTGTAATTGTATGATTATGATTGTATGATTGTGATTGTATGATTGTGATTGTATGATTGTATCTGGGAGATTGTATTTGGGAGATTGTATTTGGGAGATTGTAATTGTATGATTGCTATTGTATGATTGTGATTGTATGATTGCGATTGTATGATTGTGATTGTATGATTGTGATGTATGATTGTAATTGTATGATTATGATTGTATGATTGTGATTGTATGATTGTGATGGTATGATTGTGATTGTATGATTGCGATCGTATGATTGTGATTGCATGATTATGATTGTATGATTGTGATTGCATGATTGTGATTGTATGATTGTGATTGCATGATTTTGAATGTATGATTGTGATTGTATGATTGTGATTGTATGATTGTGATTGTATGATTGTGATTGTATGATTGGGATTGTATGATTGTGATTTTATGATTGTATTTGGGTGATTGTATTTGGGAGATTGTATTTGGGAGATTGTAATTGTATGATTGCGATTGTATGATTGCGCTTGTATGATTGCGATTGTATGAATGCGATTGTATGATTGTGATTGTATGATTGTGATTGTATGATTGTGATTGTATGATTGTGATTGTATGATTGTGATTGTATGATTGTATTTGGGAGATTGTATTTGGGATATTGTAATTGTATGATTGCGATTGTATGATTGTGATTGTATGATTGTGATGTATGATTGTAATTGTATGATTATGATTGTATGATTGTGCTTGTATGATTGAGATTGTATGATTGTGATTGTATGATTGTGATTGTATGATTGTGATAGTATGATTGTGATTGTATGATTGTGATTGTATGATTGTGATTGTATGACTGTGATTGTATGATTGTGATTGTATGATTGTGATTGTATGATTGTGAAAGTATGATTGTGATGGTAAGATTGTGATTGTATGATTGTGATTGTATGTTTGTGATTGTATGAGTGGGATTGTCTGATTGTGGTTGTGCGATTGTGATTGTACGATTGTGATTGTACGATTGTTATTGAATGATTGTGATTGTATGATTCTGATTGTATGATTGTGATTGCATGCTTGTGATTGTATGATTGTGATTGCATGATTTTGAATGTATGATTGCGATTGTATGATTGTGGTTGTATGATTGTGATTGTATGATTGTGATTGTATGATTGTGATTGGATGGTTGTGATTGTATGATTGTATTTGGGAGATTGTATTTGGGAGATTGTATTTGGGAGATTGTAATTGTATGATTGCGATTGTATGATTGTGATTGTATGATTGCGATTGTATGATTGTGATTGCATGATTGTGATGTATGATTGTATCTGGGAGATTGTATTTGGGAGATTGTATTTGGGAGATTGTAATTGTATGATTGCTATTGTATGATTGTGATTGTATGATTGCGATTGTATGATTGTGATTGTATGATTGTGATGTATGATTGTAATTGTATGATTATGATTGTATGATTGTGATTGTATGATTGTGATGGTATGATTGTGATTGTATGATTGCGATCGTATGATTGTGATTGTATGATTGTGATTGTATGATTGTGATTGCATGATTGTGATTGTATGATTGTGATTGCATGATTTTGAATGTATGATTGTGATTGTATGATTGTGATTGTATGATTGTGATTGTATGATTGGGATTGTATGATTGTGATTTTATGATTGTATTTGGGTGATTGTATTTGGGAGATTGTATTTGGGAGATTGTAATTGTATGATTGCGATTGTATGATTGCGATTGTATGATTGCGATTGTATGAATGCGATTGTATGATTGTGATTGTATGATTGTGATTGTATGATTGTGATTGTATGATTGTGATTGTATGATTGTGATTGTATGATTGTGATTGTATGATTGTATTTGGGAGATTGTATTTGGGATATTGTAATTGTATGATTGCGATTGTATGATTGTGATTGTATGATTGTGATGTATGATTGTAATTGTATGATTATGATTGTATGATTGTGCTTGTATGATTGAGATTGTATGATTGTGATTGTATGATTGTGATTGTATGATTGTGATAGTATGATTGAGATTGTATGATTGTGATTGTATGATTGTGATTGTATGACTGTGATTGTATGATTGTGATTGTATGATTGTGATTGTATGATTGTGAAAGTATGATTGTGATGGTATGATTGTGATTGTATGATTGTGATTGTATGTTTGTGATTGTATGAGTGTGATTGTCTGATTGTGGTTGTGCGATTGTGATTGTACGATTGTGATTGTACGATTGTTATTGAATGATTGTGATTGTATGATTCTGATTGTATGATTGTGATTGCATGCTTGTGATTGTATGATTGTGATTGCATGATTTTGAATGTATGATTGCGATTGTATGATTGTGGTTGTATGATTGTGATTGTATGATTGTGATTGTATGATTGTGATTGTATGATTGTATTTGGGAGATTGTATTTGGGAGATTGTATTTGGGAGATTGTATTTGGGAGATTGTAATTGTATGATTGCGATTGTATGATTGTGATTGTATGATTGCGATTGTATGATTGTGATTGCATGATTGTGATGTATGATTGTATCTGGGAGATTGTATTTGGGAGATTGTATTTGGGAGATTGTAATTGTATGATTGCTATTGTATGATTGTGATTGTATGATTGCGATTGTATGATTGTGATTGTATGATTGTGATGTATGATTGTAATTGTATGATTATGATTGTATGATTGTGATTGTATGATTATGATGGTATGATTGTGATTGTATGATTGCGATCGTATGATTGTGATTGCATGATTATGATTGTATGATTGTGATTGCATGATTGTGATTGTATGATTGTGATTGCATGATTTTGAATGTATGATTGTGATTGTATGATTGTGATTGTATGATTGTGATTGTATGATTGTGATCGTATGATTGTGATTGTATGATTGTATTTGGGAGATTGTATTTGGGATATTGTAATTGTATGATTGCGATTGTATGATTGTGATGTATGATTGTAATTGTATGATTATGATTGTATGATTGTGCTTGTATGATTGAGATTGTATGATTGTGATTGTATGATTCTGATTGTATGATTGTGATAGTATGATTGTGATTGTATGATTGTGATTGTATGATTGTGATTGTATGACTGTGATTGTATGATTGTGATTGTACGATTGTTATTGAATGATTGTGATTGTATGATTGTGATTGTATGATTGTGATTGTATGATTGTGATGTATGATTGTAATTGTATGATTATGACTGTATGATTGTGATTGTATGATTCTGATCGTATGATTGAGATTGTATGATTGTGATTGTATGCTTGCGATTGTATGATTGTGATTGTATGATTGTGATTCTTTGATTGTGATTGTATGATTGTGATTGTATGATTGTGATTGTATGATTGTGATTATATGATTGTGATTGTATGATTGTGATTGTATGATTGTGATTGTATGCCTGCGATTGTATGATTGTGATTGTATGATTGTGATTGTATGAGTGTGATTGTCTGATTGTGGTTGTGCGATTGTGATTGTACGATTGTGATTGTACGATTGTTATTGAATGATTGTGATTGTATGATTCTGATTGTATGATTGTGATTGCATGATTGTGATTGTATGATTGTATCTGGGAGATTGTATTTGGGAGATTGTATTTGGGAGATTGTAATTGTATGATTGCGATTGTATGATTGTGATTGTCTGATTGTGATGTATGATTGTAATTGTATGATTATGATTGTATGATTGTGATTGCATGATTGTGATTGTATGATTGTATCTGGGAGATTGTATTTGGGAGATTGTATCTGGGAAATTGTATTTGGGAGATTGTAATTGTATGATTGCAATTGTATGATTGTGATTGTATGATTGTGATTGTATGATTGTGATGTATGATTGTAATTGTATGATTATGATTGTATGATTGTGATTGTATGATTGTGATGGTATGATTGTGATTGTATGATTGCGATCGTATGATTGTGATTGCATGATTATGATTGTATGATTGCGATTGTATGATTGTGATTGTATGATTATGATTGTATTTTTGTGATTGTATGATTGTGATTGTATGATTGTGATTGTATGATTGTGATTGTCTGATTGTGGTTGTGCGATTGTGATTGTACGATTGTGATTGTACGATTGTGATTGTATAATTGTGATTGCATGATTATGATTGTATGATTGTGATTGTATGATTGTGATTGTATGATTGTATTTGGGATATTGTAATTGTATGATTGCGATTGTATGATTGTGATTGTATGATTGTGATGTATGATTGTAATTGTATGATTATGATTGTATGATTCTGATTGTATGATTGTGATTGTATGATTTTGATAGTATGATTGTGATTGTATGATTGTGATTGTATGATTGTGATTGTATGACTGTGATTGTATGATTGTGATTGTATGATTGTGATTGTATGATTGTGAAAGTATGATTGTGATGGTATGATTGTGATTGTATGATTGTGATTGTATGTTTGTGATTGTATGAGTGTGATTATCTGATTGTGATTGTGCGATTGTGATTGTACGATTGTGATTGTACGATTGTTATTGAATGATTGTGATTGTATGATTCTGATTGTATGATTGTGATTGCATGATTGTGATTGTATGATTGTGATTGCATGATTTTGAATGTATGATTGCGATTGTATGATTGTGGTTGTATGATTGTGATTGTATGATTGTGATTGTATGATTGTGATTGTATGATTGTGATAGTATGATTGTGATTGTATGATTGTGATTGTATGATTGTGATTGTATGATTGTATCTGGGAGATTGTATTTCGGAGATTGTAATTGTATGATTGCTATTGTATGATTGTGATTGTATGATTGCGATTGTATGATTGTGATTGTATGATTGTGATGTATGATTGTAATTGTATGATTATGATTGTATGATTGTGATTGTATGATTGTGATGGTATGATTGTGATTGTATGATTGCGATCGTATGATTGTGATTGCATGATTATGATTGTATGATTGTGATTGTATGATTGCGATTGTATGATTGTGATTGTATGATTATGATTGTATTTTTGTGAATGTATGATTGTGATTGTATGATTGTGATTGTATGATTGTGATTGTATGATTGTGATTGTATGATTGTGATTGTATGATTGTGATTGTATGATTGTGATTGTATGATTGTGATGTATGATTGTAATTGTATGATTATGATTGTATGATTGTGATTGTATGATTGTGATTGTATGATTGTATCTGGGAGATTGTATTTGGGAGATTGCATTTGGGAGATTGTAATTGTATGATTGCTATTGTATGATTGTGATTGTATGATTGCGATTGTATGATTGTGATTGTATGATTGTAATGTATGATTGTAATTGTATGATTATGATTGTATGATTGTGATTGTATGATTGTGATGGTATGATTGTGATTGTATGATTGCGATCGTATGATTGTGATTGCATGATTATGATTGTATGATTGTGATTGCATGATTGTGATTGTATGATTGTGATTGCTTGATTTTGAATGTACGATTGTGATTGTATGATTGTGATTGTATGATTGTGATTGTATGATTGTGATTTTATGATTGTATTTGGGTGATTGTATTTGGGAGATTGTATTTGGGAGATTGTAATTGTATGATTGCGATTGTATGATTGTGATTGTATGATTGCGATTGTATGAATGCGATTGTATGATTGTGATTGTATGATTGTGATTGTATGATTGTGATTGTATGATTGTGATTGTATGATTGTGATTGTATGATTGTATTTGGGAGATTGTATTTGGGATATTGTAATTGTATGATTGCGATTGTATGATTGTGATTGTATGATTGTGATGCATGATTGTAATTGTATGATTATGATTGTATGATTGTGCTTGTATGATTGAGATTGTATGATTGTGATTGTATGATTGTGATTGTATGATTGTGATAGTATGATTGTGATTGTATGATTGTGATTGTATGATTGTGATTGTATGACTGTGATTGTATGATTGTGATTGTATGATTGTGATTGTATGATTGTGAAAGTATGATTGTGATGGTATGATTGTGATTGTATGATTGTGATTGTATGTTTGTGATTGTATGAGTGTGATTGTCTGATTGTGGTTGTGCGATTGTGGTTGTACGATTGTGATTGTACGATTGTTATTGAATGAATGTGATTGTATGATTCTGATTGCATGATTGTGATTGCATGCTTGTGATTGTATGATTGTGATTGCATGATTTTGAATGTATGATTGCGATTGTATGATTGTGGTTGTATGATTGTGATTGTATGATTGTGATTGTATGATTGTGATTGTATGATTGTGATTGTATGATTGTGATTGTATGATTGTATTTGGGAGATTGTATTTGGGAGATTGTATTTGGGAGATTGTAATTGTATGATTGCGATTGTATGATTGCGATTGTATGATTGCGATTGTATGATTGTGATTGCATGATTGTGATGTATGATTGTAATTGTATGATTATGATTGTATGATTGTGCTTGTATGATTGAGATTGTATGATTGTGATTGTATGATTGTGATTGTATGATTGTGATTGTATGATTGTGATTGTATGATTGTGATAGTATGATTGTGATTGTATGATTGTGATTGTATGATTGTGATTGTATGACTGTGATTGTATGATTGTGATTGTATGATTGTGATTGTATGATTGTGAAAGTATGATTGTGATGGTATGATTGTGATTGTATGATTGTGATTGTATGTTTGTGATTGTATGAGTGTGATTGTCTGATTGTGGTTGTGCGATTGTGATTGTACGATTGTGATTGTACGATTGTTATTGAATGAATGTGATTGTATGATTCTGATTGCATGATTGTGATTGCATGCTTGTGATTGTATGATTGTGATTGCATGATTTTGAATGTATGATTGCGATTGTATGATTGTGGTTGTATGATTGTGATTGTATGATTGTGATTGTATGATTGTGATTGTATGATTGTGATTGTATGATTGTGATTGTATGATTGTATTTGGGAGATTGTATTTGGGAGATTGTATTTGGGAGATTGTAATTGTATGATTGCGATTGTATGATTGTGATTGTATGATTGCGATTGTATGATTGTGATTGCATGATTGTGATGTATGATTGTAATTGTATGATTATGATGGTATGATTGTGATTGTATGATTGCGATCGTATGATTGTGATTGCATGATTATGATTGTATGATTGCGATTGTATGATTGTGATTGTATGATTATGATTGTATTTTTGTGATTGTATGATTGTGATTGTATGATTGTGATTGTATGATTGTGATTGTCTGATTGTGGTTGTGCGATTGTGATTGTACGATTGTGATTGTACGATTGTGATTGTATAATTGTGATTGCATGATTATGATTGTATGATTGTGATTGTATGATTGTGATTGTATGACTGTATTTGGGAGATTGTATTTGGGATATTGTAATTGTATGATTGCGATTGTATGATTGTGATTGTATGATTGTGATGTATGATTGTAATTGTATGATTATGATTGTATGATTGTGATTGTATGATTGTGATTGTATGATTTTGATAGTATGATTGTGATTATACGATTGTTATTGTATGACTGTGATTGTATGATTGTGATTGTATGATTGTGATTGTATGATTGTGATTGTATGATTGTGATTGTATGATTGTGATTGTATGATTGTGATTGTCTGATTGTGGTTGTGCGATTGTGATTGTACGATTGTGATTGTACGATTGTGATAGTATGATTGTGATTGTATGATTGTGATTGTATGATTGTGATTGTATGATTGTGATTGTATGATTGTGAAAGTATGATTGTGATTGTATGACTGTGATTGTATGACTGTGATTGTATGATTGTGATTGCATGATTGTGATTGTATGATTGTGATTGCATGATTTTGAATGTATGATTGCGATTGTATGATTGTGGTTGTATGATTGTGATTGTATGATTGTGATTGTATGATTGTGATTGTATGATTGTGATAGTATGATTGTGATTGTATGATTGTGATTGTATGATTGTGATTGTATGATTGTATCTGGGAGATTGTATTTGGGAGATTGTATTTGGGAGATCGTAATTGTATGATTGCTATTGTATGATTGTGATTGTATGATTGCGATAGTATGATTGTGATTGTATGATTGTGATGTATGATTGTAATTGTATGATTATGATTGTATGATTGTGATTGTATGACTGTGAAGGTATGATTGTGATTGTATGATTGCGATCGTATGATTGTGATTGCATGATTATGATTGTATGATTATGATTGTATGATTGTGATTGTATGATTGTGATTGTATGACTGTGATTGTATGATTGTGATTGTATGATTGCGATCGTATGATTGTGATTGCATGATTATGATTGTATGATTGCGATTGTATGATTGTGATTGTATGATTATGATTGTATTTTTGTGATTGTATGATTGTGATTGTATGATTGTGATTGTATGATTGTGATTGTATGATTGTGATTGTCTGATTGTGGTTGTGCGATTGTGATTGTACGATTGTGATTGTACGATTGTGATTGTATAATTGTGATTGCATGATTATGATTGTATGATTGTGATTGTATGATTGTGATTGTATGATTGTATTTGGGAGATTGTATTTGGGATATTGTAATTGTATGATTGCGATTGTATGATTGTGATTGTATGATTGTGATGTATGATTGTAATTGTATGATTATGATTGTATGATTGTGATTGTATGATTGTGATTGTATGATTTTGATAGTATGATTGTGATTATACGATTGTTATTGTATGACTGTGATTGTATGATTGTGATTGTATGATTGTGATTGTATGATTGTGATTGTATGATTGTGATTGTATGATTGTGATTGTCTGATTGTGGTTGTGCGATTGTGATTGTACGATTGTGATTGTACGATTGTGATAGTATGATTGTGATTGTATGATTGTGATTGTATGATTGTGATTGTATGATTGTGAAAGTATGATTGTGATTGTATGACTGTGATTGTATGATTGTGATTGTATGATTGTGATTGTATGATTGTGAAAGTATGATTGTGATGGTATGATTGTGATTGTATGATTATGATTGTATGATTGTGATTGTATGATTGTGATTGTATGACTGTGATTGTATGATTGTGATTGTATGATTGTGATTGTATGATTGTGAAAGTATGATTGTGATGGTATGATTGTGATTGTATGATTGTGATTGTATGTTTGTGATTGTATGAGTGTGATTGTCTGATTGTGATTGTGCGATTGTGATTGTACGATTGTGATTGTACGATTGTTATTGAATGATTGTGATTGTATGATTCTGATTGTATGATTGTGATTGCATGATTGTGATTGTATGATTGTGATTGCATGATTTTGAATGTATGATTGCGATTGTATGATTGTGGTTGTATGATTGTGATTGTATGATTGTGATTGTATGATTGTGATTGTATGATTGTGATAGTATGATTGTGATCGTATGATTGTGATTGTATGATTGTGATTGTATGATTGTATCTGGGAGATTGTATTTGGGAGATTGTATTTGGGAGGTTGTAATTGTATGATTGCTATTGTATGATTGTGATTGTATGATTGCGATTGTATGATTGTGATTGTATGATTGTGATGTATGATTGTAATTGTATGATTATGATTGTATGATTGTGATTGTATGATTGTGATGGTATGATTGTGATTGTATGATTGCGATCGTATGATTGTGATTGCATGATTATGATTGTATGATTGTGATTGTATGATTGCGATTGTATGATTGTGATTGTATGATTATGAATGTATTTTTGTGAATGTATGATTGTGATTGTATGATTGTGATTGTATGATTGTGATTGTATGATTTTGATTGTATGATTGTATTTGGGAGATTGTATTTGGGATATTGTAATTGTATGATTGCGATTGTATGATTGTGATTGTATGATTGTGATGTATGATTGTAATTGTATGATTATGATTGTATGATTGTGCTTGTATGATTGAGATTGTATGATTGTGATTGTATGATTGTGATTGTATGATTGTGATAGTATGATTGTGATTGTATGATTGTGATTGTATGATTGTGATTGTATGACTGTGATTGTATGATTGTGATTGTATGATTGTGATTGTATGATTGTGAAAGTATGATTGTGATGGTATGATTGTGATTGTATGATTGTGATTGTATGTTTGTGATTGTATGAGTGTGATTGTCTGATTGTGGTTGTGCGATTGTGATTGTACGATTGTGATTGTACGATTGTTATTGAATGATTGTGATTGTATGATTCTGATTGTATGATTGTGATTGCATGCTTGTGATTGTATGATTGTGATTGCATGATTTTGAATGTATGATTGCGATTGTATGATTGTGGTTGTATGATTGTGATTGTATGATTGTGATTGTATGATTGTGATTGTATGATTGTATTTGGGAGATTGTATTTGGGAGATTGTATTTGGGAGATTGTATTTGGGAGATTGTAATTGTATGATTGCGATTGTATGATTGTGATTGTATGATTGCGATTGTATGATTGTGATTGCATGATTGTGATGTATGATTGTAATTGTATGATTATGATTGTATGATTGTGATTGTATGATTGTGATTGTATGATTGTATCTGGGAGATTGTATTTGGGAGATTGTATTTGGGAGATTGTAATTGTATGATTGCGATTGTATGATTGTGATTGTATGATTGCGATTCTATGATTGTGATTGTATGATTGTGATGTGTGATTGTAATTGTATGATTATGATTGTATGATTGTGATTGTATGATTGTGATTGTATGATTGTGATTGTATGATTGTGATTGTATGATTGTGATTGTCTGATTGTGGTTGTGCGATTGTGATTGTGCGATTGTGATTGTACGATTGTGATTGTATGATTGTGATTGCATGATTATGATTGTATGATTGTGATTGCATGATTGTGATTGTATGATTGTGATTGCATGATTTTGAACGTATGATTGTGATTGTATGATTGTGATAGTATGATTGTGATTGTATGATTGTGATTGTATGATTGTGATTGTATGATTGTGATTGTATGATTGTGATTGTATGATTGTGATTGTATGATTGTGATTGTATGATTGTATTTGGGAGATTGTATTTTGAGATTGTATTTGGGAGATTGTAATTGTATGATTGCGATTGTATGATTGTGATTGTATGATTGCGATTGTATGATTGTGATTGTATGATTGTGATGTATGATTGTAATTGTATGATTATGATTGTATGATTGTGATTGTATGATTGTGATTGTATGATTGTGATTGTATGATTGTGATAGTATGATTGTGAAAATATGATTGTGATTGTATGATTGTGATTGTATGATTGTGATGTATGATTGTAATTGTATGATTATGACTGTATGATTGTGATTGTATGATTCTGATTGTATGATTGAGATTGTATGATTGTGATTGTATGCTTGCGATTGTATGATTGTTATTGTATGATTGTGATTCTTTGATTGTGATTGTATGATTGTGATTGTATGATTGTGATTGTATGATTGTGATTGTATGATTGTGATTATATGATTGTGATTGTATGATTGTGATTGTATGATTGTGATTGTATGCCTGCGATTGTATGATTGTGATTGTATGATTGTGATTGTATGAGTGTGATTGTCTGATTGTGGATGTGCGATTGTGATTGTACGATTGTGATTGTACGATTGTTATTGAATGATTGTGATTGTATGATTCTGATTGTATGATTGTGATTGCATGATTGTGATTGTATGATTGTATCTGGGAGATTGTATTTGGGAGATTGTATTTGGGAGATTGTAATTGTATGATTGCGATTGTATGATTGTGATTATATGATTGCGATTGTATGATTGTGATTGTCTGATTGTGATGTATGATTGTAATTGTATGATTATGATTGTATGATTGTGATTGCATGATTGTGATTGTATGATTGTATCTGGGAGATTGTATTTGGGAGATTGTATCTGGGAAATTGTATTTGGGAGATTGTAATTGTATGATTGCAATTGTATGATTGTGATTGTATGATTGTGATTGTATGATTGTGATGTATGATTGTAATTGTATGATTATGATTGTATGATTGTGATTGTATGATTGTGATGGTATGATTGTGATTGTATGATTGCGATCGTATGATTGTGATTGCATGATTATGATTGTATGATTGCGATTGTATGATTGTGATTGTATGATTATGATTGTATTTTTGTGATTGTATGATTGTGATTGTATGATTGTGATTGTATGATTGTGATTGTCTGATTGTGGTTCTGCGATTGTGATTGTACGATTGTGATTGTACGATTGTGATTGTATAATTGTGATTGCATGATTATGATTGTATGATTGTGATTGTATGATTGTGATTGTATGATTGTATTTGGGAGATTGTATTTGGGATATTGTAATTGTATGATTGCGATTGTATGATTGTGATTGTATGATTGTGATGTATGATTGTAATTGTATGATTATGATTGTATGATTGTGATTGTATGATTGTGATTGTATGATTTTGATAGTATGATTGTGATTATATGATTGTTATTGTATGACTGTGATTGTATAATTGTGATTGTATGATTGTGATTGTATGATTGTGATTGTATGATTTTGATTGTATGATTGTGATTGTCTGATTGTGGTTGTGCGATTGTGATTGTACGATTGTGATTGTACGATTGTGATAGTATGATTGTGATTGTATGATTGTGATTGTATGATTGTGATTGTATGATTGTGAAAGTATGATTGTGATTGTGTGACTGTGATTGTATGATTGTGATTGTATGATTGTGATTGTATGATTGTGAAAGTATGATTGTGATGGTATGATTGTGATTGTATGATTATGATTGTATGATTGTGATTGTACGATTGTTATTGAATGATTGTGATTGTATGATTCTGATTGTATGATTGTGATTGCATGATTGTGATTGTATGATTGTGATTGCATGATTATGATTGTATGATTGCGATTGTATGATTGTGATTGTATGATTATGATTGTATTTTTGTGATTGTATGATTGTGATTGTATGATTGTGATTGTATGATTGTGATTGTCTGATTGTGGTTCTGCGATTGTGATTGTACGATTGTGATTGTACGATTGTGATTGTATAATTGTGATTGCATGATTATGATTGTATGATTGTGATTGTATGATTGTGATTGTATGATTGTGATTGTATGATTGTATTTGGGAGATTGTATTTGGGATATTGTAATTGTATGATTGCGATTGTATGATTGTGATTGTATGATTGTGATGTATGATTGTAATTGTATGATTATGATTGTATGATTGTGATTGTATGATTGTGATTGTATGATTTTGATAGTATGATTGTGATTATATGATTGTTATTGTATGACTGTGATTGTATAATTGTGATTGTATGATTGTGATTGTATGATTGTGATTGTATGATTGTGATTGTATGATTGTGATTGTCTGATTGTGGTTGTGCGATTGTGATTGTACGATTGTGATTGTACGATTGTGATAGTATGATTGTGATTGTATGATTGTGATTGTATGATTGTGATTGTATGATTGTGAAAGTATGATTGTGATTGTATGACTGTGATTGTATGATTGTGATTGTATGATTGTGATTGTATGATTGTGAAAGTATGATTGTGATGGTATGATTGTGATTGTATGATTATGATTGTATGATTGTGATTGTACGATTGTTATTGAATGATTGTGATTGTATGATTCTGATTGTATGATTGTGATTGCATGATTGTGATTGTATGATTGTGATTGCATGATTTTGAATGTATGATTGCGATTGTATGATTGTGGTTGTATGATTGTGATTGTATGATTGTGATTGTATGATTGTGATTGTATGATTGTGATAGTATGATTGTGATTGTATGATTGTGATTGTATGATTGTGATTGTATGATTGTATCTGGGAGATTGTATTTGGGAGATTGTATTTGGGAGATTGTAATTGTATGATTGCTATTGTATGATTGTGATTGTATGATTGCGATTGTATGATTGTGATTGTATGATTGTGATGTATGATTGTAATTGTATGATTATGATTGTATGATTGTGATTGTATGATTGTGATGGTATGATTGTGATTGTATGATTGCGATCGTATGATTGTGATTGCATGATTATGATTGTATGATTGTGATTGTATGATTGCGATTGTATGATTGTGATTGTATGATTATGATTGTATTTTTGTGAATGTATGATTGTGATTGTATGATTGTAATTGTATGATTGTGATTGTATGATTGTGATTGTATGATTGTGATTGTATGATTGTGATTGTATGATTGTGATTGTATGATTGTGATTGTATGATTGTGATGTATGATTGTAATTGTATGATTATGATTGTATGATTGTGATTGTATGATTGTGATTGTATGATTGTATCTGGGAGATTGTATTTGGGAGATTGTATTTGGGAGATTGTAATTGTATGATTGCTATTGTATGATTGTGATTGTATGATTGCGATTGTATGATTGTGATTGTATGATTGTAATGTATGATTGTAATTGTATGATTATGATTGTATGATTGTGATTGTATGATTGTGATGGTATGATTGTGATTGTATGATTGCGATCGTATGATTGTGATTGCATGATTATGATTGTATGATTGTGATTGCATGATTGTGATTGTATGATTGTGATTGCATGATTTTGAATGTACGATTGTGATTGTATGATTGTGATTGTATGATTGTTATTGTATGATTGTGATTTTATGATTGTATTTGGGTGATTGTATTTAAGAGATTGTATTTGGGAGATTGTAATTGTATGATTGCGATTGTATGATTGTGATTGTATGATTGCGATTGTATGAATGCGATTGTATGATTGTGATTGTATGATTGTGATTGTATGATTGTGATTGTATGATTGTGATTGTATGATTGTATTTGGGAGATTGTATTTGGGATATTGTAATTGTATGATTGCGATTGTATGATTGTGATTGTATGATTGTGATGTATGATTGTAATTGTATGATTATGATTGTATGATTGTGCTTGTATGATTGAGATTGTATGATTGTGATTGTATGATTGTGATTGTATGATTGTGATAGTATGATTGTGATTGTATGATTGTGATTGTATGATTGTGATTGTATGACTGTGATTGTATGATTGTGATTGTATGATTGTGATTGTATGATTGTGAAAGTATGATTGTGATGGTATGATTGTGATTGTATGATTGTGATTGTATGTTTGTGATTGTATGAGTGTGATTGTCTGATTGTGGTTGTGCGATTGTGATTGTACGATTGTGATTGTACGATTGTTATTGAATGAATGTGATTGTATGATTCTGATTGCATGATTGTGATTGCATGCTTGTGATTGTATGATTGTGATTGCATGATTTTGAATGTATGATTGCGATTGTATGATTGTGGTTGTATGATTGTGATTGTATGATTGTGATTGTATGATTGTGATTGTATGATTGTGATTGTATGATTGTGATTGTATGATTGTATTTGGGAGATTGTATTTGGGAGATTGTATTTGGGAGATTGTAATTGTATGATTGCGATTGTATGATTGTGATTGTATGATTGCGATTGTATGATTGTGATTGCATGATTGTGATGTATGATTGTAATTGTATGATTATGATGGTATGATTGTGATTGTATGATTGCGATCGTATGATTGTGATTGCATGATTATGATTGTATGATTGCGATTGTATGATTGTGATTGTATGATTATGATTGTATTTTTGTGATTGTATGATTGTGATTGTATGATTGTGATTGTATGATTGTGATTGTCTGATTGTGGTTGTGCGATTGTGATTGTACGATTGTGATTGTACGATTGTGATTGTATAATTGTGATTGCATGATTATGATTGTATGATTGTGATTGTATGATTGTGATTGTATGACTGTATTTGGGAGATTGTATTTGGGATATTGTAATTGTATGATTGCGATTGTATGATTGTGATTGTATGATTGTGATGTATGATTGTAATTGTATGATTATGATTGTATGATTGTGATTGTATGCTTGTGATTGTATGATTTTGATAGTATGATTGTGATTATACGATTGTTATTGTATGACTGTGATTGTATGATTGTGATTGTATGATTGTGATTGTATGATTGTGATTGTATGATTGTGATTGTATGATTGTGATTGTATGATTGTGATTGTCTGATTGTGGTTGTGCGATTGTGATTGTACGATTGTGATTGTACGATTGTGATAGTATGATTGTGATTGTATGATTGTGATTGTATGATTGTGATTGTATGATTGTGATTGTATGATTGTGAAAGTATGATTGTGATTGTATGACTGTGATTGTATGACTGTGATTGTATGATTGTGATTGCATGATTGTGATTGTATGATTGTGATTGCATGATTTTGAATGTATGATTGCGATTGTATGATTGTGGTTGTATGATTGTGATTGTATGATTGTGATTGTATGATTGTGATTGTATGATTGTGATAGTATGATTGTGATTGTATGATTGTGATTGTATGATTGTGATTGTATGATTGTATCTGGGAGATTGTATTTGGGAGATTGTATTTGGGAGATCGTAATTGTATGATTGCTATTGTATGATTGTGATTGTATGATTGCGATAGTATGATTGTGATTGTATGATTGTGATGTATGATTGTAATTGTATGATTATGATTGTATGATTGTGATTGTATGACTGTGAAGGTATGATTGTGATTGTATGATTGCGATCGTATGATTGTGATTGCATGATTATGATTGTATGATTATGATTGTATGATTGTGATTGTATGATTGTGATTGTATGACTGTGATTGTATGATTGTGATTGTATGATTGCGATCGTATGATTGTGATTGCATGATTATGATTGTATGATTGCGATTGTATGATTGTGATTGTATGATTATGATTGTATTTTTGTGATTGTATGATTGTGATTGTATGATTGTGATTGTATGATTGTGATTGTATGATTGTGATTGTCTGATTGTGGTTGTGCGATTGTGATTGTACGATTGTGATTGTACGATTGTGATTGTATAATTGTGATTGCATGATTATGATTGTATGATTGTGATTGTATGATTGTGATTGTATGATTGTATTTGGGAGATTGTATTTGGGATATTGTAATTGTATGATTGCGATTGTATGATTGTGATTGTATGATTGTGATGTATGATTGTAATTGTATGATTATGATTGTATGATTGTGATTGTATGATTGTGATTGTATGATTTTGATAGTATGATTGTGATTATACGATTGTTATTGTATGACTGTGATTGTATGATTGTGATTGTATGATTGTGATTGTATGATTGTGATTGTATGATTGTGATTGTATGATTGTGATTGTCTGATTGTGGTTGTGCGATTGTGATTGTACGATTGTGATTGTACGATTGTGATAGTATGATTGTGATTGTATGATTGTGATTGTATGATTGTGATTGTATGATTGTGAAAGTATGATTGTGATTGTATGACTGTGATTGTATGATTGTGATTGTATGATTGTGATTGTATGATTGTGAAAGTATGATTGTGATGGTATGATTGTGATTGTATGATTATGATTGTATGATTGTGATTGTATGATTGTGATTGTATGACTGTGATTGTATGATTGTGATTGTATGATTGTGATTGTATGATTGTGAAAGTATGATTGTGATGGTATGATTGTGATTGTATGATTGTGATTGTATGTTTGTGATTGTATGAGTGTGATTGTCTGATTGTGATTGTGCGATTGTGATTGTACGATTGTGATTGTACGATTGTTATTGAATGATTGTGATTGTATGATTCTGATTGTATGATTGTGATTGCATGATTGTGATTGTATGATTGTGATTGCATGATTTTGAATGTATGATTGCGATTGTATGATTGTGGTTGTATGATTGTGATTGTATGATTGTGATTGTATGATTGTGATTGTATGATTGTGATAGTATGATTGTGATCGTATGATTGTGATTGTATGATTGTGATTGTATGATTGTATCTGGGAGATTGTATTTGGGAGATTGTATTTGGGAGGTTGTAATTGTATGATTGCTATTGTATGATTGTGATTGTATGATTGCGATTG
This sequence comes from Megachile rotundata, assembly GCF_050947335.1. Taxonomy (NCBI): domain Eukaryota; kingdom Metazoa; phylum Arthropoda; class Insecta; order Hymenoptera; family Megachilidae; genus Megachile; species Megachile rotundata. The sequence continues at coordinate 62,619 of NW_027473331.1, read as the reverse complement.
TATGATTGTGATTGTATGATTGTGATGTATGATTGTAATTGTATGATTATGATTGTATGATTGTGATTGTATGATTGTGATGGTATGATTGTGATTGTATGATTGCGATCGTATGATTGTGATTGCATGATTATGATTGTATGATTGTGATTGTATGATTGCGATTGTATGATTGTGATTGTATGATTATGAATGTATTTTTGTGAATGTATGATTGTGATTGTATGATTGTGATTGTATGATTGTGATTGTATGATTTTGATTGTATGATTGTATTTGGGAGATTGTATTTGGGATATTGTAATTGTATGATTGCGATTGTATGATTGTGATTGTATGATTGTGATGTATGATTGTAATTGTATGATTATGATTGTATGATTGTGCTTGTATGATTGAGATTGTATGATTGTGATTGTATGATTGTGATTGTATGATTGTGATAGTATGATTGTGATTGTATGATTGTGATTGTATGATTGTGATGTATGATTGTAATTGTATGATTATGATTGTATGATTGTGATTGTATGATTGTGATGGTATGATTGTGATTGTATGATTGCGATCGTATGATTGTGATTGCATGATTATGATTGTATGATTGTGATTGTATGATTGCGATTGTATGATTGTGATTGTATGATTATGAATGTATTTTTGTGAATGTATGATTGTGATTGTATGATTGTGATTGTATGATTGTGATGTATGATTGTGATTGTATGATTGTGATTGTCTGATTGTGGTTGTGCGATTGTGATTGTACGATTGTGATTGTACGATTGTGATAGTATGATTGTGATTGTATGATTGTGATTGTATGATTGTGATTGTATGATTGTGAAAGTATGATTGTGATTGTATGACTGTGATTGTATGATTGTGATTGTATGATTGTGATTGTATGATTGTGAAAGTATGATTGTGATGGTATGATTGTGATTGTATGATTATGATTGTATGATTGTGATTGTATGATTGTGATTGTATGACTGTGATTGTATGATTGTGATTGTATGATTGTGATTGTATGATTGTGAAAGTATGATTGTGATGGTATGATTGTGATTGTATGATTGTGATTGTATGTTTGTGATTGTATGAGTGTGATTGTCTGATTGTGATTGTGCGATTGTGATTGTACGATTGTGATTGTACGATTGTTATTGAATGATTGTGATTGTATGATTCTGATTGTATGATTGTGATTGCATGATTGTGATTGTATGATTGTGATTGCATGATTTTGAATGTATGATTGCGATTGTATGATTGTGGTTGTATGATTGTGATTGTATGATTGTGATTGTATGATTGTGATTGTATGATTGTGATAGTATGATTGTGATCGTATGATTGTGATTGTATGATTGTGATTGTATGATTGTATCTGGGAGATTGTATTTGGGAGATTGTATTTGGGAGGTTGTAATTGTATGATTGCTATTGTATGATTGTGATTGTATGATTGCGATTGTATGATTGTGATTGTATGATTGTGATGTATGATTGTAATTGTATGATTATGATTGTATGATTGTGATTGTATGATTGTGATGGTATGATTGTGATTGTATGATTGCGATCGTATGATTGTGATTGCATGATTATGATTGTATGATTGTGATTGTATGATTGCGATTGTATGATTGTGATTGTATGATTATGAATGTATTTTTGTGAATGTATGATTGTGATTGTATGATTGTGATTGTATGATTGTGATTGTATGATTTTGATTGTATGATTGTATTTGGGAGATTGTATTTGGGATATTGTAATTGTATGATTGCGATTGTATGATTGTGATTGTATGATTGTGATGTATGATTGTAATTGTATGATTATGATTGTATGATTGTGCTTGTATGATTGAGATTGTATGATTGTGATTGTATGATTGTGATTGTATGATTGTGATAGTATGATTGTGATTGTATGATTGTGATTGTATGATTGTGATTGTATGACTGTGATTGTATGATTGTGATTGTATGATTGTGATTGTATGATTGTGAAAGTATGATTGTGATGGTATGATTGTGATTGTATGATTGTGATTGTATGTTTGTGATTGTATGAGTGTGATTGTCTGATTGTGGTTGTGCGATTGTGATTGTACGATTGTGATTGTACGATTGTTATTGAATGATTGTGATTGTATGATTCTGATTGTATGATTGTGATTGCATGCTTGTGATTGTATGATTGTGATTGCATGATTTTGAATGTATGATTGCGATTGTATGATTGTGGTTGTATGATTGTGATTGTATGATTGTGATTGTATGATTGTGATTGTATGATTGTATTTGGGAGATTGTATTTGGGAGATTGTATTTGGGAGATTGTATTTGGGAGATTGTAATTGTATGATTGCGATTGTATGATTGTGATTGTATGATTGCGATTGTATGATTGTGATTGCATGATTGTGATGTATGATTGTAATTGTATGATTATGATTGTATGATTGTGATTGTATGATTGTGATTGTATGATTGTATCTGGGAGATTGTATTTGGGAGATTGTATTTGGGAGATTGTAATTGTATGATTGCGATTGTATGATTGTGATTGTATGATTGCGATTCTATGATTGTGATTGTATGATTGTGATGTGTGATTGTAATTGTATGATTATGATTGTATGATTGTGATTGTATGATTGTGATTGTATGATTGTGATTGTATGATTGTGATTGTATGATTGTGATTGTCTGATTGTGGTTGTGCGATTGTGATTGTGCGATTGTGATTGTACGATTGTGATTGTATGATTGTGATTGCATGATTATGATTGTATGATTGTGATTGCATGATTGTGATTGTATGATTGTGATTGCATGATTTTGAACGTATGATTGTGATTGTATGATTGTGATAGTATGATTGTGATTGTATGATTGTGATTGTATGATTGTGATTGTATGATTGTGATTGTATGATTGTGATTGTATGATTGTGATTGTATGATTGTGATTGTATGATTGTATTTGGGAGATTGTATTTTGAGATTGTATTTGGGAGATTGTAATTGTATGATTGCGATTGTATGATTGTGATTGTATGATTGCGATTGTATGATTGTGATTGTATGATTGTGATGTATGATTGTAATTGTATGATTATGATTGTATGATTGTGATTGTATGATTGTGATTGTATGATTGTGATTGTATGATTGTGATAGTATGATTGTGAAAATATGATTGTGATTGTATGATTGTGATTGTATGATTGTGATGTATGATTGTAATTGTATGATTATGACTGTATGATTGTGATTGTATGATTCTGATTGTATGATTGAGATTGTATGATTGTGATTGTATGCTTGCGATTGTATGATTGTTATTGTATGATTGTGATTCTTTGATTGTGATTGTATGATTGTGATTGTATGATTGTGATTGTATGATTGTGATTGTATGATTGTGATTATATGATTGTGATTGTATGATTGTGATTGTATGATTGTGATTGTATGCCTGCGATTGTATGATTGTGATTGTATGATTGTGATTGTATGAGTGTGATTGTCTGATTGTGGATGTGCGATTGTGATTGTACGATTGTGATTGTACGATTGTTATTGAATGATTGTGATTGTATGATTCTGATTGTATGATTGTGATTGCATGATTGTGATTGTATGATTGTATCTGGGAGATTGTATTTGGGAGATTGTATTTGGGAGATTGTAATTGTATGATTGCGATTGTATGATTGTGATTATATGATTGCGATTGTATGATTGTGATTGTCTGATTGTGATGTATGATTGTAATTGTATGATTATGATTGTATGATTGTGATTGCATGATTGTGATTGTATGATTGTATCTGGGAGATTGTATTTGGGAGATTGTATCTGGGAAATTGTATTTGGGAGATTGTAATTGTATGATTGCAATTGTATGATTGTGATTGTATGATTGTGATTGTATGATTGTGATGTATGATTGTAATTGTATGATTATGATTGTATGATTGTGATTGTATGATTGTGATGGTATGATTGTGATTGTATGATTGCGATCGTATGATTGTGATTGCATGATTATGATTGTATGATTGCGATTGTATGATTGTGATTGTATGATTATGATTGTATTTTTGTGATTGTATGATTGTGATTGTATGATTGTGATTGTATGATTGTGATTGTCTGATTGTGGTTCTGCGATTGTGATTGTACGATTGTGATTGTACGATTGTGATTGTATAATTGTGATTGCATGATTATGATTGTATGATTGTGATTGTATGATTGTGATTGTATGATTGTATTTGGGAGATTGTATTTGGGATATTGTAATTGTATGATTGCGATTGTATGATTGTGATTGTATGATTGTGATGTATGATTGTAATTGTATGATTATGATTGTATGATTGTGATTGTATGATTGTGATTGTATGATTTTGATAGTATGATTGTGATTATATGATTGTTATTGTATGACTGTGATTGTATAATTGTGATTGTATGATTGTGATTGTATGATTGTGATTGTATGATTTTGATTGTATGATTGTGATTGTCTGATTGTGGTTGTGCGATTGTGATTGTACGATTGTGATTGTACGATTGTGATAGTATGATTGTGATTGTATGATTGTGATTGTATGATTGTGATTGTATGATTGTGAAAGTATGATTGTGATTGTGTGACTGTGATTGTATGATTGTGATTGTATGATTGTGATTGTATGATTGTGAAAGTATGATTGTGATGGTATGATTGTGATTGTATGATTATGATTGTATGATTGTGATTGTACGATTGTTATTGAATGATTGTGATTGTATGATTCTGATTGTATGATTGTGATTGCATGATTGTGATTGTATGATTGTGATTGCATGATTATGATTGTATGATTGCGATTGTATGATTGTGATTGTATGATTATGATTGTATTTTTGTGATTGTATGATTGTGATTGTATGATTGTGATTGTATGATTGTGATTGTCTGATTGTGGTTCTGCGATTGTGATTGTACGATTGTGATTGTACGATTGTGATTGTATAATTGTGATTGCATGATTATGATTGTATGATTGTGATTGTATGATTGTGATTGTATGATTGTGATTGTATGATTGTATTTGGGAGATTGTATTTGGGATATTGTAATTGTATGATTGCGATTGTATGATTGTGATTGTATGATTGTGATGTATGATTGTAATTGTATGATTATGATTGTATGATTGTGATTGTATGATTGTGATTGTATGATTTTGATAGTATGATTGTGATTATATGATTGTTATTGTATGACTGTGATTGTATAATTGTGATTGTATGATTGTGATTGTATGATTGTGATTGTATGATTGTGATTGTATGATTGTGATTGTCTGATTGTGGTTGTGCGATTGTGATTGTACGATTGTGATTGTACGATTGTGATAGTATGATTGTGATTGTATGATTGTGATTGTATGATTGTGATTGTATGATTGTGAAAGTATGATTGTGATTGTATGACTGTGATTGTATGATTGTGATTGTATGATTGTGATTGTATGATTGTGAAAGTATGATTGTGATGGTATGATTGTGATTGTATGATTATGATTGTATGATTGTGATTGTACGATTGTTATTGAATGATTGTGATTGTATGATTCTGATTGTATGATTGTGATTGCATGATTGTGATTGTATGATTGTGATTGCATGATTTTGAATGTATGATTGCGATTGTATGATTGTGGTTGTATGATTGTGATTGTATGATTGTGATTGTATGATTGTGATTGTATGATTGTGATAGTATGATTGTGATTGTATGATTGTGATTGTATGATTGTGATTGTATGATTGTATCTGGGAGATTGTATTTGGGAGATTGTATTTGGGAGATTGTAATTGTATGATTGCTATTGTATGATTGTGATTGTATGATTGCGATTGTATGATTGTGATTGTATGATTGTGATGTATGATTGTAATTGTATGATTATGATTGTATGATTGTGATTGTATGATTGTGATGGTATGATTGTGATTGTATGATTGCGATCGTATGATTGTGATTGCATGATTATGATTGTATGATTGTGATTGTATGATTGCGATTGTATGATTGTGATTGTATGATTATGATTGTATTTTTGTGAATGTATGATTGTGATTGTATGATTGTAATTGTATGATTGTGATTGTATGATTGTGATTGTATGATTGTGATTGTATGATTGTGATTGTATGATTGTGATTGTATGATTGTGATTGTATGATTGTGATTGTATGATTGTGATGTATGATTGTAATTGTATGATTATGATTGTATGATTGTGATTGTATGATTGTGATTGTATGATTGTATCTGGGAGATTGTATTTGGGAGATTGTATTTGGGAGATTGTAATTGTATGATTGCTATTGTATGATTGTGATTGTATGATTGCGATTGTATGATTGTGATTGTATGATTGTAATGTATGATTGTAATTGTATGATTATGATTGTATGATTGTGATTGTATGATTGTGATGGTATGATTGTGATTGTATGATTGCGATCGTATGATTGTGATTGCATGATTATGATTGTATGATTGTGATTGCATGATTGTGATTGTATGATTGTGATTGCATGATTTTGAATGTACGATTGTGATTGTATGATTGTGATTGTATGATTGTTATTGTATGATTGTGATTTTATGATTGTATTTGGGTGATTGTATTTAAGAGATTGTATTTGGGAGATTGTAATTGTATGATTGCGATTGTATGATTGTGATTGTATGATTGCGATTGTATGAATGCGATTGTATGATTGTGATTGTATGATTGTGATTGTATGATTGTGATTGTATGATTGTGATTGTATGATTGTATTTGGGAGATTGTATTTGGGATATTGTAATTGTATGATTGCGATTGTATGATTGTGATTGTATGATTGTGATGTATGATTGTAATTGTATGATTATGATTGTATGATTGTGCTTGTATGATTGAGATTGTATGATTGTGATTGTATGATTGTGATTGTATGATTGTGATAGTATGATTGTGATTGTATGATTGTGATTGTATGATTGTGATTGTATGACTGTGATTGTATGATTGTGATTGTATGATTGTGATTGTATGATTGTGAAAGTATGATTGTGATGGTATGATTGTGATTGTATGATTGTGATTGTATGTTTGTGATTGTATGAGTGTGATTGTCTGATTGTGGTTGTGCGATTGTGATTGTACGATTGTGATTGTACGATTGTTATTGAATGAATGTGATTGTATGATTCTGATTGCATGATTGTGATTGCATGCTTGTGATTGTATGATTGTGATTGCATGATTTTGAATGTATGATTGCGATTGTATGATTGTGGTTGAATGATTGTGATTGTATGATTGTGATTGTATGATTGTGATTGTATGATTGTGATTGTATGATTGTATTTGGGAGATTGTATTTGGGAGATTGTATTTGGGAGATTGTAATTGTATGATTGCGATTGTATGATTGTGATTGTATGATTGCGATTGTATGATTGTGATTGCATGATTGTGATGTATGATTGTAATTGTATGATTATGATTGTATGATTGTGCTTGTATGATTGAGATTGTATGATTGTGATTGTATGATTGTGATTGTATGATTGTGATAGTATGATTGTGATTGTATGATTGTGATTGTATGATTGTGATTGTATGACTGTGATTGTATGATTATGATTGTATGATTGTGATTGTATGATTGTGAAAGTATGATTGTGATGGTATGATTGTGATTGTATGATTGTGATTGTATGTTTGTGATTGTATGAGTGTGATTGTCTGATTGTGGTTGTGCGATTGTGATTGTACGATTGTGATTGTACGATTGTGATTGTATAATTGTGATTGCATGATTATGATTGTATGATTGTGATTGTATGATTGTGATTGTATGATTGTATTTGGGAGATTGTATTTGGGATATTGTAATTGTATGATTGCGATTGTATGATTGTGATTGTATGATTGTGATGTATGATTGTAATTGTATGATTATGATTGTATGATTGTGATTGTATGATTGTGATTGTATGATTTTGATAGTATGATTGTGATTATACGATTGTTATTGTATGACTGTGATTGTATGATTGTGATTGTATGATTGTGATTGTATGATTGTGATTGTATGATTGTGATTGTATGATTGTGATTGTCTGATTGTGGTTGTGCGATTGTGATTGTACGATTGTGATTGTACGATTGTGATAGTATGATTGTGATTGTATGATTGTGATTGTATGATTGTGATTGTATGATTGTGAAAGTATGATTGTGATTGTATGACTGTGATTGTATGATTGTGATTGTATGATTGTGATTGTATGATTGTGAAAGTATGATTGTGATGGTATGATTGTGATTGTATGATTATGATTGTATGATTGTGATTGTATGATTGTGATTGTGTGACTGTGATTGTATGATTGTGATTGTATGATTGTGATTGTATGATTGTGAAAGTATGATTGTGATGGTATGATTGTGATTGTATGATTGTGATTGTATGTTTGTGATTGTATGAGTGTGATTGTCTGATTGTGATTGTGCGATTGTGATTGTACGATTGTGATTGTACGATTGTTATTGAATGATTGTGATTGTATGATTCTGATTGTATGATTGTGATTGCATGATTGTGATTGTATGATTGTGATTGCATGATTTTGAATGTATGATTGCGATTGTATGATTATGATTGTATGATTGTGATTGTATGACTGTGATGGTATGATTGTGATTGTATGATTGCGATCGTATGATTGTGATTGCATGATTATGATTGTATGATTATGATTGTATGATTGTGATTGTATGATTGTGATTGTATGACTGTGATTGTATGATTGTGATTGTATGATTGCGATCGTATGATTGTGATTGCATGATTATGATTGTATGATTGCGATTGTATGATTGTGATTGTATGATTATGATTGTATTTTTGTGATTGTATGATTGTGATTGTATGATTGTGATTGTATGATTGTGATTGTATGATTGTGATTGTCTGATTGTGGTTGTGCGATTGTGATTGTACGATTGTGATTGTACGATTGTGATTGTATAATTGTGATTGCATGATTATGATTGTATGATTGTGATTGTATGATTGTGATTGTATGATTGTATTTGGGAGATTGTATTTGGGATATTGTAATTGTATGATTGCGATTGTATGATTGTGATTGTATGATTGTGATGTATGATTGTAATTGTATGATTATGATTGTATGATTGTGATTGTATGATTGTGATTGTATGATTTTGATAGTATGATTGTGATTATACGATTGTTATTGTATGACTGTGATTGTATGATTGTGATTGTATGATTGTGATTTTATGATTGTGATTGTATGATTGTGATTGTATGTTTGTGATTGTATGAGTGTGATTGTCTGATTGTGGTTGTGCGATTGTGATTGTACGATTGTGATTGTACGATTGTTATTGAATGATTGTGATTGTATGATTCTGATTGTATGATTGTGATTGCATGCTTGTGATTGTATGATTGTGATTGCATGATTTTGAATGTATGATTGCGATTGTATGATTGTGGTTGTATGATTGTGATTGTATGATTGTGATTGTATGATTGTGATTGTATGATTGTATTTGGGAGATTGTATTTGGGAGATTGTATTTGGGAGATTGTATTTGGGAGATTGTAATTGTATGATTGCGATTGTATGATTGTGATTGTATGATTGCGATTGTATGATTGTGATTGCATGATTGTGATGTATGATTGTAATTGTATGATTATGATTGTATGATTGTGATTGTATGATTGTGATTGTATGATTGTATCTGGGAGATTGTATTTGGGAGATTGTATTTGGGAGATTGTAATTGTATGATTGCGATTGTATGATTGTGATTGTATGATTGCGATTCTATGATTGTGATTGTATGATTGTGATGTGTGATTGTAATTGTATGATTATGATTGTATGATTGTGATTGTATGATTGTGATTGTATGATTGTGATTGTATGATTGTGATTGTATGATTGTGATTGTCTGATTGTGGTTGTGCGATTGTGATTGTGCGATTGTGATTGTACGATTGTGATTGTATGATTGTGATTGCATGATTATGATTGTATGATTGTGATTGCATGATTGTGATTGTATGATTGTGATTGCATGATTTTGAACGTATGATTGTGATTGTATGATTGTGATAGTATGATTGTGATTGTATGATTGTGATTGTATGATTGTGATTGTATGATTGTGATTGTATGATTGTGATTGTATGATTGTGATTGTATGATTGTGATTGTATGATTGTATTTGGGAGATTGTATTTTGAGATTGTATTTGGGAGATTGTAATTGTATGATTGCGATTGTATGATTGTGATTGTATGATTGCGATTGTATGATTGTGATTGTATGATTGTGATGTATGATTGTAATTGTATGATTATGATTGTATGATTGTGATTGTATGATTGTGATTGTATGATTGTGATTGTATGATTGTGATAGTATGATTGTGAAAATATGATTGTGATTGTATGATTGTGATTGTATGATTGTGATGTATGATTGTAATTGTATGATTATGACTGTATGATTGTGATTGTATGATTCTGATTGTATGATTGAGATTGTATGATTGTGATTGTATGCTTGCGATTGTATGATTGTGATTGTATGATTGTGATTCTTTGATTGTGATTGTATGATTGTGATTGTATGATTGTGATTGTATGATTGTGATTGTATGATTGTGATTATATGATTGTGATTGTATGATTGTGATTGTATGATTGTGATTGTATGCCTGCGATTGTATGATTGTGATTGTATGATTGTGATTGTATGAGTGTGATTGTCTGATTGTGGATGTGCGATTGTGATTGTACGATTGTGATTGTACGATTGTTATTGAATGATTGTGATTGTATGATTCTGATTGTATGATTGTGATTGCATGATTGTGATTGTATGATTGTATCTGGGAGATTGTATTTGGGAGATTGTATTTGGGAGATTGTAATTGTATGATTGCGATTGTATGATTGTGATTATATGATTGCGATTGTATGATTGTGATTGTCTGATTGTGATGTATGATTGTAATTGTATGATTATGATTGTATGATTGTGATTGCATGATTGTGATTGTATGATTGTATCTGGGAGATTGTATTTGGGAGATTGTATCTGGGAAATTGTATTTGGGAGATTGTAATTGTATGATTGCAATTGTATGATTGTGATTGTATGATTGTGATTGTATGATTGTGATGTATGATTGTAATTGTATGATTATGATTGTATGATTGTGATTGTATGATTGTGATGGTATGATTGTGATTGTATGATTGCGATCGTATGATTGTGATTGCATGATTATGATTGTATGATTGCGATTGTATGATTGTGATTGTATGATTATGATTGTATTTTTGTGATTGTATGATTGTGATTGTATGATTGTGATTGTATGATTGTGATTGTCTGATTGTGGTTCTGCGATTGTGATTGTACGATTGTGATTGTACGATTGTGATTGTATAATTGTGATTGCATGATTATGATTGTATGATTGTGATTGTATGATTGTGATTGTATGATTGTATTTGGGAGATTGTATTTGGGATATTGTAATTGTATGATTGCGATTGTATGATTGTGATTGTATGATTGTGATGTATGATTGTAATTGTATGATTATGATTGTATGATTGTGATTGTATGATTGTGATTGTATGATTTTGATAGTATGATTGTGATTATATGATTGTTATTGTATGACTGTGATTGTATAATTGTGATTGTATGATTGTGATTGTATGATTGTGATTGTATGATTTTGATTGTATGATTGTGATTGTCTGATTGTGGTTGTGCGATTGTGATTGTACGATTGTGATTGTACGATTGTGATAGTATGATTGTGATTGTATGATTGTGATTGTATGATTGTGATTGTATGATTGTGAAAGTATGATTGTGATTGTGTGACTGTGATTGTATGATTGTGATTGTATGATTGTGATTGTATGATTGTGAAAGTATGATTGTGATGGTATGATTGTGATTGTATGATTATGATTGTATGATTGTGATTGTACGATTGTTATTGAATGATTGTGATTGTATGATTCTGATTGTATGATTGTGATTGCATGATTGTGATTGTATGATTGTGATTGCATGATTATGATTGTATGATTGCGATTGTATGATTGTGATTGTATGATTATGATTGTATTTTTGTGATTGTATGATTGTGATTGTATGATTGTGATTGTATGATTGTGATTGTCTGATTGTGGTTCTGCGATTGTGATTGTACGATTGTGATTGTACGATTGTGATTGTATAATTGTGATTGCATGATTATGATTGTATGATTGTGATTGTATGATTGTGATTGTATGATTGTGATTGTATGATTGTGATTGTATGATTGTATTTGGGAGATTGTATTTGGGATATTGTAATTGTATGATTGCGATTGTATGATTGTGATTGTATGATTGTGATGTATGATTGTAATTGTATGATTATGATTGTATGATTGTGATTGTATGATTGTGATTGTATGATTTTGATAGTATGATTGTGATTATATGATTGTTATTGTATGACTGTGATTGTATAATTGTGATTGTATGATTGTGATTGTATGATTGTGATTGTATGATTGTGATTGTATGATTGTGATTGTCTGATTGTGGTTGTGCGATTGTGATTGTACGATTGTGATTGTACGATTGTGATAGTATGATTGTGATTGTATGATTGTGATTGTATGATTGTGATTGTATGATTGTGAAAGTATGATTGTGATTGTATGACTGTGATTGTATGATTGTGATTGTATGATTGTGATTGTATGATTGTGAAAGTATGATTGTGATGGTATGATTGTGATTGTATGATTATGATTGTATGATTGTGATTGTACGATTGTTATTGAATGATTGTGATTGTATGATTCTGATTGTATGATTGTGATTGCATGATTGTGATTGTATGATTGTGATTGCATGATTTTGAATGTATGATTGCGATTGTATGATTGTGGTTGTATGATTGTGATTGTATGATTGTGATTGTATGATTGTGATTGTATGATTGTGATAGTATGATTGTGATTGTATGATTGTGATTGTACGATTGTGATTGTACGATTGTGATAGTATGATTGTGATTGTATGATTGTGATTGTATGATTGTGATTGTATGATTGTGAAAGTATGATTGTGATTGTATGACTGTGATTGTATGATTGTGATTGTATGATTGTGATTGTATGATTGTGAAAGTATGATTGTGATGGTATGATTGTGATTGTATGATTATGATTGTATGATTGTGATTGTATGATTGTGATTGTGTGACTGTGATTGTATGATTGTGATTGTATGATTGTGATTGTATGATTGTGAAAGTATGATTGTGATGGTATGATTGTGATTGTATGATTGTGATTGTATGTTTGTGATTGTATGAGTGTGATTGTCTGATTGTGATTGTGCGATTGTGATTGTACGATTGTGATTGTACGATTGTTATTGAATGATTGTGATTGTATGATTCTGATTGTATGATTGTGATTGCATGATTGTGATTGTATGATTGTGATTGCATGATTTTGAATGTATGATTGCGATTGTATGATTATGATTGTATGATTGTGATTGTATGACTGTGATGGTATGATTGTGATTGTATGATTGCGATCGTATGATTGTGATTGCATGATTATGATTGTATGATTATGATTGTATGATTGTGATTGTATGATTGTGATTGTATGACTGTGATTGTATGATTGTGATTGTATGATTGCGATCGTATGATTGTGATTGCATGATTATGATTGTATGATTGCGATTGTATGATTGTGATTGTATGATTATGATTGTATTTTTGTGATTGTATGATTGTGATTGTATGATTGTGATTGTATGATTGTGATTGTATGATTGTGATTGTCTGATTGTGGTTGTGCGATTGTGATTGTACGATTGTGATTGTACGATTGTGATTGTATAATTGTGATTGCATGATTATGATTGTATGATTGTGATTGTATGATTGTGATTGTATGATTGTATTTGGGAGATTGTATTTGGGATATTGTAATTGTATGATTGCGATTGTATGATTGTGATTGTATGATTGTGATGTATGATTGTAATTGTATGATTATGATTGTATGATTGTGATTGTATGATTGTGATTGTATGATTTTGATAGTATGATTGTGATTATACGATTGTTATTGTATGACTGTGATTGTATGATTGTGATTGTATGATTGTGATTTTATGATTGTGATTGTATGATTGTGATTGTATGTTTGTGATTGTATGAGTGTGATTGTCTGATTGTGGTTGTGCGATTGTGATTGTACGATTGTGATTGTACGATTGTTATTGAATGATTGTGATTGTATGATTCTGATTGTATGATTGTGATTGCATGCTTGTGATTGTATGATTGTGATTGCATGATTTTGAATGTATGATTGCGATTGTATGATTGTGGTTGTATGATTGTGATTGTATGATTGTGATTGTATGATTGTGATTGTATGATTGTATTTGGGAGATTGTATTTGGGAGATTGTATTTGGGAGATTGTATTTGGGAGATTGTAATTGTATGATTGCGATTGTATGATTGTGATTGTATGATTGCGATTGTATGATTGTGATTGCATGATTGTGATGTATGATTGTAATTGTATGATTATGATTGTATGATTGTGATTGTATGATTGTGATTGTATGATTGTATCTGGGAGATTGTATTTGGGAGATTGTATTTGGGAGATTGTAATTGTATGATTGCGATTGTATGATTGTGATTGTATGATTGCGATTCTATGATTGTGATTGTATGATTGTGATGTGTGATTGTAATTGTATGATTATGATTGTATGATTGTGATTGTATGATTGTGATTGTATGATTGTGATTGTATGATTGTGATTGTATGATTGTGATTGTCTGATTGTGGTTGTGCGATTGTGATTGTGCGATTGTGATTGTACGATTGTGATTGTATGATTGTGATTGCATGATTATGATTGTATGATTGTGATTGCATGATTGTGATTGTATGATTGTGATTGCATGATTTTGAACGTATGATTGTGATTGTATGATTGTGATAGTATGATTGTGATTGTATGATTGTGATTGTATGATTGTGATTGTATGATTGTGATTGTATGATTGTGATTGTATGATTGTGATTGTATGATTGTGATTGTATGATTGTATTTGGGAGATTGTATTTTGAGATTGTATTTGGGAGATTGTAATTGTATGATTGCGATTGTATGATTGTGATTGTATGATTGCGATTGTATGATTGTGATTGTATGATTGTGATGTATGATTGTAATTGTATGATTATGATTGTATGATTGTGATTGTATGATTGTGATTGTATGATTGTGATTGTATGATTGTGATAGTATGATTGTGAAAATATGATTGTGATTGTATGATTGTGATTGTATGATTGTGATGTATGATTGTAATTGTATGATTATGACTGTATGATTGTGATTGTATGATTCTGATTGTATGATTGAGATTGTATGATTGTGATTGTATGCTTGCGATTGTATGATTGTGATTGTATGATTGTGATTCTTTGATTGTGATTGTATGATTGTGATTGTATGATTGTGATTGTATGATTGTGATTGTATGATTGTGATTATATGATTGTGATTGTATGATTGTGATTGTATGACTGTGATTGTATGCCTGCGATTGTATGATTGTGATTGTATGATTGTGATTGTATGAGTGTGATTGTCTGATTGTGGATGTGCGATTGTGATTGTACGATTGTGATTGTACGATTGTTATTGAATGATTGTGATTGTATGATTCTGATTGTATGATTGTGATTGCATGATTGTGATTGTATGATTGTATCTGGGAGATTGTATTTGGGAGATTGTATTTGGGAGATTGTAATTGTATGATTGCGATTGTATGATTGTGATTATATGATTGCGATTGTATGATTGTGATTGTCTGATTGTGATGTATGATTGTAATTGTATGATTATGATTGTATGATTGTGATTGCATGATTGTGATTGTATGATTGTATCTGGGAGATTGTATTTGGGAGATTGTATCTGGGAAATTGTATTTGGGAGATTGTAATTGTATGATTGCAATTGTATGATTGTGATTGTATGATTGTGATTGTATGATTGTGATGTATGATTGTAATTGTATGATTATGATTGTATGATTGTGATTGTATGATTGTGATGGTATGATTGTGATTGTATGATTGCGATCGTATGATTGTGATTGCATGATTATGATTGTATGATTGCGATTGTATGATTGTGATTGTATGATTATGATTGTATTTTTGTGATTGTATGATTGTGATTGTATGATTGTGATTGTATGATTGTGATTGTCTGATTGTGGTTCTGCGATTGTGATTGTACGATTGTGATTGTACGATTGTGATTGTATAATTGTGATTGCATGATTATGATTGTATGATTGTGATTGTATGATTGTGATTGTATGATTGTATTTGGGAGATTGTATTTGGGATATTGTAATTGTATGATTGCGATTGTATGATTGTGATTGTATGATTGTGATGTATGATTGTAATTGTATGATTATGATTGTATGATTGTGATTGTATGATTGTGATTGTATGATTTTGATAGTATGATTGTGATTATATGATTGTTATTGTATGACTGTGATTGTATAATTGTGATTGTATGATTGTGATTGTATGATTGTGATTGTATGATTTTGATTGTATGATTGTGATTGTCTGATTGTGGTTGTGCGATTGTGATTGTACGATTGTGATTGTACGATTGTGATAGTATGATTGTGATTGTATGATTGTGATTGTATGATTGTGATTGTATGATTGTGAAAGTATGATTGTGATTGTGTGACTGTGATTGTATGATTGTGATTGTATGATTGTGATTGTATGATTGTGAAAGTATGATTGTGATGGTATGATTGTGATTGTATGATTATGATTGTATGATTGTGATTGTACGATTGTTATTGAATGATTGTGATTGTATGATTCTGATTGTATGATTGTGATTGCATGATTGTGATTGTATGATTGTGATTGCATGATTATGATTGTATGATTGCGATTGTATGATTGTGATTGTATGATTATGATTGTATTTTTGTGATTGTATGATTGTGATTGTATGATTGTGATTGTATGATTGTGATTGTCTGATTGTGGTTCTGCGATTGTGATTGTACGATTGTGATTGTACGATTGTGATTGTATAATTGTGATTGCATGATTATGATTGTATGATTGTGATTGTATGATTGTGATTGTATGATTGTGATTGTATGATTGTGATTGTATGATTGTATTTGGGAGATTGTATTTGGGATATTGTAATTGTATGATTGCGATTGTATGATTGTGATTGTATGATTGTGATGTATGATTGTAATTGTATGATTATGATTGTATGATTGTGATTGTATGATTGTGATTGTATGATTTTGATAGTATGATTGTGATTATATGATTGTTATTGTATGACTGTGATTGTATAATTGTGATTGTATGATTGTGATTGTATGATTGTGATTGTATGATTGTGATTGTATGATTGTGATTGTCTGATTGTGGTTGTGCGATTGTGATTGTACGATTGTGATTGTACGATTGTGATAGTATGATTGTGATTGTATGATTGTGATTGTATGATTGTGATTGTATGATTGTGAAAGTATGATTGTGATTGTATGACTGTGATTGTATGATTGTGATTGTATGATTGTGATTGTATGATTGTGAAAGTATGATTGTGATGGTATGATTGTGATTGTATGATTATGATTGTATGATTGTGATTGTACGATTGTTATTGAATGATTGTGATTGTATGATTCTGATTGTATGATTGTGATTGCATGATTGTGATTGTATGATTGTGATTGCATGATTTTGAATGTATGATTGCGATTGTATGATTGTGGTTGTATGATTGTGATTGTATGATTGTGATTGTATGATTGTGATTGTATGATTGTGATAGTATGATTGTGATTGTATGATTGTGATTGTATGATTGTGATTGTATGATTGTATCTGGGAGATTGTATTTGGGAGATTGTATTTGGGAGATTGTAATTGTATGATTGCTATTGTATGATTGTGATTGTATGATTGCGATTGTATGATTGTGATTGTATGATTGTGATGTATGATTGTAATTGTATGATTATGATTGTATGATTGTGATTGTATGATTGTGATGGTATGATTGTGATTGTATGATTGCGATCGTATGATTGTGATTGCATGATTATGATTGTATGATTGTGATTGTATGATTGCGATTGTATGATTGTGATTGTATGATTATGATTGTATTTTTGTGAATGTATGATTGTGATTGTATGATTGTAATTGTATGATTGTGATTGTATGATTGTGATTGTATGATTGTGATTGTATGATTGTGATTGTATGATTGTGATTGTATGATTGTGATTGTATGATTGTGATGTATGATTGTAATTGTATGATTAT
Organism: Megachile rotundata; assembly: GCF_050947335.1. Lineage (NCBI taxonomy): Eukaryota > Metazoa > Arthropoda > Insecta > Hymenoptera > Megachilidae > Megachile > Megachile rotundata. The sequence continues at coordinate 44,005 of NW_027473331.1, read as the reverse complement.
GATTGTATGATTGTGATTGTATGATTGTGATTGTATGATTGTATCTGGGAGATTGTATTTGGGAGATTGTATTTGGGAGATTGTAATTGTATGATTGCTATTGTATGATTGTGATTGTATGATTGCGATTGTATGATTGTGATTGTATGATTGTAATGTATGATTGTAATTGTATGATTATGATTGTATGATTGTGATTGTATGATTGTGATGGTATGATTGTGATTGTATGATTGCGATCGTATGATTGTGATTGCATGATTATGATTGTATGATTGTGATTGCATGATTGTGATTGTATGATTGTGATTGCATGATTTTGAATGTACGATTGTGATTGTATGATTGTGATTGTATGATTGTTATTGTATGATTGTGATTTTATGATTGTATTTGGGTGATTGTATTTGGGAGATTGTATTTGGGAGATTGTAATTGTATGATTGCGATTGTATGATTGTGATTGTATGATTGCGATTGTATGAATGCGATTGTATGATTGTGATTGTATGATTGTGATTGTATGATTGTGATTGTATGATTGTGATTGTATGATTGTATTTGGGAGATTGTATTTGGGATATTGTAATTGTATGATTGCGATTGTATGATTGTGATTGTATGATTGTGATGTATGATTGTAATTGTATGATTATGATTGTATGATTGTGCTTGTATGATTGAGATTGTATGATTGTGATTGTATGATTGTGATTGTATGATTGTGATAGTATGATTGTGATTGTATGATTGTGATTGTATGATTGTGATTGTATGACTGTGATTGTATGATTGTGATTGTATGATTGTGATTGTATGATTGTGAAAGTATGATTGTGATGGTATGATTGTGATTGTATGATTGTGATAGTATGTTTGTGATTGTATGAGTGTGATTGTCTGATTGTGGTTGTGCGATTGTGATTGTACGATTGTGATTGTACGATTGTTATTGAATGAATGTGATTGTATGATTCTGATTGCATGATTGTGATTGCATGCTTGTGATTGTATGATTGTGATTGCATGATTTTGAATGTATGATTGCGATTGTATGATTGTGGTTGAATGATTGTGATTGTATGATTGTGATTGTATGATTGTGATTGTATGATTGTGATTGTATGATTGTATTTGGGAGATTGTATTTGGGAGATTGTATTTGGGAGATTGTAATTGTATGATTGCGATTGTATGATTGTGATTGTATGATTGCGATTGTATGATTGTGATTGCATGATTGTGATGTATGATTGTAATTGTATGATTATGATTGTATGATTGTGCTTGTATGATTGAGATTGTATGATTGTGATTGTATGATTGTGATTGTATGATTGTGATAGTATGATTGTGATTGTATGATTGTGATTGTATGATTGTGATTGTATGACTGTGATTGTATGATTGTGATTGTATGATTGTGATTGTATGATTGTGAAAGTATGATTGTGATGGTATGATTGTGATTGTATGATTGTGATTGTATGTTTGTGATTGTATGAGTGTGATTGTCTGATTGTGGTTGTGCGATTGTGATTGTACGATTGTGATTGTACGATTGTGATTGTATAATTGTGATTGCATGATTATGATTGTATGATTGTGATTGTATGATTGTGATTGTATGATTGTATTTGGGAGATTGTATTTGGGATATTGTAATTGTATGATTGCGATTGTATGATTGTGATTGTATGATTGTGATGTATGATTGTAATTGTATGATTATGATTGTATGATTGTGATTGTATGATTGTGATTGTATGATTTTGATAGTATGATTGTGATTATACGATTGTTATTGTATGACTGTGATTGTATGATTGTGATTGTATGATTGTGATTGTATGATTGTGATTGTATGATTGTGATTGTATGATTGTGATTGTCTGATTGTGGTTGTGCGATTGTGATTGTACGATTGTGATTGTACGATTGTGATAGTATGATTGTGATTGTATGATTGTGATTGTATGATTGTGATTGTATGATTGTGAAAGTATGATTGTGATTGTATGACTGTGATTGTATGATTGTGATTGTATGATTGTGATTGTATGATTGTGAAAGTATGATTGTGATGGTATGATTGTGATTGTATGATTATGATTGTATGATTGTGATTGTATGATTGTGATTGTATGACTGTGATTGTATGATTGTGATTGTATGATTGTGATTGTATGATTGTGAAAGTATGATTGTGATGGTATGATTGTGATTGTATGATTGTGATTGTATGTTTGTGATTGTATGAGTGTGATTGTCTGATTGTGATTGTGCGATTGTGATTGTACGATTGTGATTGTACGATTGTTATTGAATGATTGTGATTGTATGATTCTGATTGTATGATTGTGATTGCATGATTGTGATTGTATGATTGTGATTGCATGATTTTGAATGTATGATTGCGATTGTATGATTATGATTGTATGATTGTGATTGTATGACTGTGATGGTATGATTGTGATTGTATGATTGCGATCGTATGATTGTGATTGCATGATTATGATTGTATGATTATGATTGTATGATTGTGATTGTATGATTGTGATTGTATGACTGTGATTGTATGATTGTGATTGTATGATTGCGATCGTATGATTGTGATTGCATGATTATGATTGTATGATTGCGATTGTATGATTGTGATTGTATGATTATGATTGTATTTTTGTGATTGTATGATTGTGATTGTATGATTGTGATTGTATGATTGTGATTGTATGATTGTGATTGTATGATTGTGATTGTCTGATTGTGGTTGTGCGATTGTGATTGTACGATTGTGATTGTACGATTGTGATTGTATAATTGTGATTGCATGATTATGATTGTATGATTGTGATTGTATGATTGTGATTGTATGATTGTATTTGGGAGATTGTATTTGGGATATTGTAATTGTATGATTGCGATTGTATGATTGTGATTGTATGATTGTGATGTATGATTGTAATTGTATGATTATGATTGTATGATTGTGATTGTATGATTGTGATTGTATGATTTTGATAGTATGATTGTGATTATACGATTGTTATTGTATGACTGTGATTGTATGATTGTGATTGTATGATTGTGATTTTATGATTGTGATTGTATGATTGTGATTGTATGATTGTGATTGTCTGATTGTGGTTGTGCGATTGTGATTGTACGATTGTGATTGTACGATTGTGATAGTATGATTGTGATTGTATGATTGTGATTGTATGATTGTGATTGTATGATTGTGAAAGTATGATTGTGATTGTATGACTGTGATTGTATGATTGTGATTGTATGATTGTGATTGTATGATTGTGAAAGTATGATTGTGATGGTATGATTGTGATTGTATGATTATGATTGTATGATTGTGATTGTATGATTGTGATTGTATGACTGTGATTGTATGATTGTGATTGTATGATTGTGATTGTATGATTGTGAAAGTATGATTGTGATGGTATGATTGTGATTGTATGATTGTGATTGTATGTTTGTGATTGTATGAGTGTGATTGTCTGATTGTGATTGTGCGATTGTGATTGTACGATTGTGATTGTACGATTGTTATTGAATGATTGTGATTGTATGATTCTGATTGTATGATTGTGATTGCATGATTGTGATTGTATGATTGTGATTGCATGATTTTGAATGTATGATTGCGATTGTATGATTGTGGTTGTATGATTGTGATTGTATGATTGTGATTGTATGATTGTGATTGTATGATTGTGATAGTATGATTGTGATTGTATGATTGTGATTGTATGATTGTGATTGTATGATTGTATCTGGGAGATTGTATTTGGGAGATTGTATTTGGGAGGTTGTAATTGTATGATTGCTATTGTATGATTGTGATTGTATGATTGCGATTGTATGATTGTGATTGTATGATTGTGATGTATGATTGTAATTGTATGATTATGATTGTATGATTGTGATTGTATGATTGTGATGGTATGATTGTGATTGCATGATTGCGATCGTATGATTGTGACTGCATGATTATGATTGTATGATTGTGATTGTATGATTGCGATTGTATGATTGTGATTGTATGATTATGATTGTATTTTTGTGGATGTATGATTGTGATTGTATGATTGTGATTGTATGATTGTGATTGTATGATTGTGATTGTATGATTGTGATTGTATGATTGTGATTGTATGATTGTGATTGTATGATTGTGATGTATGATTGTAATTGTATGATTATGATTGTATGATTGTGATTGTATGATTGTGATTGTATGATTGTATCTGGGAGATTGTATTTGGGAGATTGTATTTGGGAGATTGTATTTGGGAGATTGTAATTGTATGATTGCTATTGTATGATTGTGATTGTATGATTGCGATTGTATGATTGTGATTGTATGATTGTGATGTATGATTGTAATTGTATGATTATGATTGTATGATTGTGATTGTATGATTGTGATGGTATGATTGTGATTGTATGATTGCGATCGTATGATTGTGATTGCATGATTATGATTGTATGACTGTGATTGCATGATTGTGATTGTATGATTGTGATTGCATGATTTTGAATGTACGATTGTGATTGTATGATTGTGATTGTATGATTGTGATTGTATCATTGTGATTGTATGATTGTGATTTTATGATTGTATTTGGGTGATTGTATTTGGGAGATTGTATTTGGGAGATTGTAATTGTATGATTGCGATTGTATGATTGTGATTGTATGATTGCGATTGTATGAATGTGATTGTATGATTGTGATTGTATGATTGTGATTGTATGATTGTATTTGGGAGATTGTATTTGGGATATTGTAATTGTATGATTGCGATTGTATGATTGTGATTGTATGATTGTGATGTATGATTGTAATTGTATGATTATGATTGTATGATTGTGCTTGTATGATTGAGATTTTATGATTGTGATTGTATGATTGTGATTGTATGATTGTGATTGTATGATTGTGATTGTATGATTGTATTTGGGAGATTGTATTTGGGAGATTGTATTTGGGAGATTGTAATTGTATGATTGCGAATGTATGATTGTGATTGTATGATTGCGATTGTATGATTGTGATTGCATGATTGTGATGTATGATTGTAATTGTATGATTATGATTGTATGATTGTGATTGTATGATTGTGATTGTATGATTGTATCTGGGAGATTGTATTTGGGAGATTGTATTTGGGAGATTGTAATTGTATGATTGCGATTGTATGATTGTGATTGCATGATTGCGATTCTATGATTGTAATTGTATGATTGTGATGTGTAATTGTAATTGTATGATTATGATTGTATGATTGTGATTGTATGATTGTGATGGTATGATTGTGATTGTATGATTGCGATCGTATGATTGTGATTGCATGATTATGATTGTATGATTGTGATTGTATGATTGCGATTGTATGATTGTGATTGTATGATTATGATTGTATTTTTGTGATTGTATGATTGTGATTGTATGATTGTGATTGTACGATTGTGATTGTACGATTGTGATAGTATGATTGTGATTGTATGATTGTGATTGTATGATTGTGATTGTATGATTGTGAAAGTATGATTGTGATTGTATGACTGTGATTGTATGATTGTGATTGTATGATTGTGATTGTATGATTGTGAAAGTATGATTGTGATGGTATGATTGTGATTGTATGATTGTGATTGTATGATTGTGATAGTATGATTGTGATTGTATGATTGCGATTGTATGATTGTGATTGTATGATTATGATTGTATTTTTGTGAATGTATGATTGTGATTGTATGATTGTGATTGTATGATTGTGATTGTATGATTGTGATTGTATGATTGTGATTGTATGATTGTGATTGTATGATTGTATCTGGGAGATTGTATTTGGGAGATTGTATTTGGGAGATTGTAATTGTATGATTGCTATTGTATGATTGTGATTGTATGATTGCGATTGTATGATTGTGATTGTATGATTGTGATGTATGATTGTAATTGTATGATTATGATTGTATGATTGTGATTGTATGATTGTGATGGTATGATTGTGATTGTATGATTGCGATCGTATGATTGTGATTGCGTGATTATGATTGTATGATTGTGATTGCATGATTGTGATTGTATGATTGTGATTGCATGATTTTGAATGTACGATTGTGATTGTATGATTGTGATTGTATGATTGTGATTGTATGATTGTGATTTTATGATTGTATTTGGGTGATTGTATTTGGGAGATTGTATTTGGGAGATTGTAATTGTATGATTGCGATTGTATGATTGTGATTGTATGATTGTATTTGGGAGATTGTATTTGGGAGATTGTAATTGTATGATTGCGATTGTATGATTGTGATTGTATGATTGCGATTGTATGATTGTGATTGCATGATTGTGATGTATGATTGTAATTGTATGATTATGATTGTATGATTGTGATTGTATGATTGTGATTGTATGATTGTATCTGGGAGATTGTATTTGGGAGATTGTATTTGGGAGATTGTAATTGTATGATTGCGATTGTATGATTGTGATTGTATGATTGCGATTGTATGATTGTGATTGTATGATTGTGATGTGTGATTGTAATTGTATGATTATGATTGTATGATTGTGATTGTATGATTGTGATGGTATGATTTTGATTGTATGATTGCGATCGTATGATTGTGATTGCATGATTATGATTGTATGATTGTGATTGTATGATTGCGATTGTATGATTGTGATTGCACGATTGTGATTGTATGATTGTGATTGTATGATTGTGATTGTATGATTGTGAAAGTATGATTGTGATGGTATGATTGTGATTGTATGATTGTGATTGTATGTTTGTGATTGTATGAGTGTGATTGTCTGATTGTGGTTGTGCGATTGTGATTGTACGATTGTGATTGTACGATTGTTATTGAATGATTGTGATTGTATGATTCTGATTGCATGATTGTGATTGCATGCTTGTGAATGTACGATTGTGATTGTACGATTGTGATTGTACGATTGTGATTGTACGATTGTGATTGTATGATTGTGATTGCATGATTATGATTGTATGATTGTGATTGCATGATTGTGATTGTATGATTGTGATTGCATGATTTTGAATGTATGATTGTGATTGTATGATTGTGATTGTATGATTGTGATTGTATGATTGTGATTGTATGATTGTGATTGTATGATTGTGATAGTATGATTGTGATTGTATGATTGTGATTGTATGATTGTGATTGTATGATTATGATTGTATGATTGTGATTGTATGATTGAATTTGGGTGATTGTATTTGGGAGATTGTATTTGGGAGATTGTAATTGTATGATTGCGATTGTATGATTGTGATTGTATGATTGCGATTGTATGAATGCGATTGTATGATTGTGATTGTATGATTGTGATTGTATGATTGTGATTGTATGATTGTGATTGTATGATTGTGATTGTATGATTGTATTTGGGAGATTGTATTTGGGATATTGTAATTGTATGATTGCGATTGTATGATTGTGATTGTATGATTGTGATTGTATGATTGTGATTGTATGATTGTGATTGTATGATTGTGAATGTACGATTGTGATTGTACGATTGTGATTGCACGATTGTGATTGTATGATTGTGATAGTATGATTGTGATTGTATGACTGTGATTGTATGACCGTGATTGTATGATTGTGATTGTATGATTGTGATTGTATGATTGTGAAAGTATGATTGTGATTGTATGATTGTGATTGTATGATTGTGACTGTATGATTGTGATTGTATGATTGTGATTGTATGATTGTGATGTATGATTGTAGTTGTATGATTATGATTGTATGATTGTGATTGTATGATTGTGATTGTATGATTGTATCTGGGAGATTGTATTTGGGAGATTGTATTTGGGAGATTGTAATTGTATGATTGCTATTGTATGATTGTGATTGTATGATTGCGATTGTATGATTGTGATTGTATGATTGTGATGTATGATTGTAATTGTATGATTATGATTGTATGATTGTGATTGTATGATTGTGATGGTATGATTGTGATTGTATGATTGCGATCGTATGATTGTGATTGCATGATTATGATTGTATGATTGTGATTGCATGATTGTGATTGTATGATTGTGAGTGCATGATTTTGAATGTACGATTGTGATTGTATGATTGTGATTGTATGATTGTGATTGTATGATTGTGATTTTATGATTGTATTTGGGTGATTGTATTTGGGAGATTGTATTTGGGAGATTGTAATTGTATGATTGCGATTGTATGATTGTGATTGTATGATTGTGATTGTATGATTGTATTTGGGAGATTGTATTTGGGATATTGTAATTGTATGATTGCCATTGTATGATTGTGATTGTATGATTGTGATGTATGATTGTAAATTGTATGATTATGATTGTATGATTGTGCTTGTATGATCGAGATTGTATGATTGAGATTGTATGATTGTGATTGTATGATTGTGATAGTATGATTGTGATTGTATGATTGTGATTGTATGATTGTGATTGTATGACTGTGATTGTATGATTGTGATTGTATGATTGTGATTGTATGATTGTGAAAGTATGATTGTGATGGTATGATTGTGATTGTATGATTGTGATTGTATGTTTGTGATTGTATGAGTGTGATTGTCTGATTGTGGTTGTGCGATTGTGATTGTACGATTGTGATTGTACGATTGTTATTGAATGATTGTGATTGTATGATTCTGATTGCATGATTGTGATTGCATGCTTGTGATTGTATGATTGTGATTGCATGATTTTGAATGTATGATTGCGATTGTATGATTGTGGTTGTATGATTGTGATTGTATGATTGTGATTGTATGATTGTGATTGTATGATTGCGATTGTATGATTGTATTTGGGAGATAGTATTTGGGAGATTGTATTTGGGAGATTGTAATTGTATGATTGCGATTGTATGATTGTGATTGTATGATTGCGATTGTATGATTGTGATTGCATGATTGTGATGTATGATTGTAATTGTATGATTATGATTGTATGATTGTGATTGTATGATTGTGATTGTATGATTGTATCTGGGAGATTGTATTTGGGAGATTGTATTTGGGAGATTGTAATTGTATGATTGCGATTGTATGATTGTGATTGTATGATTGCGATTGTATGATTGTGATTGTATGATTGTGATGTGTGATTGTAATTGTATGATTATGATTGTATGATTGTGATTGTATGATTGTGATGGTATGATTTTGATTGTATGATTGCGATCGTATGATTGTGATTGCATGATTATGATTGTATGATTGTGATTGTATGATTGCGATTGTATGATTGTGATTGCACGATTGTGATTGTATGATTGTGATTGTATGATTGTGATTGTATGATTGTGAAAGTATGATTGTGATGGTATGATTGTGATTGTATGATTGTGATTGTATGTTTGTGATTGTATGAGTGTGATTGTCTGATTGTGGTTGTGCGATTGTGATTGTACGATTGTGATTGTACGATTGTTATTGAATGATTATGATTGTATGATTCTGATTGCATGATTGTGATTGCATGCTTGTGAATGTACGATTGTGATTGTACGATTGTGATTGTACGATTGTGATTGTACGATTGTGATTGTATGATTGTGATTGCATGATTATGATTGTATGATTGTGATTGCATGATTGTAATTGTATGATTGTGATTGCATGATTTTGAATGTATGATTGTGATTGTATGATTGTGATTGTATGATTGTGATTGTATGATTGTGATTGTATGATTGTGATTGTATGATTGTGATAGTATGATTGTGATTGTATGATTGTGATTGTATGATTGTGATTGTATGATTATGATTGTATGATTGTGATTGTATGATTGAATTTGGGTGATTGTATTTGGGAGATTGTATTTGGGAGATTGTAATTGTATGATTGCGATTGTATGATTGTGATTGTATGATTGCGATTGTATGAATGCGATTGTATGATTGTGATTGTATGATTGTGATTGTATGATTGTGATTGTATGATTGTGATTGTATGATTGTGATTGTATGATTGTGATTGTATGATTGTATTTGGGAGATTGTATTTGGGATATTGTAATTGTATGATTGCGATTGTATGATTGTGATTGTATGATTGTGATTGTATGATTGTGATTGTATGATTGTGATTGTATGATTGTGAATGTACGATTGTGATTGTACGATTGTGATTGCACGATTGTGATTGTATGATTGTGATAGTATGATTGTGATTGTATGACTGTGATTGTATGACTGTGATTGTATGATTGTGATTGTATGATTGTGATTGTATGATTGTGAAAGTATGATTGTGATTGTATGATTGTGATTGTATGATTGTGATTGTATGATTGTGATTGTATGATTGTGATTGTATGATTGTGATTGTATGATTGTGATTGTATGATTGTGATTGTATGATTGTAATTGTATGATTATGATTGTATGATTGTGATTGAATGATTGAGATTGTATGATTGTGATTGTATGCTTGCGATTGTATGAATGTGATTTTATGATTGTGATTGTATGATTGCGATTGTATGATTGTGATTGTATGATTGTGATTGTATGATTGTAATTGTATGATTATGATTGTATGATTGTGATTGTATGATTGTGATTGTATGATTGTGATTGTATGATTGTATCTGGGAGATTGTATTTGGGAGATTGTATTTGGGAGATTGTAATTGTATGATTGCGATTGTATGATTGTGATTGTATGATTGCGATTGTATGATTTTGATGGTATGATTGTGATTGTATGATTGCGATCGTATGATTGTGATTGCATGATTATGATTGTATGAGTGTGATTGTATGATTGCGATTGTATGATTGTGATTGTATGATTGTGATAGTATGATTGTGATTGTATGATTGTGATTGTATGATTGTGATTGTATGATTGTGATTGTATGATTGTATCTGGGAGATTGTATTTGGGAGATTGTATTTGGGAGATTGTAATTGTATGATTGCTATTGTATGATTGTGATTGTATGATTGCGGTTGTATGATTGTGATTGTATGATTGTGATGTATGATTGTAATTGTATGATTACGATTGTATGATTGTGATTGTATGATTTTGATGGTATGATTGTGATTGTATGATTGCGATCGTATGATTGTGATTGCATGATTATGATTGTATGAGTGTGATTGTATGATTGCGATTGTATGATTGTGATTGTATGATTATGATTGTATTTTTGTGAATGTATGATTGTGATTGTATGATTGTGATTGTATGATTGTGATTGTATGATTGTGATTGTATGATTGTGATTGTATGATTGTGATTGTATGATTGTGATTGTATGATTGTGATTGTATGATTGTGATGTATGATTGTAATTGTATGATTATGATTGTATGATTGTGATTGTATGATTGTGATTGTATGATTGTATCTGGGAGATTGTATTTGGGAGATTGTATTTGGGAGATTGTAATTGTATGATTGCTATTGTATGATTGTGATTGTATGATTGCGATTGTATGATTGTGATTGTATGATTGTGATGTATGATTGTAATTGTATGATTATGATTGTATGATTGTGATTGTATGATTGTGATGGTATGATTGTGATTGTATGATTGCGATCGTATGATTGTGATTGCATGATTATGATTGTATGATTGTGATTGCATGATTGTGATTGTATGATTGTGATTGCATGATTTTGAATGTACGATTGTGATTGTATGATTGTGATTGTATGATTGTGATTGTATGATTGTGATTGTATGATTGTGATTTTATGATTGTATTTGGGTGATTGTATTTGGGAGATTGTATTTGGGAGATTGTAATTGTATGATTGCGATTGTATAATTGTGATTGTATGATTGCGATTTTATGAATGCGATTGTATGATTGTGATTGTATGATTGTGATTGTATGATTGTGATTGTATGATTGTATTTGGGAGATTGTATTTGGGATATTGTAATTGTATGATTGCGATTGTATGATTGTGATTGTATGATTGTGATGTATGATTGTAAATTGTATGATTATGATTGTATGATTGTGCTTGTATGATCGAGATTGTATGATTGTGATTGTATGATTGTGATTGTATGATTGTGATAGTATGATTGTGATTGTATGATTGTGATTGTATGATTGTGATTGTATGACTGTGATTGTATGATTGTGATTATATGATTGTGATTGTATGATTGTGAAAGTATGATTGTGATGGTATGATTGTGATTGTATGATTGTGATTGTATGTTTGTGATTGTATGAGTGTGATTGTCTGATTGTGGTTGTGCGATTGTGATTGTACGATTGTGATTGTACGATTGTTATTGAATGATTGTGATTGTATGATTCTGATTGCATGATTGTGATTGCATGCTTGTGATTGTATGATTGTGATTGCATGATTTTGAATGTATGATTGCGATTGTATGATTGTGGTTGTATGATTGTGATTGTATGATTGTGATTGTATGATTGTGATTGTATGATTGTGATTGTATGATTGTGATTGTATGATTGTATTTGGGAGATAGTATTTGGGAGATTGTATTTGGGAGATTGTAATTGTATGATTGCGATTGTATGATTGTGATTGTATGATTGCGATTGTATGATTGTGATTGCATGATTGTGATGTATGATTGTAATTGTATGATTATGATTGTATGATTGTGATTGTATGATTGTGATTGTATGATTGTATCTGGGAGATTGTATTTGGGAGATTGTATTTGGGAGATTGTAATTGTATGATTGCGATTGTATGATTGTGATTGTATGATTGCGATTGTATGATTGTGATTGTATGATTGTGATGTGTGATTGTAATTGTATGATTATGATTGTATGATTGTGATTGTATGATTGTGATGGTATGATTTTGATTGTATGATTGCGATCGTATGATTGTGATTGCATGATTATGATTGTATGATTGTGATTGTATGATTGCGATTGTATGATTGTGATTGCACGATTGTGATTGTATGATTGTGATTGTATGATTGTGATTGTATGATTGTGAAAGTATGATTGTGATGGTATGATTGTGATTGTATGATTGTGATTGTATGTTTGTGATTGTATGAGTGTGATTGTCTGATTGTGGTTGTGCGATTGTGATTGTACGATTGTGATTGTACGATTGTTATTGAATGATTGTGATTGTATGATTCTGATTGCATGATTGTGATTGCATGCTTGTGAATGTACGATTGTGATTGTACGATTGTGATTGTACGATTGTGATTGTACGATTGTGATTGTATGATTGTGATTGCATGATTATGATTGTATGATTGTGATTGCATGATTGTGATTGTATGATTGTGATTGCATGATTTTGAATGTATGATTGTGATTGTATGATTGTGATTGTATGATTGTGATTGTATGATTGTGATTGTATGATTGTGATTGTATGATTGTGATAGTATGATTGTGATTGTATGATTGTGATTGTATGATTGTGATTGTATGATTATGATTGTATGATTGTGATTGTATGATTGAATTTGGGTGATTGTATTTGGGAGATTGTATTTGGGAGATTGTAATTGTATGATTGCGATTGTATGATTGTGATTGTATGATTGCGATTGTATGAATGCGATTGTATGATTGTGATTGTATGATTGTGATTGTATGATTGTGATTGTATGATTGTGATTGTATGATTGTGATTGTATGATTGTATTTGGGAGATTGTATTTGGGATATTGTAATTGTATGATTGCGATTGTATGATTGTGATTGTATGATTGTGATTGTATGATTGTGATTGTATGATTGTGATTGTATGATTGTGATTGTATGATTGTGAATGTACGATTGTGATTGTACGATTGTGATTGCACGATTGTGATTGTATGATTGTGATAGTATGATTGTGATTGTATGACTGTGATTGTATGACTGTGATTGTATGATTGTGATTGTATGATTGTGATTGTATGATTGTGAAAGTATGATTGTGATTGTATGATTGTGATTGTATGATTGTGATTGTATGATTGTGATTGTATGATTGTGATTGTATGATTGTGATTGTATGATTGTGATTGTATGATTGTGATTGTATGATTGTGATTGTATGATTGTAATTGTATGATTATGATTGTATGATTGTGATTGTATGATTGAGATTGTATGATTGTGATTGTATGCTTGCGATTGTATGAATGTGATTTTATGATTGTGATTGTATGATTGCGATTGTATGATTGTGATTGTATGATTGTGATTGTATGATTGTAATTGTATGATTATGATTGTATGATTGTGATTGTATGATTGTGATTGTATGATTGTATCTGGGAGATTGTATTTGGGAGATTGTATTTGGGAGATTGTAATTGTATGATTGCGATTGTATGATTGTGATTGTATGATTGCGATTGTATGATTGTGATTGTATGATTGTGATGTATGATTGTAATTGTATGATTATGATTGTATGATTGTGATTGTATGATTGTGTATGGTATGATTGTGATTGTATGATTGCGATCGTATGATTGTGAATGCATGATTATGATTGTATGATTGTGATTGTATGATTGCGATTGTATGATTGTGATTGTATGATTATGATTGTATTTTTGTGATTGTATGATTGTGATTGTATGATTGTGATTGTATGATTGTGATTGTATGATTGTGATTGTATGATTGTGATTGTCTGATTGTGGTTGTGCGATTGTGATTGTACGATTGTGATTGTACGATTGTGATTGTACGATTGTGATTGTATGATTGTGATTGCATGATTATGATTGTATGATTGTGATTGCATGATTGTGATTGTATGATTGTTATTGCATGATTTTGAATGTATGATTGTGATTGTATGATTGTGATTGTATGATTGTGATTGTATGGTTGTGATTGTATGATTGTGATTGTATGATTGTGATAGTATGATTGTGATTGTATGAGTGTGATTGTATGATTGTGATTGTATGATTGTGAAAGTATGATTGTGATGGTATGATTGTGATTGTATGATTGTGATTGTATGTTTGTGATTGTATGAGTGTGATTGTCTGATTGTGGTTGTGCGATTGTGATTGTACGATTGTGATTGTACGATTGTTATTGAATGATTGTGATTGTATGATTCTGATTGTATGATTGTGATTGCATGATTGTGATTGTATGATTGTGATTGCATGATTTTGAATGTATGATTGCGATTGTATGATTGTGGTTGTATGATTGTGATTGTATGATTGCGATCGTATGATTGTGATTGCATGATTATGATTGTATGATTGTGATTGTATGATTGCGATTGTATGATTGTGATTGTATGATTATGATTGTATTTTTGTGATTGTATGATTGTGATTGTATGATTGTGATTGTATGATTGTGATTGTATGATTGTATTTGGGAGATTGTATTTGGGAGATTGTATTTGGGAGATTGTAATTGTATGATTGCGATTGTATGATTGTGATTGTATGATTGCGATGGAAGATTGTGATTGTATGATTGTGATGTATGATTGTAATTGTATGATTATGATTGTATGATTGTGATTGTATGATTGTGATTGTATGATTGTGATTGTATGATGGTGATTGTATGATTGTGATTGTATGATTGTGATTGTATGATTGTGATTGTATGATTGTGATTGTATGATTGTGATTGTATGATTGTGATTGTATGATTGTATTTGGGAGATTGTATTTGGGAGATTGTAATTGTATGATTGCGATTGTATGATTGAGATTGTATGATTGCGATTGTATGATTGTGATTGTATGATTGTGATGTATGATTGTAATTGTATGATTATGATTGTATGATTGTGATTGTATGATTGTGATTGTATGATTGTATCTGGGGGATTGTATTTGGGAGATTGTATTTGGGAGATTGTAATTGTATGATTGCGATTGTATGATTGTGATTGTATGATTGTGATTGTCTGATTGTGGTTGTGCGATTGTGATTGTACGATTGTGATTGTACGATTGTGATTGTACGATTGTGATTGTATGATTGTGATTGCATGATTCTGATTGTATGATTGTGATTGCATGATTGTGATTGTATGATTGTGATTGCATGATTTTGAATGTATGATTGCGATTGTATGATTGTGGTTGTATGATTGTGATTGTATGATTGTGATTGTATGATGGTGATTGTATGATTGTGATTGTATGATTGTGATTGTATGATTGTGATTGTATGATTGTGATTGTATGATTGTGATTGTATGATTGTGATTGTATGATTGTATTTGGGAGATTGTATTTGGGAGATTGTATTTGGGAGATTGTAATTGTATGATTGCGATTGTATGATTGTGATTGTATGATTGCGATGGAAGATTGTGATTGTATGATTGTGATGTATGATTGTAATTGTATGATTATGATTGTATGATTGTGATTGTATGATTGTGATTGTATGATTGTATCTGGGGGATTGTATTTGGGAGATTGTATTTGGGAGATTGTAATTGTATGATTATGATTGTATGAGTGTGATTGTATGATTGTGATGGCATGATTTTGAATGTATGATTGCGATTGTATGATTGTGGTTGTATGATTGTGATTGTATGATTGTGATTGTATGATGGTGATTGTATGATTGTGATTGTATGATTGTGATTGTATGATTGTGATTGTATGATTGTGATTGTATGATTGTGATTGTATGATTGTGATTGTATGATTGTATTTGGGAGATTGTATTTGGGAGATTGTAATTGTATGATTGCGATTGTATGATTGTGATTGTATGATTGCGATTGTATGATTGTGATTGTATGATTGTGATGTATGATTGTAATTGTATGATTATGATTGTATGATTGTGATTGTATGATTGTGACTGTATGATTGTATCTGGGGGATTGTATTTGGGAGATTGTATTTGGGAGATTGTAATTGTATGATTATGATTGTATGATTGTGATTGTATGATTGTGATGGTATGATTGTGATTGTATGATTGCGATCGTATGATTGTGATTGCATGATTATGATTGTATGATTGTGATTTTATGATTGCGATTGTATGATTGTGATTGTATGATTGTGATAGTATGATTGTGATTGTATGACTGTGATTGTATGACTGTGATTGTATGATTGTGATTGTATGATTGTGATTTTATGATTGTGATTGTATGATTGTGATTGTATGAATGTATTTGGGATATTGTAATTGTATGATTGCGATTGTATGATTGTGATTGTATGATTGTGATTGTATGATTGTGATTGTATGATTGTGATTGTATGAGTGTGATTGTGTGATTGTGGTTGTGCGATTGAGATTGTACGATTGTGATTGTACGATTGTGATTGAATGATTGTGATTGTATGATTATAATTGTATGATTGTGATTGCATGATTGTGATTGTATGATTGTGATTGCATGATTTTGAATGTATGATTGTGATTGTATGATTGTGATTGTATGATTGTGATTGTATGATTGTGATTGTATGATTGTGATTGTATGATTGTGATAGTATGATTGTGATTGTATGATTGTGATTGTATGATTGTGATTGTATGATTATGATTGTATGATTGTGATTGTATGATTGAATTTGGGTGATTGTATTTGGGAGATTGTATTTGGGAGATTGTAATTGTATGATTGCGATTGTATGATTGTGATTGTATGATTGCGATTGTATGAATGCGATTGTATGATTGTGATTGTATGATTGTGATTGTATGATTGTGATTGTATGATTGTGATTGTATGATTGTGATTGTATGATTGTATTTGGGAGATTGTATTTGGGATATTGTAATTGTATGATTGCGATTGTATGATTGTGATTGTATGATTGTGATTGTATGATTGTATTTGGGAGATTGTATTTGGGAGATTGTATTTGGGAGATTGTAATTGTATGATTGCGATTGTATGATTGTGATTGCATGATTGCGATTGTATGATTGCGATTGTATGATTGTGATTGTATGATTGTGATGTGTGATTGTAATTGTATGATTATGATTGTATGATTGTGATTGTATGATTGTGATGGTATGATTGTGATCGTATGATTGCGATCGTATGATTGTGATTGCATGATTATGATTGTATGATTGTGATTGTATGATTGCGATTGTATGATTGTGATTGTATGATTATGATTGTATTTTTGTGATTGTATGATTGTGATTGTATGATTGTGATTGTATGATTGTGATTGTATGATTGTGATTGTATGATTGTGATTGTATGATTGTGATTGTATGATTGTGAATGTACGATTGTGATTGTACGATTGTGATTGTATGATTGTGATTGTATGATTGTGATTGTATGATTGTGATTGTATGATTGTGATTGTATGATTGTGATTGTATGATTGTGATTGTATGATTGTATTTGGGAGATCGTATTTGGGAGATTGTATTTGGGAGATTGTAATTGTATGATTGCGATTGTATGATTGTGATTGTATGATTGCGATTGTATGATTGTGATTGTATGATTGTGATGTATGATTGTAATTGTATGATTATGATTGTATGATTGTGATTGTATGATTGTGATTGTATGATTGTATCTGGGGGATTGTATTTGGGAGATTGTATTTGGGAGATTGTAATTGTATGACTATGATTGTATGATTGTGATTGTATGATTGTGATGGTATGATTGTGATTGTATGATTGCGATCGTATGATTGTGATTGCATGATTATGATTGTATGATTGTGATTGTATGATTGCGATTGTATGATTGTGATTGTATGATTGTGATAGTATGATTGTGATTGTATGACTGTGATGGTATGATTGTGATTGTATGATTGTGATTGTATGTTTGTGATTGTATGAGTGTGATTGTCTGATTGTGGTTGTGCGATTGTGATTGTACGATTGTGATTGTACGATTGTTATTGAATGATTGTGATTGTATGATTCTGATTGCATGATTGTGATTGCATGCTTGTGAATGTACGATTGTGATTGTACGATTGTGATTGTACGATTGTGATTGTACGATTGTGATTGTATGATTGTGATTGCATGATTATGATTGTATGATTGTGATTGCATGATTGTAATTGTATGATTGTGATTGCATGATTTTGAATGTATGATTGTGATTGTATGATTGTGATTGTATGATTGTGATTGTATGATTGTGATTGTATGATTGTGATTGTATGATTGTGATAGTATGATTGTGATTGTATGATTGTGATTGTATGATTGAATTTGGGTGATTGTATTTGGGAGATTGTATTTGGGAGATTGTAATTGTATGATTGCGATTGTATGATTGTGATTGTATGATTGCGATTGTATGAATGCGATTGTATGATTGTGATTGTATGATTGTGATTGTATGATTGTGATTGTATGATTGTGATTGTATGATTGTGATTGTATGATTGTATTTGGGAGATTGTATTTGGGATATTGTAATTGTATGATTGCGATTGTATGATTGTGATTGTATGATTGTGATTGTATGATTGTGATTGTATGATTGTGATTGTATGATTGTGATTGTATGATTGTGAATGTACGATTGTGATTGTACGATTGTGATTGCACGATTGTGATTGTATGATTGTGATAGTATGATTGTGATTGTATGACTGTGATTGTATGACTGTGATTGTATGATTGTGATTGTATGATTGTGATTGTATGATTGTGAAAGTATGATTGTGATTGTATGATTGTGATTGTATGATTGTGATTGTATGATTGTGATTGTATGATTGTGATTGTATGATTGTGATTGTATGATTGTGATTGTATGATTGTGATTGTATGATTGTAATTGTATGATTATGATTGTATGATTGTGATTGTATGATTGAGATTGTATGATTGTGATTGTATGCTTGCGATTGTATGAATGTGATTTTATGATTGTGATTGTATGACTGCGATTGTATGATTGTGATTGTATGATTGTGATTGTATGATTGTAATTGTATGATTATGATTGTATGATTGTGATTGTATGATTGTGATTGTATGATTGTATCTGGGAGATTGTATTTGGGAGATTGTATTTGGGAGATTGTAATTGTATGATTGCGATTGTATGATTGTGATTGTATGATTGCGATTGTATGATTTTGATGGTATGATTGTGATTGTATGATTGCGATCGTATGATTGTGATTGCATGATTATGATTGTATGAGTGTGATTGTATGATTGCGATTGTATGATTGTGATTGTATGATTGTGATAGTATGATTGTGATTGTATGATTGTGATTGTATGATTGTGATTGTATGATTGTGATTGTATGATTGTATCTGGGAGATTGTATTTGGGAGATTGTATTTGGGAGATTGTAATTGTATGATTGCTATTGTATGATTGTGATTGTATGATTGCGGTTGTATGATTGTGATTGTATGATTGTGATGTATGATTGTAATTGTATGATTACGATTGTATGATTGTGATTGTATGATTTTGATGGTATGATTGTGATTGTATGATTGCGATCGTATGATTGTGATTGCATGATTATGATTGTATGAGTGTGATTGTATGATTGCGATTGTATGATTGTGATTGTATGATTATGATTGTATTTTTGTGAATGTATGATTGTGATTGTATGATTGTGATTGTATGATTGTGATTGTATGATTGTGATTGTATGATTGTGATTGTATGATTGTGATTGTATGATTGTGATTGTATGATTGTGATGTATGATTGTAATTGTATGATTATGATTGTATGATTGTGATTGTATGATTGTGATTGTATGATTGTATCTGGGAGATTGTATTTGGGAGATTGTATTTGGGAGATTGTAATTGTATGATTGCTATTGTATGATTGTGATTGTATGATTGCGATTGTATGATTGTGATTGTATGATTGTGATGTATGATTGTAATTGTATGATTATGATTGTATGATTGTGATTGTATGATTGTGATGGTATGATTGTGATTGTATGATTGCGATCGTATGATTGTGATTGCATGATTATGATTGTATGATTGTGATTGCATGATTGTGATTGTATGATTGTGATTGCATGATTTTGAATGTACGATTGTGATTGTATGAATGTGATTGTATGATTGTGATTGTATGATTGTGATTTTATGATTGTATTTGGGTGATTGTATTTGGGAGATTGTATTTGGGAGATTGTAATTGTATGATTGCGATTGTATAATTGTGATTGTATGATTGCGATTTTATGAATGCGATTGTATGATTGTGATTGTATGATTGTGATTGTATGATTGTGATTGTATGATTGTATTTGGGAGATTGTATTTGGGATATTGTAATTGTATGATTGCGATTGTATGATTGTGATTGTATGATTGTGATGTATGATTGTAAATTGTATGATTATGATTGTATGATTGTGCTTGTATGATCGAGATTGTATGATTGTGATTGTATGATTGTGATTGTATGATTGTGATAGTATGATTGTGATTGTATGATTGTGATTGTATGATTGTGATTGTATGACTGTGATTGTATGATTGTGATTGTATGATTGTGATTGTATGATTGTGAAAGTATGATTGTGATGGTATGATTGTGATTGTATGATTGTGATTGTATGTTTGTGATTGTATGAGTGTGATTGTCTGATTGTGGTTGTGCGATTGTGATTGTACGATTGTGATTGTACGATTGTTATTGAATGATTGTGATTGTATGATTCTGATTGCATGATTGTGATTGCATGCTTGTGATTGTATGATTGTGATTGCATGATTTTGAATGTATGATTGCGATTGTATGATTGTGGTTGTATGATTGTGATTGTATGATTGTGATTGTATGATTGTGATTGTATGATTGTGATTGTATGATTGTGATTGTATGATTGTATTTGGGAGATAGTATTTGGGAGATTGTATTTGGGAGATTGTAATTGTATGATTGCGATTGTATGATTGTGATTGTATGATTGCGATTGTATGATTGTGATTGCATGATTGTGATGTATGATTGTAATTGTATGATTATGATTGTATGATTGTGATTGTATGATTGTGATTGTATGATTGTATCTGGGAGATTGTATTTGGGAGATTGTATTTGGGAGATTGTAATTGTATGATTGCGATTGTATGATTGTGATTGTATGATTGCGATTGTATGATTGTGATTGTATGATTGTGATGTGTGATTGTAATTGTATGATTATGATTGTATGATTGTGATTGTATGATTGTGATGGTATGATTTTGATTGTATGATTGCGATCGTATGATTGTGATTGCATGATTATGATTGTATGATTGTGATTGTATGATTGCGATTGTATGATTGTGATTGCACGATTGTGATTGTATGATTGTGATTGTATGATTGTGATTGTATGATTGTGATTGTATGATTGTGAAAGTATGATTGTGATGGTATGATTGTGATTGTATGATTGTGATTGTATGTTTGTGATTGTATGAGTGTGATTGTCTGATTGTGGTTGTGCGATTGTGATTGTACGATTGTGATTGTACGATTGTTATTGAATGATTGTGATTGTATGATTCTGATTGCATGATTGTGATTGCATGCTTGTGAATGTACGATTGTGATTGTACGATTGTGATTGTACGATTGTGATTGTACGATTGTGATTGTATGATTGTGATTGCATGATTATGATTGTATGATTGTGATTGCATGATTGTGATTGTATGATTGTGATTGCATGATTTTGAATGTATGATTGTGATTGTATGATTGTGATTGTATGATTGTGATTGTATGATTGTGATTGTATGATTGTGATTGTATGATTGTGATTGTATGATTGTGATTGTATGATTGTATTTGGGAGATTGTATTTGGGATATTGTAATTGTATGATTGCGATTGTATGATTGTGATTGTATGATTGTGATTGTATGATTGTGATTGTATGATTGTGATTGTATGATTGTGATTGTATGATTGTGAATGTACGATTGTGATTGTACGATTGTGATTGCACGATTGTGATTGTATGATTGTGATAGTATGATTGTGATTGTATGACTGTGATTGTATGACTGTGATTGTATGATTGTGATTGTATGATTGTGATTGTATGATTGTGAAAGTATGATTGTGATTGTATGATTGTGATTGTATGATTGTGATTGTATGATTGTGATTGTATGATTGTGATTGTATGATTGTGATTGTATGATTGTGATTGTATGATTGTGATTGTATGATTGTAATTGTATGATTATGATTGTATGATTGTGATTGTATGATTGAGATTGTATGATTGTGATTGTATGCTTGCGATTGTATGAATGTGATTTTATGATTGTGATTGTATGATTGCGATTGTATGATTGTGATTGTATGATTGTGATTGTATGATTGTAATTGTATGATTATGATTGTATGATTGTGATTGTATGATTGTGATTGTATGATTGTATCTGGGAGATTGTATTTGGGAGATTGTATTTGGGAGATTGTAATTGTATGATTGCGATTGTATGATTGTGATTGTATGATTGCGATTGTATGATTGTGATTGTATGATTGTGATGTATGATTGTAATTGTATGATTATGATTGTATGATTGTGATTGTATGATTGTGTATGGTATGATTGTGATTGTATGATTGCGATCGTATGATTGTGAATGCATGATTATGATTGTATGATTGTGATTGTATGATTGCGATTGTATGATTGTGATTGTATGATTATGATTGTATTTTTGTGATTGTATGATTGTGATTGTATGATTGTGATTGTATGATTGTGATTGTATGATTGTGATTGTATGATTGTGATTGTCTGATTGTGGTTGTGCGATTGTGATTGTACGATTGTGATTGTACGATTGTGATTGTACGATTGTGATTGTATGATTGTGATTGCATGATTATGATTGTATGATTGTGATTGCATGATTGTGATTGTATGATTGTTATTGCATGATTTTGAATGTATGATTGTGATTGTATGATTGTGATTGTATGATTGTGATTGTATGATTGTGATTGTATGATTGTGATTGTATGATTGTGATTGTATGATTGTGATAGTATGATTGTGATTGTATGAGTGTGATTGTATGATTGTGATTGTATGATTGTGAAAGTATGATTGTGATGGTATGATTGTGATTGTATGATTGTGATTGTATGTTTGTGATTGTATGAGTGTGATTGTCTGATTGTGGTTGTGCGATTGTGATTGTACGATTGTGATTGTACGATTGTTATTGAATGATTGTGATTGTATGATTCTGATTGTATGATTGTGATTGCATGATTGTGATTGTATGATTGTGATTGCATGATTTTGAATGTATGATTGCGATTGTATGATTGTGGTTGTATGATTGTGATTGTATGATTGCGATCGTATGATTGTGATTGCATGATTATGATTGTATGATTGTGATTGTATGATTGCGATTGTATGATTGTGATTGTATGATTATGATTGTATTTTTGTGATTGTATGATTGTGATTGTATGATTGTGATTGTATGATTGTGATTGTATGATTGTATTTGGGAGATTGTATTTGGGAGATTGTATTTGGGAGATTGTAATTGTATGATTGCGATTGTATGATTGTGATTGTATGATTGCGATGGAAGATTGTGATTGTATGATTGTGATGTATGATTGTAATTGTATGATTATGATTGTATGATTGTGATTGTATGATTGTGATTGTATGATTGTGATTGTATGATGGTGATTGTATGATTGTGATTGTATGATTGTGATTGTATGATTGTGATTGTATGATTGTGATTGTATGATTGTGATTGTATGATTGTGATTGTATGATTGTATTTGGGAGATTGTATTTGGGAGATTGTAATTGTATGATTGCGATTGTATGATTGAGATTGTATGATTGCGATTGTATGATTGTGATTGTATGATTGTGATGTATGATTGTAATTGTGTGATTATGATTGTATGATTGTGATTGTATGATTGTAATTGTATGATTATGATTGTATGATTGTGATTGTATGATTGTGATTGTATGATTGTATCTGGGGGATTGTATTTGGGAGATTGTATTTGGGAGATTGTAATTGTATGATTATGATTGTATGAGTGTGATTGTATGATTGTGATGGCATGATTTTGAATGTATGATTGCGATTGTATGATTGTGGTTGTATGATTGTGATTGTATGATTGTGATTGTATGATGGTGATTGTATGATTGTGATTGTATGATTGTGATTGTATGATTGTGATTGTATGATTGTGATTGTATGATTGTGATTGTATGATTGTGATTGTATGATTGTGATTGTATGATTGTATTTGGGAGATTGTATTTGGGAGATTGTAATTGTATGATTGCGATTGTATGATTGTGATTGTATGATTGCGATTGTATGATTGTGATTGTATGATTGTGATGTATGATTGTAATTGTATGATTATGATTGTATGATTGTGATTGTATGATTGTGACTGTATGATTGTATCTGGGGGATTGTATTTGGGAGATTGTATTTGGGAGATTGTAATTGTATGATTATGATTGTATGATTGTGATTGTATGATTGTGATGGTATGATTGTGATTGTATGATTGCGATCGTATGATTGTGATTGCATGATTATGATTGTATGATTGTGATTGTATGATTGCGATTGTATGATTGTGATTGTATGATTGTGATAGTATGATTGTGATTGTATGACTGTGATTGTATGACTGTGATTGTATGATTGTGATTGTATGATTGTGATTTTATGATTGTGATTGTATGATTGTGATTGTATGAATGTATTTGGGATATTGTAATTGTATGATTGCGATTGTATGATTGTGATTGTATGATTGTGATTGTATGATTGTGATTGTATGATTGTGATTGTATGAGTGTGATTGTGTGATTGTGGTTGTGCGATTGAGATTGTACGATTGTGATTGTACGATTGTGATTGAATGATTGTGATTGTATGATTATAATTGTATGATTGTGATTGCATGATTGTGATTGTATGATTGTGATTGCATGATTTTGAATGTATGATTGTGATTGTATGATTGTGATTGTATGATTGTGATTGTATGATTGTGATTGTATGATTGTGATTGTATGATTGTGATAGTATGATTGTGATTGTATGATTGTGATTGTATGATTGTGATTGTATGATTATGATTGTATGATTGTGATTGTATGATTGAATTTGGGTGATTGTATTTGGGAGATTGTATTTGGGAGATTGTAATTGTATGATTGCGATTGTATGATTGTGATTGTATGATTGCGATTGTATGAATGCGATTGTATGATTGTGATTGTATGATTGTGATTGTATGATTGTGATTGTATGATTGTGATTGTATGATTGTGATTGTATGATTGTATTTGGGAGATTGTATTTGGGATATTGTAATTGTATGATTGCGATTGTATGATTGTGATTGTATGATTGTGATTGTATGATTGTATTTGGGAGATTGTATTTGGGAGATTGTATTTGGGAGATTGTAATTGTATGATTGCGATTGTATGATTGTGATTGCATGATTGCGATTGTATGATTGCGATTGTATGATTGCGATTGTATGATTGTGATGTGTGATTGTAATTGTATGATTATGATTGTATGATTGTGATTGTATGATTGTGATGGTATGATTGTGATCGTATGATTGCGATCGTATGATTGTGATTGCATGATTATGATTGTATGATTGTGATTGTATGATTGCGATTGTATGATTGTGATTGTATGATTATGATTGTATTTTTGTGATTGTATGATTGTGATTGTATGATTGTGATTGTATGATTGTGATTGTATGATTGTGATTGTATGATTGTGATTGTATGATTGTGATTGTATGATTGTGATTGTATGATTGTGAATGTACGATTGTGATTGTACGATTGTGATTGTATGATTGTGATTGTATGATTGTGATTGTATGATTGTGATTGTATGATTGTGATTGTATGATTGTGATTGTATGATTGTGATTGTATGATTGTATTTGGGAGATTGTATTTGGGAGATTGTATTTGGGAGATTGTAATTGTATGATTGCGATTGTATGATTGTGATTGTATGATTGCGATTGTATGATTGTGATTGTATGATTGTGATGTATGATTGTAATTGTATGATTATGATTGTATGATTGTGATTGTATGATTGTGATTGTATGATTGTATCTGGGGGATTGTATTTGGGAGATTGTATTTGGGAGATTGTAATTGTATGACTATGATTGTATGATTGTGATTGTATGATTGTGATGGTATGATTGTGATTGTATGATTGCGATCGTATGATTGTGATTGCATGATTATGATTGTATGATTGTGATTGTATGATTGCGATTGTATGATTGTGATTGTATGATTGTGATAGTATGATTGTGATTGTATGACTGTGATTGTATGACTGTGATTGTATGATTGTGATTGTATGATTGTGATTTTATGATTGTGATTGTATGATTGTGATTGTATGAATGTATTTTGGATATTGTAATTGTATGATTGCGATTGTATGATTGTGATTGTATGATTGTGATTGTATGATTGCGATCGTATGATTGTGATTGCATGATTATGATTGTATGATTGTGATTGTATGATTGCGATTGTATGATTGTGATTGTATGATTATGATTGTATTTTTGTGATTGTATGATTGTGATTGTATGATTGTGATTGTATGATTGTGATTGTATGATTGTGATTGTATGATTGTGATTGTATGATTGTGATTGTATGATTGTGATTGTATGATTGTGAATGTACGATTGTGATTGTACGATTGTGATTGTACGATTGTGATTGTACGATTGTGATTGTATGATTGTGATTGCATGATTATGATTGTATGATTGTGATTGCATGATTGTGATTGTATGATTGTGATTGCATGATTTTGAATGTATGATTGTGATTGTATGATTGTGATTGTATGATTGTGATTGTATGATTGTGATTGTATGATTGTGATTGTATGATTGTGATTGTATGATTGTGATTGTATGATTGTGATAGTATGATTGTGATTGTATGATTGTGATTGTATGATTGTGATTGTATGATTATGATTGTATGATTGTGATTGTATGATTGAATTTGGATGATTGTATTTGGGAGATTGTATTTGGGAGATTGTAATTGTATGATTGCGATTGTATGATTGTGATTGTATGATTGCGATTGTATGAATGCGATTGTATGATTGTGATTGTATGATTGTGATTGTATGATTGTGATTGTATGATTGTGATTGTATGATTGTGATTGTATGATTGTATTTGGGAGATTGTATTTGGGATATTGTAATTGTATGATTGCGATTGTATGATTGTGATTGTATGATTGTGATTGTATGATTGTGATTGTATGATTGTGATTGAATGATTGTGATTGTATGATTGTGAATGTACGATTGTGATTGTACGATTGTGATTGCACGATTGTGATTGTATGATTGTGATAGTATGATTGTGATTGTATGACTGTGATTGTATGACTGTGATTGTATGATTGTGATTGTATGATTGTGATTGTATGATTGTGAAAGTATGATTGTGATTGCATGATTGTGATTGTATGATTGTGATTGTATGATTGTGATTGTATGATTGTGATTGTATGATTGTGATTGTATGATTGTGATTGTATGATTGTGATTGTATGATTGTGATTGTATGATTGTAATTGTATGATTATGATTGTATGATTGTGATTGTATGATTGAGATTGTATGATTGTGATTGTATGCTTGCGATTGTATGAATGTGATTGTATGATTGTGATTGTATGATTGTGATTGTATGATTGTGATTGTATGATTGTAATTGTATGATTATGATTGTATGATTGTGATTGTATGATTGTGATTGTATGATTGTATCTGGGAGATTGTATTTGGGAGATTGTATTTGGGAGATTGTAATTGTATGATTGCGATTGTATGATTGTGATTGTATGATTGCGATTGTATGATTGTGATTGTATGATTGTGATGTATGATTGTAATTGTATGATTATGATTGTATGATTGTGATTGTATGATTGTGTATGGTATGATTGTGATTGTATGATTGCGATCGTATGATTGTGATTGCATGATTATGATTGTATGATTGTGATTGTATGATTGCGATTGTATGATTGTGATTGTATGATTATGATTGTATTTTTGTGATTGTATGATTGTGATTGTATGATTGTGATTGTATGATTGTGATTGTATGATTGTGATTGTATGATTGTGATTGTATGATTGTGATTGTCTGATTGTGGTTGTGCGATTGTGATTGTACGATTGTGATTGTACGATTGTGATTGTACGATTGTGATTGTATGATTGTGATTGCATGATTATGATTGTATGATTGTGATTGCATGATTGTGATTGTATGATTGTTATTGCATGATTTTGAATGTATGATTGTGATTGTATGATTGTGATTGTATGATTGTGATTGTATGATTGTGATTGTATGATTGTGATTGTATGATTGAGATAGTATGATTGTGATTGTATGAGTGTGATTGTATGATTGTGATTGTATGATTGTGAAAGTATGATTGTGATGGTATGATTGTGATTGTATGATTGTGATTGTATGTTTGTGATTGTATGAGTGTGATTGTCTGATTGTGGTTGTGCGATTGTGATTGTACGATTGTGATTGTACGATTGTTATTGAATGATTGTGATTGTATGATTCTGATTGTATGATTGTGATTGCATGATTGTGATTGTATGATTGTGATTGCATGATTTTGAATGTATGATTGCGATTGTATGATTGTGGTTGTATGATTGTGATTGTATGATTGTGATTGTATGATGGTGATTGTATGATTGTGATTGTATGATTGTGATTGTATGATTGTGATTGTATGATTGTGATTGTATGATTGTGATTGTATGATTGTGATTGTATGATTGTGATTGTATGATTGTATTTGGGAGATTGTATTTGGGAGATTGTATTTGGGAGATTGTAATTGTATGATTGCGATTGTATGATTGTGATTGTATGATTGCGATGGAAGATTGTGATTGTATGATTGTGATGTATGATTGTAATTGTATGATTATGATTGTATGATTGTGATTGTATGATTGTGATTGTATGATTGTATCTGGGGGATTGTATTTGGGAGATTGTATTTGGGAGATTGTAATTGTATGATTATGATTGTATGATTGTGATTGTATGATTGTGATTGTATGATTGTATCTGGGGGATTGTATTTGGGAGATTGTATTTGGGAGATTGTAATTGTATGATTATGATTGTATGATTGTGATTGTATGATTGTGATGGCATGATTTTGAATGTATGATTGCGATTGTATGATTGTGGTTGTATGATTGTGATTGCATGATTGTGATTGTATGATGGTGATTGTATGATTGTGATTGTATGATTGTGATTGTATGATTGTGATTGTATGATTGTGATTGTATGATTGTGATTGTATGATTGTGATTGTATGATTGTATTTGGGAGATTGTATTTGGGAGATTGTATTTGGGAGATTGTAATTGTATGATTGCGATTGTATGATTGTGATTGTATGATTGTGATTGTATGATTGTGATTGTATGATTGTGATGTATGATTGTAATTGTATGATTATGATTGTATGATTGTGATTGTATGATTGTGATTGTATGATTGTATCTGGGGGATTGTATTTGGGAGATTGTATTTGGGAGATTGTAATTGTATGATTATGATTGTATGATTGTGATTGTATGATTGTGATGGTATGATTGTGATTGTATGATTGCGATCGTATGATTGTGATTGCATGATTATGATTGTATGATTGTGATTGTATGATTGCGATTGTATGATTGTGATTGTATGATTGTGATAGTATGATTGTGATTGTATGACTGTGATTGTATGACTGTGATTGTATGATTGTGATTGTATGATTGTGATTTTATGATTGTGATTGTATGATTGTGATTGTATGAATGTATTTGGGATATTGTAATTGTATGATTGCGATTGTATGATTGTGATTGTATGATTGTGATTGTATGATTGTGATTGTATGATTGTGATTGTATGAGTGTGATTGTGTGATTGTGGTTGTGCGATTGAGATTGTACGATTGTGATTGTACGATTGTGATTGAATGATTGTGATTGTATGATTATAATTGTATGATTGTGATTGCATGATTGTGATTGTATGATTGTGATTGCATGATTTTGAATGTATGATTGTGATTGTATGATTGTGATTGTATGATTGTGATTGTATGATTGTGATTGTATGATTGTGATAGTATGATTGTGATTGTATGATTGTGATTGTATGATTGTGATTGTATGATTATGATTGTATGATTGTGATTGTATGATTGAATTTGGGTGATTGTATTTGGGAGATTGTATTTGGGAGATTGTAATTGTATGATTGCGATTGTATGATTGTGATTGTATGATTGCGATTGTATGAATGCGATTGTATGATTGTGATTGTATGATTGTGATTGTATGATTGTGATTGTATGATTGTGATTGTATGATTGTGATTGTATGATTGTATTTGGGAGATTGTATTTGGGATATTGTAATTGTATGATTGCGATTGTATGATTGTGATTGTATGATTGTGATTGTATGATTGTATGTGGGAGATTGTATTTGGGAGATTGTATTTGGGAGATTGTAATTGTATGATTGCGATTGTATGATTGTGATTGCATGATTGCGATTGTATGATTGTGATTGTATGATTGTGATGTATGATTGTAATTGTATGATTATGATTGTATGATTGTGATTGTATGATTGTGATTGTATGATTGTGATTGTATGATTGTATCTGGGAGATTGAATTTGGGAGATTGTATTTGGGAAATTGTATT
Organism: Megachile rotundata; assembly: GCF_050947335.1. Classification (NCBI taxonomy): domain Eukaryota; kingdom Metazoa; phylum Arthropoda; class Insecta; order Hymenoptera; family Megachilidae; genus Megachile; species Megachile rotundata. The sequence goes on along the minus strand of NW_027473331.1, from coordinate 12,142 downwards.
TGGCAGATTGTAGTTGTATGATTGCAATTGTATGATTGTGATTGTATGATTGCGATTGTATGATTGTGATTGTATGCTTGTGATGTATGATTGTAATTGTATGATTATGATTGTATGATTGTGATTGTATGATTGTATTTGGGTGATTGTATTTGGGAGATTGTATTTGGGAGATTGTAATTGCATGATTGCGATTGTATGATTGTGATTGTATGATTGCGATTGTATGAATGCGATTGTATGATTGTGATTGTATGATTGTGATTGTATGATTGTGATTGTATGATTGTGATTGTATGATTGTGATTGTATGATTGTGATTGTATGATTGTGATTGTATGATTGTATTTGGGAGATTGTATTTGGGATATTGTAATTGTATGATTGCGATTGTATGATTGTGATTGTATGATTGTGATGTATGATTGTAATTGTATGATTATGATTGTATGATTGTGATTGTATGATTGAGATTGTATGATTGTGATTGTATGCTTGCGATTGTATGAATGTGATTGTATGATTGTGATTGTATGATTGTGATTGTATGATTGTGATTGTATGATTGTGATTGTATGATTGTAATTGTATGATTATGATTGTATGATTGTGATTGTATGATTGTGATTGTATGATTGTATCTGGGAGATTGTATTTGGGAGATTGTATTTGGGAGATTGTAATTGTATGATTGCGATTGTATGATTGTGATTGTATGATTGCGATTGTATGATTGTGATTGTATGATTGTGATGTATGATTGTAATTGTATGATTATGATTGTATGATTGTGATTGTATGATTGTGTATGGTATGATTGTGATTGTATGATTGCGATCGTATGATTGTGATTGCATGATTATGATTGTATGATTGTGATTGTATGATTGCGATTGTATGATTGTGATTGTATGATTATGATTGTATTTTTGTGATTGTATGATTGTGATTGCATGATTGTGATTGTATGATTGTGATTGCATGATTTTGAATGTATGATTGCGATTGTATGATTGTGGTTGTATGATTGTGATTGTATGATTGTGATTGTATGATGGTGATTGTATGATTGTGATTGTATGATTGTGATTGTATGATTGTGATTGTATGATTGTGATTGTATGATTGTATTTGGGAGATTGTATTTGGGAGATTGTATTTGGGAGATTGTAATTGTATGATTGCGATTGTATGATTGTGATTGTATGATTGCGATTGTATGATTGTGATTGTATGATTGTGATGTATGATTGTAATTGTATGATTATGATTGTATGATTGTGATTGTATGATTGTGATTGTATGATTGTATCTGGGGGATTGTATTTGGGAGATTGTATTTGGGAGATTGTAATTGTATGATTATGATTGTATGATTGTGAATGTATGATTGTGATGGTATGATTGTGATTGTATGATTGCGATCGTATGATTGTGATTGCATGATTATGATTGTATGATTGTGATTGTATGATTGCGATTGTATGATTGTGATTGTATGATTGTGATAGTATGATTGTGATTGTATGACTGTGATTGTATGACTGTGATTGTATGATTGTGATTGTATGATTGTGATTTTATGATTGTGATTGTATGATTGTGATTGTATGAATGTATTTGGGATATTGTAATTGTATGATTGCGATTGTATGATTGTGATTGTATGATTGTGATTGTATGATTGTGATTGTATGATTGTGATTGTATGAGTGTGATTGTGTGATTGTGGTTGTGCGATTGAGATTGTACGATTGTGATTGTACGATTGTGATTGAATGATTGTGATTGTATGATTATAATTGTATGATTGTGATTGCATGATTGTGATTGTATGATTGTGATTGCATGATTTTGAATGTATGATTGTGATTGTATGATTGTGATTGTATGATTGTGATTGTATGATTGTGATAGTATGATTGTGATTGTATGATTGTGATTGTATGATTGTGATTGTATGATTGTGATTGTATGATTGTGATTGTATGATTGTGATTGTATGATTGTATTTGGGAGATTGTATTTGGGAGATTGTATTTGGGAGATTGTAATTGTATGATTGCGATTGTATGATTGTGATTGTATGATTGCGATTGTATGATTGTGATTGTATGATTGTGATGTATGATTGTAATTGTATGATTATGATTGTATGATTGTGATTGTATGATTGTGATTGTATGATTGTGATTGTATGATTGTATTTGGGAGATTGTAGTTGGGAGATTGTATTTGGGAGATTGTATTTGGGAGATTGTAATTGTATGATTACGATTGTATGATTGTGATTGTATGATTGCGATTGTATGATTGTGATGTATCATTGTAATTGTATGATTATGATTGTATGTTTGTGATTGTATGATTGTGATTGTATGATTGTGATTGTATGATTGTGATTGTATGATTGTATCTGGGAGATTGTATTTGGGAGATTGTATTTGGGAGATTGTAATTGTATGATTGCGATTGTATGATTGTGATTGTATGATTGCGATTGTATGAATGCGATTGTATGATTGTGATTGTATGATTGTGATTGTATGATTGTGATTGTATGATTGTGATTGTATGATTGTGATTGTATGATTGTAGTTGGGTGATTGTATTTGGGATATTGTAATTGTATGATTGCGATTGTACGATTGTGATTGTATGTTTGTGATGTATGATTGTAATTGTATGATTATGATTGTATGATTGTGATTGTATGATTGAGATTGTATGATTGTGATTGCGTGATTGTGATTGTATGATTGTGATTGTATGATTGTGATTGTATGATTGTGATTGTATGATTGTGATTGTATGATTGTGATTGTATGATTGTGATTGTATGATTGTGATAGTATGATTTTGATTGTATGATTGTGATTGTATGATTGTGATTGTATGATTGTGATTGTATGATTGTGATTGTATGATTGTGATTGTATGATTGTATTTGGGAGATTGTATTTGGGAGATTGTATTTGGGAGATTGTAATTGTATGATTGCGATTGTATGATTGTGATTGTATGATTGCGATTGTATGATTATGATTGTATGATTGTGATGTATGATTGTAATTGTATGATTATGATTGTATGATTGTGATTGTATGATTGTGATTGTATGATTGTATCTGGGAGATTGTATTTGGGAGATTGTAATTGTATGATTGCGATTGTATGATTGTGATTGTATGATTGCGATTGTATGATTGTGATTGTATGATCGTGATGTATGATTGTCATTGTATGATTATGATTGTATGATTGTGATTGTATGATTGTGATGGTATGATTGTGATTGTATGATTGCGATCGTATGATTGTGATTGCATGATTATGATTGTATGATTGTGATTGTATGATTGTGATTGTATGATTGTGATTGTATGATTGTGATTGTATGATTGTGATTGTATGATTGTGATTGTCTGATTGTGGTTGTGCGATTGTGATTGTACGATTGTGATTGTACGATTGTGATTGTATGATTGTGATTGCATGATTATGATTGTGTGATTGTGATTGTATGATTGTGATTGTATGATTGTGATTGTATGATTGTGATTGTATGATTGTGATTGTATGATTGTGATTGTATGATTGTGATTGTATGATTGTGATTGTATGATTGTGATTGTATGATTGTGATTGTATGATTGTATTTGGGTGATTGTATTTGGGAGAATGTATTTGGGAGATTGTAATTGTATGATTGCGATTGTATGATTGTGATTGTATGATTGCGATTGTATGAATGCGATTGTATGATTGTGATTGTATGATTGTGATTGTATGATTGTGATTGTATGATTGTGATTGTATTTTTGTGATTGTATGATTGTGATTGTATGATTGTGATTGTATGATTGTGATTGTATGATTGTGATTGTCTGATTGTGGTTGTGCGATTGTGATTGTACGATTGTGATTGTACGATTGCGATTGTATGATTATATTTGGGTGATTGTATTTGGGAGATTGTATTTGGGAGATTGTAATTGTATGATTGCGATTGTATGATTGTGATTGTATGATTGCGATTGTATGAATGCGCTTGTATGATTGTGATTGTATGATTGTGATTGTATGATTGTGATTGTATGATTGTGATTGTATTTTTGTGATTGTATGATTGTGATTGTATGATTGTGATTGTATGATTGTGATTGTATGATTGTGATTGTCTGATTGTGGTTGTGCGATTGTGATTGTACGATTGTGATTGTACGATTGTGATTGTATGATTGTGATTGCATGATTATGATTGTATGATTGTGATTGCATGATTGTGATTGTATGATTGTGATTGCATGATTTTGAATGTATGATTGTGATTGTATGATTGTGATTGCATGATTTTGAATGTATGATTGTGATTGTATGATTGTGATTGTATGATTGTGATTGTATGATTGTGATTGTATGATTGTGATTGTATGATTGTGATTGTATGATTGTGATAGTATGATTGTGATTGTATGATTGTGATTGTATGATTGTAATTGTATAATTATGATTGTATGATTGTGATTGTATGATTGTATTTGGGTGATTGTATTTGGGAGATTGTATTTGGGAGATTGTAATTGTATGATTGCGATTGTATGATTGTGATTGTATGATTGCGATTGTATGAATGCGATTGTATGATTGTGATTGTATGATTGTGATTGTATGATTGTGATTGTATGATTGTGATTGTATGATTGTGATTGTATGATTGTAGTTGGGTGATTGTATTTGGGATATTGTAATTGTATGATTGCGATTGTATGATTGTGATTGTATGTTTGTGATGTATGATTGTAATTGTATGATTATGATTGTATGATTGTGATTGTATGATTGAGATTGTATGATTGTGATTGCGTGATTGTGATTGTATGATTGTGATTGTATGATTGTGATTGTATGATTGTGATTGTATGATTGTGACTGTATGATTGTGATTGTATGATTGTGATAGTATGATTTTGATTGTATGATTGTGATTGTATGATTGTGATTGTATGATTGTGATTGTATGATTGTGATTGTATGATTGTGATTGTATGATTGTATTTGGGAGATTGTATTTGGGAGATTGTAATTGTATGATTGCGATTGTATGATTGTGATTGTATGATTGCGATTGTATGATTGTGATTGTATGATCGTGATGTATGATTGTAATTGTATGATTATGATTGTATGATTGTGATTGTATGATTGTGATGGTATGATTGTGATTGTATGATTGCGATCGTATGATTGTGATTGCATGATTATGATTGTATGATTGTGATTGTATGATTGCGATTGTATGACTGTGATTGTATGATTATGATTGTATTTTTGTGATTGTATGATTGTGATTGTGTGATTGTGATGGTATGATTGTGATTGTATGATTGTGATTGTATGATTGTGATTGTATGATTGTGATTGTCTGATTGTGGTTGTGCGATTGTGATTGTACGATTGTGATTGTACGATTGTGATTGTATGATTGTGATTGCATGATTATGATTGTGTGATTGTGATTGTATGATTGTGATTGTATGATTGTGATTGTATGATTGTGATTGTATGATTGTGATTGTATGATTGTGATTGTATTTTTGTGATTGTATGATTGTGATTGTATGATTGTGATTGTATGATTGTGATTGTATGATTGTATTTGGGTGATTGTATTTGGGAGATTGTATTTGGGAGATTGTAATTGTATGATTGCGATTGTATGATTGTGATTGTATGATTGCGATTGTATGAATGCGATTGTATGATTGTGATTGTATGATTGTGATTGTATGATTGTGATTGTATGATTGTGATTGTATTTTTGTGATTGTATGATTGTGATTGTATGATTGTGATTGTATGATTGTGATTGTATGATTGTGATTGTCTGATTGTGGTTGTGCGATTGTGATTGTACGATTGTGATTGTACGATTGCGATTGTATGATTGTATTTGGGTGATTGTATTTGGGAGATTGTATTTGGGAGATTGTAATTGTATGATTGCGATTGTATGATTGTGATTGTATGATTGCGATTGTATGAATGCGCTTGTATGATTGTGATTGTATGATTGTGATTGTATGATTGTGATTGTATGATTGTGATTGTATTTTTGTGATTGTATGATTGTGATTGTATGATTGTGATTGTATGATTGTGATTGTATGATTGTGATTGTCTGATTGTGGTTGTGCGATTGTGATTGTACGATTGTGATTGTACGATTGTGATTGTATGATTGTGATTGCATGATTATGATTGTATGATTGTGATTGCATGATTGTGATTGTATGATTGTGATTGCATGATTTTGAATGTATGATTGTGATTGTATGATTGTGATTGTATGATTGTGATTGTATGATTGTGATTGTATGATTGTGATTGTATGATTGTGATTGTATGATTGTGATTGTATGATTGTGATAGTATGATTGTGATTGTATGATTGTGATTGTATGATTGTAATTGTATAATTATGATTGTATGATTGTGATTGTATGATTGTATTTGGGTGATTGTATTTGGGAGATTGTATTTGGGAGATTGTAATTGTATGATTGCGATTGTATGATTGTGATTGTATGATTGCGATTGTATGAATGCGATTGTATGATTGTGATTGTATGATTGTGATTGTATGATTGTGATTGTATGATTGTGATTGTATGATTGTGATTGTATGATTGTGATTGTATGATTGTGATTGTATGATTGTGATAGTATGATTGTGATTGTATGATTGTGATTGTATGATTGTGATTGTATAATTATGATTGTATGATTGTGATTGTATGATTGTATTTGGGTGATTGTATTTGGGAGATTGTATTTGGGAGATTGTAATTGTATCATTGCGATTGTATGATTGTGATTGTATGATTGCGATTGTATGAATGCGATTGTATGATTGTGATTGTATGATTGTAATTGTATGATTGCGATTGTATGATTGTGATTGTATGATTGTGATTGTATGATTGTGATTGTATGATTGTGATTGTATTTTTGTGATTGTATGATTGTGATTGTATGATTGTGATTGTATGATTGTGATTGTATGATTGTGATTGTATGATTGTGATTGTATGATTGTGATAGTATGATTGTGATTGTATGATTGTGATTGTATGATTGTAATTGTATAATTATGATTGTATGATTGTGTTTGTATGATTGTATTTGGGTGATTGTATTTGGGAGATTGTATTTGGGAGATTGTAATTGTATGATTGCGATTGTATGATTGTGATTGTATGATTGCGATTGTATGAATGCGATTGTATGATTGTGATTGTATGATTGTGATTGTATGATTGTGATTGTATGATTGTAATTGTATGATTGTATTTGGGTGATTGTATTTGGGAGATTGTATTTGGGAGATTGTAATTGTATGATTGCGATTGTATGATTGTGATTGTATGATTGCGATTGTATGATTATGATTGTATGATTGTGATGTATGATTGTAATTGTATGATTATGATTGTATGATTGTGATTGTATGATTGTGATTGTATGATTGTATCTGGGAGATTGTATTTGGGAGATTGTAATTGTATGATTGCGATTGTATGATTGTGATTGTATGATTGCGATTGTATGATTGTGATTGTATGATCGTGATGTATGATTGTAATTGTATGATTATGATTGTATGATTGTGATTGTATGATTGTGATGGTATGATTGTGATTGTATGATTGCGATCGTATGATTGTGATTGCATGATTATGATTGTATGATTGTGATTGTATGATTGTGATTGTATGATTGTGATTGTATGATTGTGATTGTATGATTGTGATTGTATGATTGTGATTGTATGATTGTGATTGTCTGATTGTGGTTGTGCGATTGTGATTGTACGATTGTGATTGTACGATTGTGATTGTATGATTGTGATTGCATGATTATGATTGTGTGTTTGTGATTGTATGATTGTGATTGTATGATTGTGATTGTATGATTGTGATTGTATGATTGTGATTGTATGATTGTGATTGTATGATTGTGATTGTATGATTGTGATTGTATGATTGTGATTGTATGATTGTATTTGGGTGATTGTATTTGGGAGAATGTATTTGGGAGATTGTAATTGTATGATTGCGATTGTATGATTGTGATTGTATGATTGCGATTGTATGAATGCGATTGTATGATTGTGATTGTATGATTGTGATTGTATGATTGTGATTGTATGATTGTGATTGTATTTTTGTGATTGTATGATTGTGATTGTATGATTGTGATTGTATGATTGTGATTGTATGATTGTGATTGTCTGATTGTGGTTGTGCGATTGTGATTGTACGATTGTGATTGTACGATTGCGATTGTATGATTATATTTGGGTGATTGTATTTGGGAGATTGTATTTGGGAGATTGTAATTGTATGATTGCGATTGTATGATTGTGATTGTATGATTGCGATTGTATGAATGCGCTTGTATGATTGTGATTGTATGATTGTGATTGTATGATTGTGATTGTATGATTGTGATTGTATTTTTGTGATTGTATGATTGTGATTGTATGATTGTGATTGTATGATTGTGATTGTATGATTGTGATTGTCTGATTGTGGTTGTGCGATTGTGATTGTACGATTGTGATTGTACGATTGTGATTGTATGATTGTGATTGCATGATTATGATTGTATGATTGTGATTGCATGATTGTGATTGTATGATTGTGATTGCATGATTTTGAATGTATGATTGTGATTGTATGATTGTGATTGCATGATTTTGAATGTATGATTGTGATTGTATGATTGTGATTGTATGATTGTGATTGTATGATTGTGATTGTATGATTGTGATTGTATGATTGTGATTGTATGATTGTGATTGTATGATTGTGATAGTATGATTGTGATTGTATGATTGTGATTGTATGATTGTAATTGTATAATTATGATTGTATGATTGTGATTGTATGATTGTATTTGGGTGATTGTATTTGGGAGATTGTATTTGGGAGATTGTAATTGTATGATTGCGATTGTATGATTGTGATTGTATGATTGCGATTGTATGAATGCGATTGTATGATTGTGATTGTATGATTGTGATTGTATGATTGTGATTGTATGATTGTGATTGTATGATTGTGATTGTATGATTGTAGTTGGGTGATTGTATTTGGGATATTGTAATTGTATGATTGCGATTGTATGATTGTGATTGTATGTTTGTGATGTATGATTGTAATTGTATGATTATGATTGTATGATTGTGATTGTATGATTGAGATTGTATGATTGTGATTGCGTGATTGTGATTGTATGATTGTGATTGTATGATTGTGATTGTATGATTGTGATTGTATTTTTGTGATTGTATGATTGTGATTGTATGATTGTGATTGTATGGTTGTGATTGTATGATTGTGATTGTATGATTGTATTTGGGTGATTGTATTTGGGAGATTGTATTTGGGAGATTGTAATTGTATGATTGCGATTGTATGATTGTGATTGTATGATTGCGATTGTATGAATGCGATTGTATGATTGTGATTGTATGATTGTGATTGTATGATTGTGATTGTATGATTGTGATTGTATTTTTGTGATTGTATGATTGTGATTGTATGATTGTGATTGTATGATTGTGATTGTATGATTGTGATTGTATGATTGTGATTGTCTGATTGTGGTTGTGCGATTGTGATTGTACGATTGTGATTGTACGATTGCGATTGTATGATTGTATTTGGGTGATTGTATTTGGGAGATTGTATTTGGGAGATTGTAATTGTATGATTGCGATTGTATGATTGTGATTGTATGATTGCGATTGTATGAATGCGCTTGTATGATTGTGATTGTATGATTGTGATTGTATGATTGTGATTGTATGATTGTGATTGTATTTTTGTGATTGTATGATTGTGATTGTATGATTGTGATTGTATGATTGTGATTGTATGATTGTGATTGTATGATTGTGATTGTCTGATTGTGGTTGTGCGATTGTGATTGTACGATTGTGATTGTACGATTGTGATTGTATGATTGTGATTGCATGATTATGATTGTATGATTGTGATTGCATGATTGTGATTGTATGATTGTGATTGCATGATTTTGAATGTATGATTGTGATTGTATGATTGTGATTGTATGATTGTGATTGTATGATTGTGATTGTATGATTGTGATTGTATGATTGTGATTGTATGATTGTGATTGTATGATTGTGATTGTATGATTGTGATAGTATGATTGTGATTGTATGATTGTGATTGTATGATTGTAATTGTATAATTATGATTGTATGATTGTGATTGTATGATTGTATTTGGGTGATTGTATTTGGGAGATTGTATTTGGGAGATTGTAATTGTATGATTGCGATTGTATGATTGTGATTGTATGATTGCGATTGTATGAATGCGATTGTATGATTGTGATTGTATGATTGTGATTGTATGATTGTGATTGTATGATTGTGATTGTATGATTGTGATTGTATGATTGTGATTGTATGATTGTGATTGTATGATTGTGATAGTATGATTGTGATTGTATGATTGTGATTGTATGATTGTGATTGTATAATTATGATTGTATGATTGTGATTGTATGATTGTATTTGGGTGATTGTATTTGGGAGATTGTATTTGGGAGATTGTAATTGTATCATTGCGATTGTATGATTGTGATTGTATGATTGCGATTGTATGAATGCGATTGTATGATTGTGATTGTATGATTGTGATTGTATGATTGTGATTGTATGATTGTGATTGTATGATTGTGATTGTATGATTGTGATTGTATGATTGTGATTGTATGATTGTGATAGTATGATTTTGATTGTATGATTGTGATTGTATGATTGTGATTGTATGATTGTGATTGTATGATTGTGATTGTATGATTGTATTTGGGAGATTGTATTTGGGAGATTGTATTTGGGAGATTGTAATTGTATGATTGCGATTGTATGATATGATTGATTGATGATTGTATGATTGTGATTGTATGATTGTGATTGTATGATTGTGATTGTATGATTGTGATTGTATGATTGTGATTGTATGATTGTGATTGTATGATTGTGATTGTATGATTGTGATTGTATGATTGTGATTGTATGATTGTGATTGTATGATTGTATTGTTGGGAGATTGTATTTGGGATGATTGTATTGTGATTGTATGATTGTGATGTATGATTGTAATTGTATGATTATGATTGTATGATTGTGATTGTATGATTGTGATTGTATGATTGTATCTGGGAGATTGTATTTGGGAGATTGTAATTGTATGATTGCGATTGTATGATTGTGATTGTATGATTGCGATTGTATGATTGTGATTGTATGATTGTGATTGTATGATTGTAATTGTATGATTGTGATTGTATGATTGTGATTGTATGATTGTGATTGTATGATTGTGATTGTATGATTGTGATTGTATTTTTGTGATTGTATGATTGTGATTGTATGATTGTGATTGTATGATTGTGATTGTATGATTGTGATTGTATGATTGTGATTGTCTGATTGTGGTTGTGCGATTGTGATTGTACGATTGTGATTGTACGATTGTGATTGTATGATTGTGATTGCGTGATTATGATTGTATGATTGTGATTGTATGATGGTGATAGTATGATTGTGATTGTATGATTGTGATTGTATGATTGTGATTGTATGATTATGATTGTATGATTGTGATTGTATGATTGTATTTGGGTGATTGTATTTGGGAGATTGTATTTGGGAGATTGTAATTGTATGATTGCGATTGTATGATTGTGATTGTATGATTGCGATTGTATGAATGCGATTGTATGATTGTGATTGTATGATTGTGATTGTATGATTGTGATTGTATGATTGTGATTGTATTTTTGTGATTGTATGATTGTGATTGTATGATTGTGATTGTATGATTGTGATTGTATGATTGTGATTGTCTGATTGTGGTTGTGCGATTGTGATTGTACGATTGTGATTGTACGATTGCGATTGTATGATTGTATTTGGGTGATTGTATTTGGGAGATTGTATTTGGGAGATTGTAATTGTATGATTGCGATTGTATGATTGTGATTGTATGATTGCGATTGTATGAATGCGCTTGTATGATTGTGATTGTATGATTGTGAT